>NW_017306485.1:1412526-1451475 GCF_000935625.1 Nanorana parkeri
TAAATTAAATTTTTTTAGATTTTTATTTATCTTATTTACTTTTTATAATTTTTTTGTATCTTATTATTGTTTATTTTTTATAATTACTTTCTTATTTTTTAATAATTTGTTTACTTTTTAATCACCTTTTAATTTTTTTATTTAATTATTTCATTTTTTTTTTATTTAATTCTTTTTTTCTAAATCAATTACATTTTTTTCCACCTAACTTTATTGCTATCACACAGGAGAAAACAATCCCCTGTGTGATAGAAATTGGAGGTGACAGGTTCTCTTTATTGACCCTGTCACCTCCAATACAGGAGTTCTAGCACAGCACTGTGCTGGAACTCCTGTGACAGGTGAGAGAGGAAGAGCACAGCTCTCCCCTCTCACTGTATACACGGAGTGGCCGCTCTGATCCCTACAGGAGAGACTCAGTGGCGCTGCCCAGAGCCAGCGAGGAGAGAGGTAAGTGCAGGGAAGGGGGGAGGACAGGCTGCACACATTTACATGTGATCTCGGCGACATCGCCGAGATCACATGTAAACGAACAATTGGCTGCCTCACTCTACAATTAGTCCTGCTTGTACAAAGCAGGACTAAATGTAGAGAGGGCAACTTACTGCCCAGCGCCCGCAACTTCCCTACAAGGACAGCGCTGCCGCCCCTCTGCGCCCTGCCGGGCCTCGGTGGCCTTGTGGGGAATCCGGGCCTGCAACCGCCCAAATCACTTTTATCAGCCTGCGAATGTGCTTCCCCTGCCGCAGTGTCAGGATGGAGAGTGATGAATGAAGCATGCTCTTAGCGCTTTATGCTTCAGAAGCCAGCAGTAGTGCTGGTTACACAGATGATTAAGCACAATCCTGTGCTTGATCGCCTGTAATGGAGGGTAGGAGAGGCATTAGCGGTCTGACGGGACAACCTGTCACCTCCAAACAGTTAGCTCCTTTGTGATAGCAATAAAGTTAATTGTAAAACATGACAATAAAAGTAGGGATGCACCGATACCGGTATTTTGGTACGGAGTACGAGTACCGATAGTTTTTTTTCGGTACTCGCCGATACCAATTACCAAGTAACGTAAGTCCCATACAGGAAGCCAATGATTCGACACCTGGCTCCCTGATTAGCCAGGAAGTCGGGCAGGGTGTAAGCACTCACCACCCGGCTTCCCGATTAACAAGAAAGTCTCTTACCTTGTCCAGCCTGTCACCCCCGGGGCCTCTCCAGTCAGAACGCGGCCTTCCTCCGCTACACAGCTGGAGCAGTCTGGCCGGCCAATCAGGAAGCCGTGCGCCGTGTAATGACGCGACGCCCGGCTTTCTGATAGGCCGGGAGGCCGGCTCCATGCTTCCTCGTCATCAGATGACGAGGGAGCATGAAGCCAGCTTCCCGGCCAATCAGAATGCCGGGCGCTGCGTCATTACACGGCGCTCGGCTTCCTGATTGGCCAGCTTCCCGACCAATCAGGGAGTCGGGCAGCGTGTCATTACACGCTGCCTGGCTTCCTGATTGGCCGGGAAGTCGGCTCCATGCTCTCTCATCACAAGTGACGAGAGAGCATGGAGCCACTTCCTGGCCAATCAGGAAACCGGGCAGCTTGTAATGACACGCTGCCCGGCTTCCTGCTACTGGAATTACTCGTGCTAGGCATCGGAGCATTTGGGCGAGTACGAGTACTCGCCCAAATACTCGGAATCGGCACCAATATCGATACTAGTATTGGTATATCCCTAAATAAAAGTGTTGAAATTAAAAAATAATAAAAATTACAAAATAAATTAAAACCAACCCTGACTTCCCCACCATCTACATGTGAATGAACACATACACGTATGGCATACACGTGTATGTAAATGACCCCTTCACCACATATGTTAGGTATCACCGCCAACACTAATTCTAGGGCCATGATTTGCTATTAACTCTAAACCGATGAGCAGTTAAGGCTTTAAAGCACTGCATATGGACAATTTTGAGCACCATAGTTTTTCACCATTGCATGGGCATACACACAATTTCAACGTTTGAAATGTTTGGTATATATTTACTCTGGGTAACTGCATATTTTATTTTTTACCCAAAAATTGGGTATTATATTGTGTTTGTGTGCACTAAAATGTATTTCATTTTTTTCCCCTAAAAATATTGATTTAATAAACATTTGCGCAAATATCCTGCTACAAAAAGAAATCAGTTATCATTTTTTTCCTGTTTTTTTCTATTCTACAGGGCCTCTGCTTTCAGAAAAGATATAATTGTTTGGGGGGGGTTAAATTAATTTTCTTTTCAAAATTCATATTTAACATGTGTGTGCAAAATGAAAAAATTGCTCTGGTACTAGGGTGGTTAATGGGGTGAATTTCCCTAGAGGCACAGATAGCAATATAAACCTGAGAAAGGGTCTAACCCTTCCCCACTTTATCCCAAAAAGTAGCATTGGCTGTAAGATCCATAAAATATGGTCCATATACAGCATCATGGATGCATATTTTTCTATTTTGATTCTACGGATCTGAACGAAGTACAGGTTTACTAATCAATATAGGGCCTATAGGAAACAACACCTGCTTCCAGATTCATAAATACATAAATTCACATAATTTGTTTCATGGACGTGTGCATGAACACTTTTCATTTGTGAATGTGTGCTTATTATGAGAGGATATCACATGGAGTGCTGTGTTTTGGTCTAGGAGCCCATGTGTTATGAGAATATAAAATGGATTCACCTGTATTTTTTACTACTTCAATTAGCGATCTGGTGTAAGATGGTCCCAGAGTTATAAAATGAATGATTGCTCCACTTCCATATATATCAGGGTAACATAGAGAGGTGTCATAATTATCTTCCCCATCTGATAACAGCACTATTTCAGTGCCATGTGAAGATCCATCAAACCCTTTGTTAACCTAATGGAGAATGAGAAAACAGAAAGTTGTTACAATACAGTAGTGATGAAAAACCTTTATCTGTGAACCGTACAAGCAATAAACATTGTACCCTACCCAAAAATTATATTTAAGCTATGTGGGAAACTAAGTTGGAGTCCACACAAGCATTTAATAGGTTTCCTGATCTCCAATGGTTGGGATCATCCCCATCCATCATCGCCAAACAAACACAACCCAAAGGTCTAACTGTCCGCCTTTCTTTGCAGCATAACAAAAAATGAAAATTCCCAAAGGGAGAGTTTAATGACTACAGAACGTGAGTAGACCTGGGAACCTGGGTGCTGTGTTTTAGCCACTGCAGTGCCCAACAGTGGGAAAAGTCTTACTCACATTATTAAGCTCAAACACGGAGGTCAAAGCAGTCTTGTCCAAGACTGGGGCCCTTTTTTCAGGGAAATTTAACCATTTACAGCACCTGCATCAAACAAAGCACATCAAGCTTGCCAGCTTCTACCCATATCCTCTGCAGAAGGAGAAGCTGCTGATGGCTTGTGGCATCCTTATACCATGTGCAGGAAATACAAAGGGGGGCATTTATCAATTCTATTGCAAAGCAACGCAGTCCTAAACAGGAATAGATTGTGTGACAGATGTACAACAAGGTTACAGCTTGAGTCATAAATTCTTCTGCTCTAAAGTAGCACTTCCACATAATGAAACCTGACCTTGACCATTTCTTAAAGGAGAACTATGAGGTGAGTGCTTTTCACTTACCTCATAGTTCTAGCTGACCTGTGACAATGAGACTGTCACAGGTCGGCTCAGTAGATCGGGAGGTGAGCGAACACATACCGGCAGAGAGCCGTGACAGGGGAGGGGCTGGATTCCTCCCTCCCCGCTCCGATCCGCCAGCGCTGACTGGCGGAACGGACCGGGGAGGGGGCGGGTACAGCTGGCTCTGCCTCTAGATAGGCAGAGCCAGTTGTCACTCACGCAGATGGGCGGATCCAGACATCGATGTCGGGATCCGCTCCGGCTGCGGCGTCTCAGTATACTGAGCTTAGGGTGACGGGAGGACGCTAGTTTGTGTCCTCCCGTTACCCTAGGGAGAACTATGGGGAAAAGCCCTGACCCCATAGTTCTCCTTTAATTATGCATTTGTCTGTAGAAGAAAATGTGTTGCATCTACAATAATACATTGACTGCCTCAGATTCCAGATGTAGTAGTAAATAGGCAGAAAACATGTTGCATGTACTTAGTTAAATGAGAGGTAGAATGATTCACGTCTAATTGTGTCAATAATTTGCTTGATAAATATTCCTCATTGTGAAGTTTCACTGCAGCAGTCATTATCAGATTCTCTTCTTACATGATGTCCACTCAGATGCACTTAATAGCTGATGTTTTAGCCCTCATTCACACCTGAGCCATTTGTGAGCTTTTTTCAGCCTGAAGTGTACAATTTTTGCCCCATAGATGCCAAAAGTAGTGCCTGAAAACGTTTAACACAAGTGTTTTAGCATGTTTATTGAGTGTTTTTCGTGTGTTTTTGCATCTAAAAAACAATCTCCTCCTCCAAGTGACCTCTGGCTTGTAAACAAAACAGAGGATTTGGGCATGTCCATGCTGGATGTGGAGATTTTAAATGGAGAGAGAGAGCGCGAGAGAGCGAGAGAGAGAGAGCCTACAAGGACTTCTATGACCCAGTGATCTTATTAAAAGAACTGTGGTAAGCAGCAGAGGGCCTGAGAAGAAATTGGGTGTGACGTTTTCCCAGAATTTGAGCTTCAATAGCAGTAGACACCAAATCCCCACACAGAAAAATTACA
The DNA here is from genome assembly GCF_000935625.1 of Nanorana parkeri. Classification (NCBI taxonomy): domain Eukaryota; kingdom Metazoa; phylum Chordata; class Amphibia; order Anura; family Dicroglossidae; genus Nanorana; species Nanorana parkeri. The sequence goes on from NW_017306485.1 coordinate 1,417,234, forward strand.
GAGCAGTTACAAGGATGACAACAACACATGAGGTCACAGTTGCTATGGCTTTCAATTGGACAAAACAAAAATACCTGAAGCTTGAAAACCACATGAAACATGCTATAAGAAACAAAAAAAATTCCAAAATCATCTGAAAACGCTCAAATGTGAATGGGGGCTTTTGGGGATGGGAGAAGTAAAAGCTAGGGTAGACAGCAAAGTGAGGGATCCCATCAAAACTTTCACTGGAGCCCCTGACACAACATCTAAATTCCCATGTTAAGGTGAACTGTCAGTTTAAATAAAAAACAACGATAACTAATTCCCTGAGCTTGTTCCACATTTGTGGCTTTGAAATACTGACACCAGGCAGCCAAGCAACTAGCATATTTCAAAGACCAACAATTGCAGAGTACATGTTTCTCTCATGGCAGGTGTTCTTTAACTACAAAATATATCTCCAACACATATAAATGAGGAATTACTACTCGGCTCATTATCATAAACAAATTTACCTATATGTGGGAATATAGCCAAATCACTTATAAGAGTGTATTTGTAAATAATTTGTAGATCCATTCGCCCTGGGAAATTACATGTACATTCACCATGTGAATATAGGCAAAAATTAATGTTATAAGCATATTTTCTTTCCAGATCAAATGTAATTTACTTCTTATGGTTTTCAAGCTTTCAGTTAAATACCATATTATGGTCATTGGATGGCGCTGAGAAGCATAAGAAGTAAATTACATTCAACCTGGAAAGAACATATACTAATAACATTCGATTTCACCTCTAGTGTCTCTTTTTGTCCATAGTGGCACAGAACATGTGCAATTTATCAGAGCAAATGTCTCTGCAAATTGTTTATAAATACACCCCTTAGTGTACAACCTACACAGGTTTTATTTCTGGTGTCTATTTAACAACTATATCCACAATAACTCAGGATATTACCGTAATGCCAGTCAGGATTCCTGAACATATATTTGTTCCTCCGGTAGCTGCTAATGGAAGAAAGGATTTCAGCTTTTCTCGATCCTGATTATTTTTAATTTGTATGAGTTGAGTTGCAATCTCACTGGAAGATGAGAATCTGACAATTCCAACATAAGAACCTGCTTCAATGGCCTGCATAACAAAGATCTCTGCTGCCTGGTAGAGTCGTTGATTACGGTTCTGCGACAAACGAAAATAAGTTAGTCAAATATTTCAGTGCAGAACAAGATATATTCACGAAAAGTGGCCCAAAACCCCAAAAAACTAGAGTGTGTGTGTGTATGTGTGTGTGTGTGTGTGTGTGTGTGTGTGTGTGTGTGATCTGTTCAATCACCAAAGTACTAATGTTTCTAATATTTGTTCTACCATACCCTGCATGTATATAATCATATTCAGTATGTACGTTGGGCAGCCACTCTACCCACCCAGGCTCTATCTGTAAAAAATAAGTCAAAGCAATTGAACTTGCTGGACTTACAGCAAGTCCAGTTGCCTTGACCCTATTTTTTTACAGATATACTATGACCTGGATGAATGAGAACCTTCACAGACACCCAGGCTCTACTTCCTGCTTTTTAGTGCTGCAGGCTGTTTGTGCTCTACCATTCCTCTCTCCTACTGTTAGTATTTTATTCAGGTCTGATTGACCAAACAAACCACTGTCAGTGTGATTGAGATAGAAAAGAACACACTCAATTTCAGCTGTAAAGTATACGTAAACCCAATCATTAATTTCTTGTTCTTCCTGTTATAGAGTGACAAGACTCTGTCACTGTCTCTCGTTGGGTTTCCTGCGTTAGCAACAATCTCTTCCATTGGACACTACTATTGGCCTTGCTGATGCATATTGCAAACATATGTCCTACGATTGTCACTGTCAGGAAACTTTTCCTGAAGAATTACATGCAGCAGTTACTAGAGTGCCTGCATATAGACATGAAGTGGCTGCAAAGAATCTGCAAGAGATCAGCAGTGCTGATATGTGAGGAGATACCTGCACAATTCAGGTTTTAATTCAAATTTCAAATGAACTTTTATAGTTCTAATTCAATCAATATTTTCTCATTTCAATTATGAATTTATTAAAGTAGGTGACTGTTTTTGATGGTAACTTTTGGCCTTTTGGAAGGATTTTACAGCTATTGTCCCTAAAAGGCATGGGAAGCCCCGCTCAGCCCACCAAGAAGTGAGCCAATATGGCATACAGAATGAGTCAGTGTGGAATAATGAATGCAGATCATAGCATACAGCATCAGGCAGTGCAGATTAGGGAACGTACAGCCTGGCATACAGCATGTACTTGTAGAGTTATTTTGGAATCTTAATAGAAATAACTTGCAGCAACTGCTCAGGATGAGGCCTATCCGGCTCTGTCCATGTCTCCAAATGAAAAAATGCACTGATAACAAGGCCCGGGGTAAGGAATGGTGGGCACCTCCATAGTTAAATGATGTCCCATTATGACCTCCATCAGCATGGATCAAAACATGCAGTGACAGCTAACCCGATTGCTGCTGTCACATATAAACAAAATGCTGGCAGAGAAAATCTTCCATTACTCTTCCTCACACTCTGCAATATATGATGTCATCAGTCAGCAACACAGAGGAAGAGTAGTGAAAGATTTGTTCTGCCAGCATATAGTTTATATGTGACAGCAGAAATCAGATCAGCTGCCACTATATCAGCAGGTCTGTGATAATGGAGGTTTGAATGGGGCTACAATTTAACCCACCACTGCTCATCCCTGGGGCCCTGATCAGCCCCTGCCCCCCAGTCCAGGCACCATAGCAGAAACTTGGGCTGCTATGGTGGTAGTTCCACCAGTGATACGTGCACTTTATACATAAAACTATGATTGATCACAAAAACAAAGCAATGTGTGCTACATCACAACTATAAATAATAACAACAACTATAAATGATAACTTACAAAGCTTGCCATACTTCCAGAGATGTCCAGCACCAAAGTAATCACCCTATCTGTAAACTGTATTAGTGAGATTGAAGGAACAGGGATGGTGGTATTAACCATTGGTATAGTGGAGTTTAAATCAGTGGAGTTTTTAATGATTTCCCAGGTACTGTGCAAATTACACATTCTGTTCTGTAGTGTGGGAGCTTCAATGTTATGATTGCTGGCATTACAAAATGCAAACACCTAGGAAAAAAGAGAGACACAGAAAGCATTTAAAAACTGCAGATATTCTAATCTTTCCATGTTTTATCAACCGTTTACAAATAAAAAGAGAAAGTTACACTTTTATAAAATCCACTTATGGCAGTGGGTCCCATTCTAATCAGAGGGATGTACTGCAATTTGAAAATACCCTTACTCCATATAGTTGTCCTGATCTGTACTTTCACATTCAAGTCAATTGAAAAGAGACCTTCAATATACATGTTCAAGCACAAATGATAGAGCGTGTCTTTTTAGTCATAATTGGTGTGAATGAGCCCTAAGACTATGAAGAAAGTGAGGTAAACATTATTCTCACTTTCAAAGGTCCTAGTCCTTGCATTTTATACGTTCTTCATTTGCTGGCAGCAAGATCTGCCCACAATTCTTTGAGTTGCACTTCTAAGTCTCATATCACATACCAGACATTTCACTTAGGGTCATGGATTTAAATAATGACTCCCAGAGGTTGTGGTCCTAAGGTTAGCCCCATTGGTTAGCAGCAAAGTACGGAATATAGAAAACGATATGCAGTTAGAAATATATGAAAATATAATGATAGGCAATGAACTTTGAGAATTATCCAAAAAGCCAAGTTTAACACATACAAAGGCTTTAAACCAAGGAACAAGCCAAAGTGATCTGGAAAGAGACACTATAATACATTCATGATCCAGGACTAATTTACCCTATTTTATTTATGTGAAATCACAGGATCTTATGAAACAAGTATGACTTGCAGTTGGATATCCAAATAAACACACAGTATAATATTGCAGCAATACTTACTGATGGTAAGGACTGCAGATACATTATTGACTGTTTGACAAACTGGTTCTTGTCAGGCACAAACATGCATCCCTCCTCATAGAGACCATTAGAGTCATAATAGCACGCACGCATGTTACAGGAACCTCCTTGACATTGGTCTGTCTTTTTTATGTACACTCCAATAATATCACGAGAACATCTAGTACAAGGAAATTATAGTAGGTTAAAAACTGATTTATCTTGAACTACTAACAATTATTATTATACAGGATTGTAATTTGCAATATTTCAACGGTCAGTTTAACCTGGGCTGTATTTATTCCTGTGGGCTATAGAAAGTGAACCACACAGAGTGTACCATGGTGTGGCAGTGATTAATGGCCATGGTGAAAAGAGGCTGTTGTCTTAGAGAACATAGATCATTGCAACACTCCTCTTCACATAAATATGCTAGAAAAGGGGAACGGTAATAAATGAATTGCAAATTAGGAATTTTTTAGGAGCTACACAAGTTGACCGGTGCTCTGTAAAATGTATATGGACTCCTTGAAATAAAATACTAAAAAAAATACCATGCCATCATTATAAATAATTTCTTTTGTACACCATCAAAATGAATCATTTCATTCAGCTTTCTTTGACAATTTAGCACAACAGCTAAATCTGCATTTGGTCACATGAAATCTCAAAGCCGCAACGGAAGTAGGAAATGGAGGATCGCAGAGAGCAGGTAGTTGTATAATGGTTAATGTGCCATGACTGCAGGTCCCACTCTTAATGCGGTGTGAATGGGGGTAGTATGTCCACTCAGGGCCCTCAGCCAAACATGTAGTATTTGTACTGGCCAGTGGAGCAAATTCCCCACTGCCCTAGAGCCTAACCTTTCCTTGGAAGCAGGGACAATTTGTGCTAAATTGTCAAAGAAAGCTGAATGAAAGGATTCACAATTTACAAATCATGATACATTTTTCCTTATTTTGCCTCCTTCTTCTGGTCACTTTTGGATATCTGTGGCTAAATTCAGCAAGAGAACTGTAGGAGAAAGTGGTGCAGTGGATGTTAAGAGTTGAGGGGGGTGTTTATAAGAGTCAGAAGGATCTTCATAGTGCAAAAACCACAAAACCATTTCTCCTTTCTCTACAGTAGAAACAGTATCTCTAGTAATTATAGTATTCATTTTTACTACGATATTCACATAACACAAGGAGTAGAGATTGTACAAAAAAGTGACTTTATTCAAGTGTGCCAAAGTCAGCCTGATGGTTAAAGGAGAACTATGAGGTGAGTGCTTTTCACTCACCTCATAGTTCTAGCCGACCTGTGACAATGAGACTGTCACAGGTCGGCTCAGTAGATCGGGAAGTGAGTGAACACATACCGGCGTTTGCTCACTTCTCGATCCTGTCACAGCTCTCTGCCATAACAGGGGAGGGGCTGGATTCCCCCCCCCCTCCCCGCTCCTCCGGCGCTGACTGACGGAACAGACGGGGGTGGGGGCGGGTACAGCTGGCTCTGCCTCTAGATAGGCAGAGCCAGCTGTCACTCACGCAGCTGGGCGGATCCAGACATAATTGTCGGGATCCGCTTCAGCGTCTCAGTATACCGCGAGCTGTGGCTCGCGGTATACTGAGCTTAGGGTGACGGGAGGACGCTAGTTTGTGTCCTCCCGTTACCCTAAGGAGAACTATGGGGAAAAGCCCTAACCCCATAGTTCTCCTTTAAAGACAGCCCTGACTACAATGCTAGTTATATAATAATAAAACCTATGGCCAATTACAATAACACAATAAGAGTGTTTACCTTGTTGCTTCAACTTTAGAGTCATTTGAAACATAGAAAGGTTTCTCAAAGTTATATTCATCAAAGACCCCCCATCGAAGATGAGCCCATTCATGAACAAACACTCTCCCTGTAAAAATGAGAAATACATTATACAGTATATACTGTATGTATTAATACCATCAGTCATTTGGGAGCAGTAGTTACATTCTTAAAAAGTTCATTCGAAAAATAGGGAAAAGAACATTGTAAGGCCTTCTTTACAAATTAAATGTATTTTATGGCTCAGCAAGTATGATTTATACCAATCACTATTACTTTATTATTACATTAGCATGAAAAAAACCTTTACAGTGAGATTGAAGTGTAAGTTTAGCTATTTCTTTTTAGTTTTGCATACAGTGGGGAAGGATAAATACCCCATCACGATTTTACTGTTGCTAGGCATGTGATCGCGCTGTGGACAGAGATTATTTCAAATGCATCAAAGATAGAATGCATATGAGGTCAGGAAATTATTCTGGTCCTAGGCTGCTGCCTTTCAGATCATGATAATCAAATTGTTCAACAGATAACCAACATTTAAGAGGGTTATTCACTATTAAGCCGAAAGATCTGGCCGAAGCTTTGGCTGATCCTTCTGCTCGCTTACGGGCTGCTGTACGGGCTATTCACAAAAGCCCGTACAGCAGCTGAAGGCAGCCGAGCGGCTCAGCCGAGCAGAACGCATATGCTTCGGATCGCCTGAGCTGTAGTGATAGCCGAAGCAGGGAGAAGGTAGGTCGAAGCCGACCGTTCTCCCCGCAAAAGACAACAGCTGGGCGGAGCCAGCCGAGATGTCACTGCTGGCTCCACTCAGTTGTTGTGCTTTAATGACAGATCAGCATCCTCCAATGACCTGGGGACGCTGATCTGCCATTAAACCACAACAACTTGGTGGAGCCGGCCGTGACATCATGGCTGGCTCTGCCTAGTTGTTTTTTTTTGCCCGGGACCTGGTATAAGACCAGGTGGTCTTATACCAGGTGGCGGCCAAAAGTAAACAGTTGGGTGGAGCTAATGGTGATGTCACCGCTAGCTCCGCCTAATTGTATATATTTTGCCTGCATATGTCAGATTATTCATTATGCGGCAGGAGTGTGTTGCATGCGGTCAGGTCGCCGGACGTCAGACTTTATTATTATTTTTAATTTCGTAGAGTCGTCGTCATCGCCGTGGACAACGCTGGACGTCGTGATTGACCCTAGGAATACGCCGGTGGATCCATTTTTGTTTTTTGGGGTTTTTTTCTACAATAAATGAATTGTCAAAAGCCTTTTGTTGCATTTTTTTATTCAATTAAAGGATTTTTTCTAAAAGTCTGGTCTTTTTATTTATCCTTTATTTAATCCTTTAGTGAATGGATAGGGGTATAAGTACCCCTTACTCATTCACAAGGAGGGGCGCATCTGGGTGCCCCTTTATTAAAGGGGTCCCCTGATGTGAATAAGCCCCCCTGCCCAGAACCCCACAACCAACGCCCCAGGGCTTGTGGGGAAGAGGCCCTTGTCCCTATCGGCACGCGGACAAGGTGCTTTTCCAGGGGCAAACCTGAAAAAGCACCCTCCCAGTGCTAAGGGCATGTGGCCCCCTTTCCTGCCCTGCCGGGCCTGTGCTCGTATCATGGGTCTGGTTGGAAATTTTAGGGGGGGGCCATGTCTTTTTTCCCCCATTTTTTGGGGATGGGGTTCCTCCTTAACATTCCTACTAGACCTTAAGGGCCACTTTTTAAAAAAATGTTTTACCATGTGGTCCCTCTTAACTTTCCTACCACACCTAAAGGGCGTTTTTATATATTTATATAATATATAAACATATAATATAATTTATATTTAAATCATTTTTAAACTTTATTTTTCATTTGTTTACATTTTTTTCCAATCTGCTTGCCACCACGGAGGTAGTGAGCAGAATAGCCAAACCGAATGCCGCTCGGAAGCATTCGGCTAGTTACTCACTGCCGTTCGGCCCCTATGTGAATAGGGACGAACGGCAGCAAGTGAGTTGCCGGAGCTTCGGCTCAGCCGATCCAGATGTTTGATCGGCTGAGTCGAACTCCTTCTGCACTTCTGACCGAAGGCAGCCGATGTACGGCTGAAATCAGCCATACTGAGCTGAAGTGAATAGCCGTTCGGCTCAGTTCACTTCGGCTGGGTTATTCACTCGGCTGCCTCTGGCAGCTTAGTGAATAACCCTTGAAGTGTGTGATTAGGAGCGCCTAGTACAAACTTCCGCCCCACTTGCAATCCTTTAAAATCTTTTTTTTTTGAGGAACAGAAGTTAGAGCCAACACATTTCGTGGGAAAGGAATCTCTCTTCTTCAGGACTTGAACAATAATTTGTAATGCAGTCAGGGTGAATTTACGTAGAAGGCCTGAATTGAGGCTGGATTAAGGTTAGTATGTTTCTGATGGCATGTATACATCTGGCTGAATCTAGTATTATATACTGCAATCCAGGGCTCTGTAACAGAAATTTTTCTTTACCTATTGTCACAATGACATTGGTTTCACCAGACAGAATCTGAGTGGAAAGCTCTAACAGGCAGACAGACAGCAATAAATAGGAAATTGAGGTTTAAGCCTTCCCTACAAAATTAAAAAAGGCATTTTTATTTCTGTGTATGTTGGATATTTTACCTAATTTCCTGTGTGGGGGAAATGTGGTGCCTGGACAATAAGTGGGGGAAATTCACTAATGTTGCCCTGGATAGCAGTCAAAACCAGATAGTAGTTCTAATTATTACCCACTATAACTGAAACAAAAAAAAAAACTTTTGGCTTTACATACACGTTAAACAAGTGAAAAAAATAATCAGTGACATGGCGTAAAACTTAAAGCAACCATTAATTATTTTTTTTTCCTGTGGTCAGATCAGGTGAAGGAGATTGTTGCTATTGGTCACATCGAATAGCTTTCATGAAGCAAATGGCATAACATTGTTCTTGGTTACAGTATAAATAGGGAGTGACAAAAACTTGAAACTGTTTTTACCTCGAGGTCCATACGCTGAGAGCAGTGTATCATTCAGTAGAAAATTAGGTGTTAAATGGATATATTTTCCTGGTTCTCCACAGCCTCCATACTGTAAAGTATAAGGATCATCTCCATATTTCAGGTAAGGGTTGGCAATAATAATATCTGCCTGGAAAAAAAAACACCAAATGTAGATAGTTTTACTTACATCATTTATGATATAATATGCTTCAGGATTAAAGCAGAGCTCCAGGCAAAAAAAAGTGCCCTTTAGTACACATTTATTAAAGAATTAGTAAACATATTTTCTCTACTACTACTACTACTACTTTCACTATTACTACGATTTCCTAAAGTCTACTAACTTTACAAAACCTCCTATATACCAGAAATCAGGCTGAAAGTGTCCTGTAGTGATGTTAGCTGGTAGGGGGAACCATTGTGTTTAGCAGGAGGCCAGGTATCTGACACAAATGTTATTTTTCTAAGTGGTTATTGATTTGCAAGTAACTTAGTAGTAGTTTTCTAATCATAAATGTGTGAATATGTATATATATTGTATGATCTGTGTGTCTGTACACTATTAGCTATGAATTTCAACCTACTTAAAGCGATATTAAACCTTCCTTTTTTTAATACTTGCTATAAGGAGACCCACCTTTGCCTGAGGCTGTTGTTGTTTATCTTTAAAAGTTTTAAATTCCTTGTTTTCAAGTAGGTCCCCGCAGCGCTCTTCCCCCTGCCCCCTGCACGGGTGCCTCCATCAGCTAATGGAGGCACCCGTGCATGCTCATGCCTGCAGTGGCTGTGTGCGTCCATAGACATACACAGCCCTGAGGCAAGCCATGCCCCTTTTCTCTGACCAACACTTTGATCGATGGCATTAAGGTAAAAAACTCCCAGACCTTAATACTACTTTAAGCTACCATGAGTTATGGTCCTTTGCCTTGTTGGAATTCCTTAAAATGGTCAAACTGGATTCTAACTGGCCACTAGCCCCTCAGTGAGGAAGGTATATACAGTATATGAGTAATAGACAAAGGCTAGTCGAGCCTTTGCCTAGGACGTCCTGGTGCATGTGCCTTGAAGACCTTGAAGACTGTCCAAATCCAGGACTTTCAGAAGTCGAGGGGCTCCCTGGATTGGTAATATTATATTTATCTAGTTTATTCTCTGTAATATCTATACACTGTAAACATTCATATAGCGCCAATGGTTTGCGCAGCGCTTTACAATATAAGGAAGAAATAACAATCACAATACAATTCAAGACAAGATTGTAAGGAGGGCCCTGCCAGTGTATTGTGAGTTGGCATGGCCGCTTGTATCAACACAGGAGCACAAATAGGAGACAAGGACTGAGCATTGTCACCCTCTAAGACAGGGGCGCCTACAATTTTTCGTCTGGAGATCTACTTTTCAAATGACGAGCTCAATGAGATCTACCAACGAAAAAACACCTGCGTTTCGGGGGCGGGAGGGATCGTGGCGGTGCATTGAAGTCAATGGCACTGCAGCCAGGCCCCTCGCCCACAGTGCGATCGCCTGCGCCCGGAACCCAGGCACATTAGTGCCTGCGTTCCGGTCCAATGCGATCCGCAAAAATGCTGCAAGCATTTCCGGGTGCAGGCGATCGAACTGTGGGCGGGGGACATGGTTGCGGTGCAACCCCACGCCCCTGAATGCAGGGAGTCGGCCGGCTTACATTCCAGTGCATCCTAGAGGTGCCGGCGGTGCTCGTGTGGCCGTCGTTGTACACGGGGAGAGGTGTCTCGCCCCTTTCCGTCTGCGGCGTCTGACACATTCAGCCGGCAGCCGCACGAGCACCGCGGGAGCATATCCGTAGCCAGCTCCTTTTATTAAAGAAAAGCTATGGCCTCCCATCAAAAAATATTATGTGATGTAGCACTATATTCTCCTGTTGATCCTGTTAGGGAAGTCCACCTAATGCAACTTCCAGTGAGGGGATGGCAATGATGCTGCCGTGCTCCTAAATTCAGAGCAGCATTGCCACCCTCATGTAGGACGTGCCTGTTTGCACTACAATAGGGGGTTGAAAAGATGTTTCAGAGGATGCGCCTATGTCATTGATGATTTACAAGGCAGTAGATTGTCAGCACCTGGCCACACCTAATCCTGCCCACTGATTTTTGGATTGACTGCATCTGCTCTGCTGAAACCCTCCTACTCTAAGCTGCAGTGTCTGGGAGCGGTAGCATGTGAGATACAAGTGATTGAGAATTTGGGGGTGATTTACTAACCTAAACACACACACACACACCAGGTGTGTGTGATTTTCACACAGCAAAACGTATTTATCAACCAAAAAGTCTCTAAAAGCATATTTCCACTAATGCCATATATGGAAAAATCATGCACATGATGCATATATAATGCTGCTTCACAGTTTAGACAAAAATGGTTAGCTCATGCATTTACATTCCTTGCATTCATCAACGCAAGCAACACAACATAGAGCTAATTTACCCAACATGACCTTGGAATTCATTCAGGGCTTTGCACAACACACCTGCTGGGTGTGTACACATTACAAAGGTGTTTAGATTCCACCCATAGATCATGCTGGGAGGGAACACACTGCAGAGGTGTATACACATTTGTGGTGTGTTTATAAGGTTAGTAAATCAACCCCTTTGGCTCACTTAGTAGGGGCAAATGAAGTTTTTTGTGCTTCACATAGATTGGGAATTGTTTATATTGCCAGGAAGACTTAGATGTCTGTACTTTAACAAGTTAAACTTTATCTGTGATTCTTATTCAATTCTGAATGATTATTAATTAGATTGTTTATATCCAGCTGACCCCTTTACCATGTTAAAAAAAAAACTATGCAAGTTTGCTTACTTTTTCGTGTCATGGTACCATGGCAAACGGGATGCCTGAAGGTTGTGACAACATTGAATTTTCATTGTGCACTCAGTGCAACCTTTGTGTGGTTGTTTAATGAGTTGTTTCTAAGGATTGGCTTTATTTGAAGTATAACTGTTTATGCTACACCCTTATTGCTATTTCCCAATATGTCTTTTGCTCTATAAAAAATGGACTTCACATTTACACCTTGCATTGGTTTTATTTAAACATGGTGGAATCAGATTGTGAAATGTTAACTCTAAGCTGCTTTTGAGGTTAATATATAGTCAAAACACATGCATGGTAACTGTTCTAGCTACTTAAAGATCTGGAACTGTTCCGCAAGTCTATCAATCCTGGTGCCAGACAGCAGAGTCGGGTCATTCTTCTCATTGGTCAGCGCAGCCAGTCGACCATGCTGACCAAAGAGTGCTCGCCATTTGGAAGTGAAATTTAAACTAAAACTCAGTACCTCAGTACGGAGCTTCAGTTTGGGAGGAAACTGCAGAAGCCAGAGCTTTGCAGCCGTGATCCAGTGATCACAGTTGCAATACTTTCCAGGCTTGAATGCAAAAATGTAAAAAAAATAAATTATATTATTAAATATGCATTTATATAATTTTTGTATAAGGGACTGAGGCTTAGGTCTTAGGCTTTAAAGATAAAGATATAAGGTGGTAGTTAGATGCATTGATATGAATTGAAAATCTCTTTTTAAAAACAGTTGCAGAAACATGGCACACTCATTGTTTTTCAGCATACATTATGTAGAAAACTTTTGATGAATAACGGGAAAAAATGCAACCAATGAGGAAAACACAACCCAGCCAAATTGCCTTTCCCCCACGGATAATTAGCTGGGGGGATAGATGACACCCATGGACATAATGATCTTCACCGAACTCACCTGAAATTAGCTAGGCTGCACAGCGATCATCATATGACTTTAGACACATATCGGATTGTCAGCAAAAGACTCTACCACTATTAGATCCTATAGCTGGATTCTGTTGTAGGCAAGTTCTTTTTTTAATTAAGGAATTAGATAAGCAGCTCAGTGGATCTTTATAAGTGACAAAGTCAATGTAATTAAAGTATATCCACACAGAAGCAGAAAGGTCAGTATTGTCTGATTTCACTTGTTAACGGCCCTTTGTAATTCTTGGAAACTGGAACTGGAACCAGAGTGCATCTGAGACATATTAAGTTTTACTCAGCATTTTAGGATCTACATAAATGCTAATTTTATCTTAATTTGTAATTTGTGTAGTAATGTTTTATTGTCTACTTCTAAGAGCTTCTAGTTCTCTTTTACCATCTCTGTACCTACTTTTGCTTCAACCAGTTCAGTTCGACATTATAAATAATAATAAGCAGCAACAAAAAGTAAAAACAACTAAAGTGATAACTTCAGCTTAACTTTATTTTGACAAAGTGGGGAAGAGTTGGAACCTTTGTTGGGTTTCTATTGTGCCCCATTGGTAAAGGAATCATCTCCAACAGAACAAGAATAAAACATTACTTTTAGAAAGAGTGGGTGAAGCCTGCAGTTCTAATTGCTGCATGAGATTGTCTGTTAGAAATGTTCCCCCACTTCCTGTCCTGAAGATGTTGGCAGTGAGACAGAAAGTGAAGGGAAATCTACACAACAGTAATACAAGCTACAGTAACTATCCCAAAGAGGCTCTAATCCTTCCTTACTTTGTCCATCACTAGAATGTTTTTGGGAGAGTTACAGTTCAAGGCAACAAGTAAAACCCCTTCCAATGAGTAATAACCTATTTGTAATGTACAAGCTTCCAGATGATAACAACACACATATTGTCTTAGCTTACCTTGTCATATGTCTCTGTCCTTCGTTTGGTATAATTCTGCTTTGACCAGGTAAATGGAATTAGTATTTTGGCGCTCCTGATGAAAAGTTTCTTCTGTGTTGCATTAAATAGATAATGTGTAGCTTCATTCACCATGTCCTAGGGTTTAGAAATATAAGGCAACTAAGTACAACTAGGAAGGATAATCAATTTCTTTACAAATCTACCCAATCTCATTTTTTATAGACTCATCCTGCCTTTTTCATTATTTGCTGCTCTTCTGTTAACATATACATGGCCACCACGTTTCAAGTTGCTGCCATGTCTTCTCAGCCCCATTCTCCGCTACTTTTAAACCCCTTTGGTGATTTCCATGAAAGGAATAAATTGCTTTCTGCCAAACTTTTTTCTTGTTGACAGGTTGGTTCACCCAAAAGTGATATTTTGTCATACATGAAGTCAATAAAAGACTTGAATACTTCAAGAGGGAAAACTCCCTTCCTATGGAAATTGTTCCTGACCAACTGGAAGTTTTGGGTGTTAAAACCACCAGCTCCTATTCACAGCATTCTCTGTGTGCAAATACATTTTAAATTCAGAATGTAGAGTCTGACTTCATCATAATGGCTCAAACAGATGTGCAGACACAGGAGCCCAAATATCTCCCTAACAGACTCCCCAAGAGACGTAAATGGAGGTGGTAAAAGTGGTTTATTACTTCAATATTTACCAAAAACTGAAATATCAGTGCTGGGTGGACTGATCCTTCTTATAAAAATTATAACTAAATTAGGCACATCAAATTTGAAGACATGCTGAAAAAATCATAAACAGATGTAAGCTGCAGTAAAATCTGCAAGTCAAAATTGTTAGCAGATCCAGAGGTACACAAAATCTAAATTTTTCTTGTAACAACTGAGCATTGTCCTGTCATCTCACAAGCCACCCTAGGCATACTGGTCTATGTCAGTGCCTAAAATGCCTGTTCATTTAATTCAATTCAAATAGAGCATTAGCTGCTTTGAGTATGTCACTAAACCCTTTAAAAATAATATGTTCCAGTAACAGAAAGCATTAGTAGGAGATCTGCTACTGCGGAGCGAGAACCACAGAGCAGGGTGTGTGTGTGTGTGTGTGTGTGTGTGTGTGTGTGTGTGTGTGTGTGTGTGTGTGTGTGTGTGTGTGTGTGTGTGTGTGTGTGTGTGTGTGTGTGTGTGTCTATATATATATATTTTTTACAAAAAGTGATCTTCATCCTACATGTTGGAGAATTAAGGTGTAAAAAGTTTACCTTGACTTTCTGTATGAGCTCTGCGCTCTCAGGAATTCCTGGGTGAATTGCAATAACGATATCATCATAACCACCATTTGTGAGGTTAACCATGGAACTTTTAGAAGTGGAAATGGTCTGAAGTGTGACGATCACAGCGACCAACCACCACCGATCCATTTCTTAATGGTCACTGAACTGTTAGGTTCTTTGGGTGTTTTATATATTCATAGAAAAGGCACTTAATGCTATCTTTAGTTTTTTATAGTCACCTTTACTACTGCTTATGCAGGTAGCTTGTTATGCATGCAGTAAAAAGATAAAATGACATTATTAAAAATCTTTGTGAAGTACGTGATTGCTGAGATTTCAGTTTCATTTACTGGGAAGTAGAATGTTACCAGAACTGCCCATTCTGTTGGAGGTCTTTGAAATCTTTGTAATTACAAAATATACAAAAAACCATCTGTTCATGCACACATACTGTTTAAGGAGGTCCTTACTCATGTATTAACGAACGGAGATGGACAAGAGCTTTATGGTTAACATTGGAGTAAATCATAATACTTGCCATACTAGGACGCAAGCTGGATCTAATTAAAAGCAGTTTCTAACATTTTAATAAAATCAGTGGTCTCAATGTAGCTGGCCTTAGCTGTGAGGATGAGCAAAATTGGGAACTGTCATTTCGGTGAAATTTTAATAAAAATGTGGACATTTTGGTGAAATTTTGCCATTCAGCAAAATGCATGGAATTCACTGTGGAAGGTGAAATTAAGATGTTCTTTTTAAAATGTCTGCTGAGAGTTTGGTAAGTTCTTTCAACTATTTGAGACCTATTGGTGTGCTAAAAAACACGTATTAACGTAATGCTAACATTACCACTAACCCAAACATACATTTTTGCAAAGTTATGTGATCACTTTGGCAGCATTGTTATAGAAAAGGGTTTTATCAACAAAGCCATCTCTCACAGCAATGTTGTTATACATGTCTTTTTCTCATCAATCAACACTGAGGAGTCACAGCTAGGACCATTGCATGTTTCTGTGTTCTGCACACTGTTCCACCACTGACTGGCACAGCAGAACAATCATGCAGTATACATTGCAATTTGCAACTACATTTTTACTTTGTAAGGGGGCGAATTTAATGCTTGATCGCCTCACAGCAAAAGAGAAAGCTAGTGAATCTTTAATGAGCACATATTTTAAATTATTATGGCAGTGTTTCCTCAAAGCTACCTTACAGTACAACCAGTTTGAAAGGTCAAATTCAAGATGTGCCTGTAGAGAAGAAAGCAGCATGCACCACCAAATGCTCCTGCATTAAAGAGAAATTCCTGATTAAAGTATCTTAGAAACTGGCACTCGGATTGTGGATCTTCTGTGCTCTATGCTGCACAGAGGAAGATGATAGGGTCGCTTGAACTGCTGGTCATATAGGATTTTAACTACACAGGGAGTGAATTGTTTTATTTTTTTTTACCCAGCTGACCCATGCACTTACATTGTATGAAGGAGCAGTAACACACAGTTGTGTAACACCGGAAAGTTGGAGTCTTCTTAGATAATAAATCAATATGGCTGCCTAACTTTCTTTTTTTTTGTTATGGATAGAGTAGGGATGTGTTAAAAGCTCTGTCTTGTTCTTTGTTTTGCTTCACTTCTTGTCCCAGTGATGCAAGAGGAATGTAATGGAAATCTCCCAAAATGGGGTAATTCCCTTCTTAGACAGTTGTCCTCAGAATAGGTGTCCCCATTTGAAGATTCCTTTCACCTCTTGCTCTGCTGACAATTGTAAAACTTTAGATTGTCTCTCATTTTCTTTCTCAGTGATAATAGTACAAATAGAAGTGTGGATATACCCATTGTGGAAAACTTGACAGAGCATCTAACCCTTTCCCACTCTATCCAAAAGTTTTTAAAAAAAGGTTTCCTTAGAGATACACAATAAAATAAGCTGATATTAGTGTCTCCTTCCTTGTAATGTGTACTGTATAGCTTCACTAAAAGTCATTAGACATTATATGCACACAAATAAACTCATATGTACTGTATTTTGCATAGGTAATGTGACCAGGTCCGGATTTACTCTCTCTGCTGCCTCAAGGCCAGGTTCCTCAATGCGCTCCCCTGTCCGCCAAACACCCCCCGCAATGGAGAATGGTAGACCTGCAGGCTGCATACAAGGGATCTTGGCGACATTGCCGGGATCACTTCTACAAAACAAGCAGTGACTTCCCTGCTGTACATTTAGCTCTGCTTGCCCAAAGCAGGGCTAAATGTATCAAACAACTACCTACCCAGCACTAGGAACTGCATGTGCTGGGCGTCGGGAGATAGGAATTCCACACCCCTGCTGCCCCTCTACTCCCTGCTGCCCCGAGGCTGGGCCTTGGTTGGCCTTATGGGAAATCCGGCCCTGAATGTAACTACATAAAAGATAGTGGTCCTAAAAATGTAAAACCACTATGAGTTATACTTTCCATCGCCTATGGTTGACTCATGCAGACGTCACACGGTTTTACTTGTGTATTCATTAACTTGACTCATTTTTTCACAGAGTTTTACTACAATTTCACACAATTGGAGTTGCTTCATGTGGAAGGCTTACCATAAAGCTGATAATGAACTATAATATATTCTGTTTATATACATTATCTGTCTATAATTAGGCAATACCTTTACTGTTGGTATAAGTGGAGAGCTACAAAATGCAATCCAACATGCAAACCTTGAAAATTCCAAGTAGCAATTGAAAACATTTCAAGTACAGCTACTGATTGCTATCCAGTAAAAACAGCAAGAAGAAAGTTTACTCAAATTCTGTGCATACCCTGGATAATAAACATACAGAGCACCATAGAGGCACAGTAGGCAGTAGTAAACTTAGCTGGGTTCAGTTCACTAGGATTTTCGCTGAATTTAGACAGAAATCTGGGTTTGGTGAACATCCAAGCAAACCCAATCCAGAGCCAACTGTGTTCTAGTGAACAGTGACACTGTGTATGACTCAGCCACAGGTCAACCAATGACACTCTGCAGGTTGCACAGCGTCATTGGTTGCTAGAACATACACAGAAGTTCGGTGGGCAGGTGAACTGGCCAATTTATTAGCCAGTTCCATGAACTGCAAACAGCTTGGGTTTGGGTTGAACACATGGTCAACCCAAACCCAAAGATCATCCCTAGTACGCGGTAGGAGTGTGCTTCCTGAAGCCTGTGCTGCACAACTTCCTTGCTGTCTGCTTTCTGCATCACCCATCACATTCAATCTTATAAGGCAGATTTGCATCTCATTGGTGGCTGTGAAACAGGTCTTGGTACTGCCTTTTTGTTCATTAGGCTTTCTGTGTGTTAGAGGCAGCAAGGAGAAAGTCCTGCTTTCCAGGATCAACAGATTATAGACAAAGGGCAGTGGGTAGATGCAGTACAGTACAGTAATGGATATAGCACTGAATTACTCAGCAGGTGAGCTACATTTTACCTCTGTTGTTTTGGAAGACACATATTTGTTTCTTATTTATTAAAGAAGAACTCCAGGTATATAAAATGTTAACTCTTGCAGTGGGTCTACTCTCGTACTACAAAGGTTAACTGCTCGTTTTTCTCTAGGGGCCAGAATAAAGATGATAAGCTCACCCGATTCTTGATCCTGCAGTGGTGAGTGCTCACCTCTCTCCCCCTCCACTCCAACTGTGGTATATCCGTCGGCATCCTCATGTCTGTATTAGACATGATGACGTCATTGGGGCTTAGACTGCCAGAGTCTCAGGGGGAGAACAGGCTGTAGAGACCGGTCTATCAGCCAGGTCGGATTAAGGATCAGGTAAGTATATCCTCTTTATTTGCGCCCCCTGAACCAAAATGAGCAGTTAGCCCTTGCAGTGCGGGGGTAGCCTCACTGCAAGGGAAAACTTTTTTAAATCCTGGAGTCCTTCTTTTAAGAATACATTTGTTTTGGCACATGATAAATTAACCTCAATTTACAAAAGCATAATACACCTAGAGGGGAATTTATCAAAACTGGAGCAGACAAAAATCTGGAGCAGCTGTACATGGCAACCAATCAGCTTCTCTCTTTCATTTTCAAATCTTAACAGAACATACTGAAGAGAGAAGCTGATTGGTTGCCATGGGCAACTGCTCCAGATTCTGTCTGCTACAGTTTTGATAAATCCCCCCCCCCATTGCACTTTAATATATTGTTGGATTTGATATTTTGTTCTGCTGTTTTTGTAATATGACATACAGTAGTTTTGCGATCAATGAGGAGCCTATTAAGGAAAGCAGGAGAAGTGGCCATTTATATAACACTTTTATAATCCTTAAAAAGGCTTACTCCAGTAACATCAATGCCATCAAGATACAAAAAATCCCAACTCACCCTCTAGTACTCATAATTCCCCCACCATTGAGATTGCTGCTGCTGTGTTAAACATACCCATATTTCTTGGCATGGGATGGGAAAGCATGTGATATGTCTCCTGCCACTCCACAGCACCTGCGGCCTAAATGGTCAATTGGCACATACCAGTTCTCTCAGATCTGGCATGGGGTGTGTCTTTCACACACTCCTGTGTATAGGTATTTGAGTTATTTCACACTCGCATATCAAGAATGTACAACGAGTAGTGTAAATTGTAAAGAAATTTGCGAGCAGACAGATAAGAACTTTTTATTGCAAAAGAGACATAATGATTAACGGTATTGCTCAGGGAGTGCGCGAGTGATGTTGATTAGAACAGTGTTCAGTGGGACATGTTAGATTGCAAAAGATCTGGGTGTGTGAGAGCCACCATCTGACTTTCTTATGGGCTGGCAACACTGCGATTATCAACCCTTGCTGCTGTGCTCACCAGTTTAATAGATATATGTGCATTCGGATTCAGACGAATCTGCAAAAACGAAATTCAGTTGATTCGGCAGTTCGTCCAAATCTGAAATAACAAATTATTATATGCCCAAATACACGAAACACTATATTCGAGCATATATAAATTTATGTGCAGAATGCACGGGGGCCATATTAGCCGCCGGCGCGTTCTACGCATGCGCGCCACCATCTTGGAGGCGGAGCGAATGACGTCACAGGCGCCGCCATCTTGGTGTATACCAAGATATAAACCAAAATGGCGGCGACTAAACATGCTTATGACGTGTGATGTCATGCACTCCTAATCCAAGATGGCAGCGCACAAAAGTAGAATGTCCTGGTGGCCTATATGGCCGCCGCACGTTCTGCAGTTTCAGTGTGCGGTTTCACACACTGCATAAAAATTTGTTTTATTTGACGAAACGAATGAAAATGTCTAGTCCCTAGTGCAAATTGGCTGGCTCTAGGCTCAGGAGACCACTGAAAACACACAAAGACAAACACCGGAAAGCAGAGAACTGAGATAGACAGCAGGTTGCATGCCAGAGGTCAGGGCAGGCAGCAAACACTAATAGCCAGGATACAAGCAATAGGTCAGGGCAGGCAGTGAACACAGATAACCAGAATAGAAGCTATAGGTCAGGGCAGGCAGCAGACATCAGTAACCTCACAGTCGAGACAGGAGACAAATAGCTAATTAGCGCTGATTGACAGTGATCATCTGTGGAAGCTAATGCACCTTGGGGATGAGCACCGTCATTTAGCAAAGCAGCCGAAGGTATTGTCAGAGATCACAACAGATGGTGTGGGAAGAAGCCCATGGAAGTCGGGGGGGGGTGGAGAATGTAGAAGGAGAGGGCACTGAGTGGTGACTGCAATTCAGGCCATCTGCTTGTGGCTATTTGTGGTGACAGCAGGGATTGGTATGCCTGCGCAGGGGATCTGCTGGAGCCAAGCAACTGTGGGGGAGAGCAATGGCTCTGTGTGCATGTTTCTTCTGGGAGAGAGATGAATAGGCAAGATAACCCTGTAATTGCCAGCTGCTCAGCACATCTTGGAGCCCGTGGGGAACTCCCATGAAAGGCTTAGGTTGGGTTCACACCTAGGTGTATTGAATATGCGCATGTAACGCGCGTTTTTACCGCAAATTTACCGCCTATGCGCTGTAAAACGCCCAGGTGGGAACCATGCCCATAGGCAATCATTGGTTTTCACATGTTGAGCGTTTTACAGAGCGTAGGAACGCGCTGTAAAACGCTCAGGTGTGAACCA
Source organism: Nanorana parkeri (assembly GCF_000935625.1). Classification (NCBI taxonomy): domain Eukaryota; kingdom Metazoa; phylum Chordata; class Amphibia; order Anura; family Dicroglossidae; genus Nanorana; species Nanorana parkeri. Next base: position 1,438,067 of record NW_017306485.1, read on the forward strand.
GGCCTAAGTGTCTGCTGCAGTCAATTCCCTGGCAGAGGAAGAGGGAGCAGGGATCACAACAAATCAGGCAGCTGTTAGTAAGCTACACAAACTATTCCAACACAGTCAGCGCTGGCGGGGCTGTGTGATCAGCAGACTACTAGTAAATATTTGCTGAATGTGGCAAAAAATTACCATCGACTGTGTTAGAATAGTTTGTGTAGCTTCCCCTAGGCAAAAGGGTTTTAAAAATATTTAGACACAGTGAGCGCTGTGTAAGGGACACCGTGCTGGAACAATTGTTTTTACAGAGAGAGGCGGTGGCTACAGTGTTGTGCTTTAACTCCCCCATAGGAATGCCCACATTTTGAGCTTCATCCTGGGATGGAGCCAATGTACAGCACACTACAGACAGATATTAAAATGTAATTTGAATACATAAGGAACTACACATCAAAATGGTACAAAGTGCTACATGGACTTGATCCATTGGGGGGTTTAACTATGATTTTTCAAATGTGATGATGCTTCTTCTTTAAGTTTATTTGATGGAGCAAACCTAAGACCTTGCTTAAAAAAAGATTATTTCAGCTGCATTTAAATGATTTTATCATAGCACTTTTAATGTGTAAAGAGTAAAATAACCATGAAAATGTGTACCTTTTACAAACAACTGTGCACATAGTGTAGTTTTAATCCACATGTACCATTAAATACTATAAATGTATTTGAATAAACTGTAACTCCATGCACATTAGTCTGTCTATATTGCATATATTAAAAAAAATATACACCTTATATTTTAATCAATTTTAATTTCTTCCAACACAGCTGTATGTTCTCCAAGTAGATCCCCATCACCACTTGACATCCCCTGCTGACAAAATTCTTCATTCTGGCACTTTGTGTACCTTTGTTGTTGTTGTGTAACTCTATAGTTTGTCAGTGATCCATTGTCAGCTTTCTGATTAGTTAATCCATAAAAGGAACATTTCCTCCTCTTATATACAGCAGCTACTAGGGCAAGACAAAGAAAAATTGCAAATGCAGCAGAGACTATTACAGCGGTTGTACTGCTGTTTACAACATTTGCGGAGTAAGCATGGTTAGTGTCTTCCTCCTGAAACCTGGGCCTGGTCACATGAACCAAGTTAGATACTTCTGACCTTTGCCCAGTTTTATCTGTAGAGCGGATTGCAATATATGCGATGATGCCCTGGTCTGCAGTCTTGTTTCCCAACCTAAATATGAACATCTCTCTGGTGCCTGCATCCTTTGGTTTGGTGTACGAAACATTGATGACTGTGGCTCTGGAAAAGTGCTGCCTTAAAATGAATGGATTGGTGCTTGTACGAATGTCATAATCTGAAGCTGAAAGAAAAACAAAAATATTACTTTTATTTATGATTTTCCTAAATTGAACCTGTATTCCATTGTAAACTTTGAAATGAAATAGTTCTACCTATGAGAGGGTAATACAAGATGCCTGCTCATGTCTATGTGCCTCATAGTGACTTTCCATTGTCCAATAAAAGTGCTCCTACTGGCCACTACAATGAAACTGCAGTTGGCATGGCATAGCCACGAAGCTGGAGAAACAAAGGCCCCAGTAACAAAATAAAACTAAATGAGAGAGGGGACAGATGAAAGTTTGTTGTCTACTTAACGTAATAGCAGAAGTCTTTTGGTATATGCTTCTAAATATGGCTTTTCATTTTCAGAGTTTAAACTGGAATACAGGTCTACTTATGAACAGAACTACAGGTCTGACATATGCCTATATTCTAAAGACTGGTGATTTGTAAGTACAGTTATTTCCAAACATCAAAAACTGATAATAAAAAAGACACATTCAAATTTTCAGTGTCAGAACCAAAAGCATTCAGGTACTAATTATTATAACAAAAGTCTTCCTGATCAGGTATAGTGCAACTCACAAAATAACATCATAGTAAAATGAATAAGCAGCCACAATGAGGGGAATTTATCAAAACTGGAGCAGACAAAATGTGGAGCAGTTGCCTATGCAACCTATCAGCTTCTCTCTTCAGTTTGTTCAGTTAAGATTTAAAAATGAAAGAGAGAAGATGATTGCTTGCCATACACAGCTGCTCCAGATTTTGTCTGCTCTAGTTTTGATAAATTCCCTCAATGTTTTATAAAATCTCAAATTGCAACATCCAGTCCATCTATGTTAGTGCATGAAAGATTCTCTTACGTTGAGCCCACATGAAGTCTAAAGAAGAAAAACCCTTTAACTAATAATAAATCTAAAGTCCAAATTGTTTTTTTTTTCTATTGTATACTGTGTGAAAGTGGTGAAAACCCTGTCAGGGAGTTTTTGCTGTATGTGCCCTGATAGCCATTGTCACCAGGTCAGAAACTGACAAGAAAAAAAAAGGGGAAGCGGAAACATCTTCCAATGGGGACAAATGGTCCGGTTAAAGCTGTGCTATTGGTGTCTATTTTCATCTCCTGAGCTGTTTCTGGGATAGGAAGGCAAGATAAATCTCCCTGATGGTACACAGACAGCGAAAATAACTTTTAAAAAAATGACAGGGATTTTAGCCATCTTCTCTATCCATTTAAAAAAAAAAACTTTTTGGCTTAATATACAGTACTCTTCTACAGGGAATTAACAATCTTTGAGTTTATATAAAAGAAAACTCACCAGCTCCCTGATCATAGTCGTCACCCGGTGCTGTCCAAAACAATACCACATGTTCATTTTCCATTTTTGCTTCAAGGTCAGTTATTTTACATGGGGGGAAATGATCCTCATCCAATGAGTACAGAGAGACATTTACAACTATGAAACTACCCAGAAACAGGACTCTGCTGAACATTTCATTTGTGCTCTGATCTTTATAAACTGGTCGAGGAGGGTTCATATTGATGGTGCCTGCAATAAATATATTCACAATGTAATATAATAAATACTAGAAGAAGATGTCTATACGATGTTACCTGGTAGCTTAGCATTATTCTGGTTTGAAGCTCACCATTTTCGATGTAACCGGGGACATACATGGCTGGATTGCTTTGAGGAGGCTTCAGGGAAGTAGTGTTTGTCCACTCAGCATACATTTTCAGTGAATGTCTACCATTATTAGAGAAGCGGAATAAAAAGATGGAATAAATACCATCTCCCTTGGTAACATCAGCACCTACAAAATTTGTAGATGGAAATAAGGAATGTTAATATCACATCTGCTAACAGTATTTTTTTTGGGGGGGGGGTCTATTTATAGACATTTCTCATAGCTTATTCATCCAGCGAAACTGCATGCACATCCGTTCTGTGCAAGTTAACAAGCTGAGAATGGGAAAAAGCTAATGTTCTTAGTGTAATTTATGTTCTGGTCGAATGTTCTTGCTTAGGTATAATCATAAAGGAAAGATTGAATGGGGAAAAACTGCCTCATGGTCACTAGATAGAGATGAGGATCATAGGAGATAAATATGTGTTAGAGTGGAGAGACAATGTTACAATTCAAGAAACCAATGGAGAGAATGAGCATATAAATGTAACCATTGATACTGCGGAGAAAGCAATGGTTACAATTATATGCTCATTGTCTCCAGTGGTCTTTTGTATTGTAACATTTTATATCCTTACTAACGTGTTCTTATTTCCTCTGATCCTCAGCTTCATGTAATGGCCATAATATGGTATTTTCTCAACTGATGAAAATTCAACCAGAATAGAAATTACACATTCATTTTGTCCCTATTCTCACAACAGTTGGGTAACTCCCACAGAAAGAATGTACAAGTAGTTTCGCTGGATGAATAAGCTATGCAATTTTTTTTAATCAATAGACCCCATGGTAAAATACTTTACACACAATCAAAGTCTGAATACAACCAGCATATTGAATCACTGACCTGCAATGAATGAGAAAAAGTTGAACTAAAGTCTTGTTGTAAACATTGCTGGCAGTTAGGAGTATTTTGGCACAAAGGGCATGCACAGCCTCTTTTGCCAAAAGACTTTGCTACTAGCATTTTTTACAAATACAAATTTAATGACAGTACTCCATTAATAAATGGACTTTTGTTGATTTCACTTAAATGGTGTGCTGGTGACATCCTTTTGAAAACTTCTACAAACACACAGGCACAGCAGCGCAAACCACTCCACTGCACCTTGCTCTCCACTCCTCCTTTCTCCCCACTCTTCCCTTCTCCAAGCTAATAGATGGACAGCTTATGGAGACTGTGCTGTCCCTTTTAACCTTGTATTGGACAGGAAGTTCAGGGAAGCTGAGCTGAGACAGCTGGATCCAGTAGTTTGAAAACATGGTAAATGTAATTGGTTGGGCAGAAATGTAAAGAAATACTCTGCTGGGCAATGTATATTTGTTAGATCTGGAGTCATTACTGAAAAAAAAAATTGAGAGTTTATTATAATTTTAATTCAAGCGGCTTGGTTTTGGTTCGCTTGAGTTTAAATCAAAACAGGATGGGTGCTACTATTTGGAATATAATCAGTACTTGAATAACAAAAAATAAGTGCAATTTGTTCTCAGGTAAGCAAGGATTCCTAGAAATATTTTGTTAGTATAATGATTAAATGAACCTATAAAGAGTCATTCTGGTGTACCTGCTCCATCGTCAAGGAGTGTTAAAGTGAGAGGATCTCCATTTTCTGGCTCAATGACAGCAGTCACATTAGCTCCCAGCACGGCTGTGAATCCATGTTTAACCTCCACAAATAACGTAACTGAATGCGGGGAAGTGATTGTATTGCTGATTTTTCCAGCGGTGACATGTACAGTTGGCTTGATTTCAGACGATGGTCTTGAGGTAACTAGAACACCAAGCGTCTGACTGTCATTTAAGCTGTTTTTTATTCTATATTGCCATATGCCGCTCTATATCATTAAAACAAATAATGAAATAAATAAGAGGCTAAGAATTATTAACATTTAAGATCAAGAATGTACATTTAGCTTGAGACAAGACATAAAAAAGGCAAATTAGTCCACTTTAATTTTACAAATGCAGCCCTCTTTCAGTTGCATTCAGCTTGCACTTGCAGTATATGGAAACCCCTTAGCAATGAACTTCTCTTATTCACTCTGTTAAATACACCATTGGAAGTCTTTTGTTATATCTGTTCGATAAGTGCAGATCTGTTAATCATGGTAGAAATGTACATATTCTTTACGATCAGTTTGAGATAATTCTTACCTTCTTTTGATTTCTTCTAATCTGCTTTGACCTGTTTTTGCAATCCAATTGACTTGTGTGGGTAAAAGAGCAGATCTGATGCAAACAAATGCCTGTGTACATAAGCCCTTATTGTCTTCAGGGCTCAAAATTCATTTTATTTCTTTGTCTAGTCAGATATAATTGAAATATTGCATATGAATGGTTTCCTTTTTTTCTCTCAATAGCTCAAGCTGAATATTACACAAAAATTGTTTGTGTGTGAGGAAATTTGAGACAGCTTAAAGACATCAGCATTTGCACATTTACACACTCTGGTGCATGGCCTTCCGCATGGGGTTGGGACTGGACACATGCCTCTATGTATTCGTGTCAGTGTTTGTGCATGAGCTTCACACACACCTGGCATCCATGTGTGCTCATACATGTCCAGTATCTGTATTGGTGCCCAATGCGCTGTGCAAGTCTCTGCCCCTTCTAGCCTCCTGGCTGAGTGGACTTCCCACTGTTTCTTGTCTGACCTTACCTGTGATCTGCAGATGCTTGTTATTGACTGTGTGCAGTGTCTTCCCAGGTCTGTGCAGTCCCATCAGGGCTGTGTGCAGTGTCTCCCCAGGTCTGTGCAGTCCCACCAGGGCTGTGTGCAGTGTCTCCCTAGGGCTGTGCATTTTCACCAGGGCTGTGTGCAGTGTCTCCCTAGGGCTGTGCATTCTCACCAGGGCTGTATGAAGTGTCTCCCCAGGGCTGTGCATTCTCACCAGGGCGGCATGCAGTCTCAACAGGCCTGTGCATTCTCACCAGGGATGTATGCGGTCTCACGAGGGCTGTGCATTCTCACCATAGCTGTATGCGGTCTCACCAGGTATCGGCTCTTAGTATTGGCACATTGGTGGTATCGGTGCTAAGTATCTGGGCATTTTCACAAGTACTGGTATCGGTATCAGTGCATCCCTACACAGAACCTCTGCCTGTGCCTAGCAACCAGTGACACTTGGTAGCATGCAGAGTGTCATTGGTTGGTATGACACTAGTGTCTAGGCCACACAGCAACATTGGATGGTAGGATTAAGGCAGGAGCACCTTAAACAATCTATCACAATGTGGGGTCATCAGTATTCTAGCAACCAAGGGTGCTGTATGTCACCTGGCTGCTCATGTCCTACCGACCAATGATGCTGTGCCGGTGGCACAATGTCATTACTTGCAAGGACAGAGACAACCCTGGGTTCAGTTCGCTTGGACGTTCGCCAAACAAACATTTCTGTCCAGCAAACATCCAAGAGAACCTAACCCAGAGACATTCAGCCCATTACTACTCACCACCCTTGGGTATCCATCAGGTTAGTGGCAATGAGTCAGACCAGTGACTCCTACCCCCTCGCTGTCTGCCTACTAAGACTGCTCCCTACAAAGTTTTAATCGGAGAGAGATCCTTAAGGTAATCAGCTTGTGCTCTTTATCAGGGGTGTAACTAGAAATCACAGGGCCCCATAGCAAAATTTTGTATGGAGCCCTGTGATTTCTGGTTACGCCCCTTGCAGAGCCCCCCTGAGATCTCACACAGCCCACCTGAGAGTGACCCTGCAGAGCCCACCATAGACTCTCCATGGTGGGCTCTGCAGGGTCTCAGGTGGGCTGGTCACACCTCTGCACACCTCTTACCTGTAAGCCCTGATCCGCTGTCAGCCTTCTCCACCACTGGGCCCTGCCTCCTCCTATGCTGCCACCGCCGGACCCCAGCCTCCTCCACCGCAAGCTGCTGGCTGTCACTGACTGCCGCGGCTGTGAGGAAGAACCCGCTGCTGCACAGATCACTGGTTGTCAGTAATCTGGACAGCGGCACGTTCCTCCTCACAACCGCCAGTGACAGCCAGCAGCCTGAGATGCTATAGTGACCCAGACAGGCCGCACAGCACCAGGGGGACCCCTTTGTTCCTCGTCCTGGCCGGACCCCCCTGTACCCTGGGCCCCATAGCAACTGCCTGGGTCGCTATGGCGATAGTTCCGCCACTGCTCTTTATAAAGAACATGATGCTCTGTGATACCAGTGTTATAGGTGAACCCTGCATTAAATTTTTATTTTATAAAACAAAAACTTTACATAAAAAACAAACAATATAAAAAACATGGGTTTAAAAATTTATAAACTTAATAATATTTTAAATAAAACTGACACAGACCATGCTTTGGATAGAGTGTGGTTAGGTTATGAGTATTTCACTGTGGTATGTGTTCCCACTGAGAAGATTTGCCTTCACTTGTCGTTAGGAAAGGAAGCAAAAGGCAATCTCTCCAATGAGGACACAGACAAAAATGCATGTTTAGTACAGTCTGGAAGGGGACGTACAAATAAACGAAAACTGTTAACTCTTGCCCTCTCTATCCAAAACAAAAAAATAAGTGTTTTGGCTGATGATAGTCATCAGACATACAAATTATGTTTAAAAAGTGGTATTACAAAAATAAACTAAATGCTATATTTTAAATATGTAGATTTAATGTTATATGTTGTACCTGAGCAATTCCTGGAATTTTTAAATAAGAGACATGTGAGGCATTATCATGCTCAAGATATGTGTATCTGTATCCATTGGAGTTCTTAATGACAACATCAGGTGGCTCAGAGGCCTGCCAGGTTATAATGAACGTAGTGTCATTCCCCACACCACTGTCTACAACCATGGACCCAAATAAAAGACCACCGGCTTTAACAGGCTTCTGAATGCTTTTTATCTGAAAAAAATAAATAAAAATAATGGCTAAATTTATAAGGGGGTGCAAACAAGAATAATAGATACTTAATGAGAAATTCCAAGATAGTTCCAAGAAGTTTAAAGTGTATCTATACCCAAAAACAAAAATGTAATATATCACAGCTTACCAATCCCTATGTGGTGGCTGCATTAGTTATATTTTGTAGTTTTTTTATTTTTACTTTCTTTTCACCGGGTGATTCAGCCAGTAACACACTTCCTGCCTTAGGGTAGCACCATTCTAGGGAGGAGCAATGGAGCCACCCTTGGACAGCAACATTGTCAACCTGTGGAAAGGTTTGTGTTAGATCAGTGGTTCTCAACCTGTGTAACCTCAGGACCCAATTTGTCCTTAGACATTAAGTGACGACCCAAGTCACATTGGAACGCACAGCATTGCGGTACCGTGCATTCCGGTGCGGGCGATCCATGCAATTCTTAGCTTGGAGTCCAGTGCTGGGCTGCTGTGCTGTGACGGAGCTCCATCCATATGTGTATTGCTTGTACAACTCCCTTGTGCGCCCTGTAGAGGTGCTAGGAGTCATAATGTGACGTCACTCTGGTCTAGGCACCTCTACAAGTCACGTGAGGGAGCTGTAAGCAATCCATGTATAGATGGAGCTCCCTCACGACCATAGCTCCAGCCCACCCCACCTCACTCAAGCTGACACTTGGTGCCAGGCAGTATATTCTGAATGGCTGCTCAGCGCAAGAAATGATATTGCTATGCTATGGGAAGGCTGAGGAGCCTCTCACCTAGAAAAGGGGAAGGCACGCGGTGACCCACTGAAAACGAGATCGCGACCCACTTTTGGGTCACGACTCACCAGTTGGGAACCAAGGTGTTAGATGCAATAGCAAATTTAGATTACTTGAAAAACAAATTACATCCAAACTCCAGCTCACATTTTTAAGCTGTTACAATAACATGCTTTTTTTTCCCTTTTGAGATAAAGGTTTTACATACATCAATAAAAGCTGACTATTGTCCAATGTCGGTGTTAAGTAGTTTGTCTCAACCCTCTAACTGACACTCTAGCGCCGCAGGGGCATGGTTGCTTGAGAGTTACTGCAGTTCCCCATTCCCTGTGGGTGCCGGATAACTGGGAGTTTACTTTGTATGGCACTCTAAAACACTGATTTAAGACATTAGAATGAATGTGTACACTACAATTATCTCTCCCTTTATGATCCTCAATTGCTTGATCAGTTTGGATTTGTCCTTTTAAGCACAACAGTAGAGTAAGACGTTCATGCTAGTATGCACAATAAATGCAATTGATGTAATTTTACTGCAACAATAACCCTATGAATGCATGCCTCTCAACTTTTCAAATGCCTAAGGCCTGCACCAACGTCAATCCCAGACCCAGATTAACTCAAATCTACGCATATTTATACAGTTCACACTGATCTTTCTAAGTTCACAGGTCCACAAATTAAGAGGCACCAAAAAAGGGACAAGATGAGACAAGATGACTTACCACTACAAATGGTTCTCCAATATTTCCATGTTTTGGAGATATTCCCATAAAAGCTCTAATTAAATTCTCTGAGTCATTTGCATCTGAAGCATAGAATGTTAATCCTCCTAATAGAAACAGAAAGACAAATCAACCCTTAGTGTATGGTAGAACTATAGGCAGATATACAAAACCTAAGTATATATTCATAAAACTGTATTTTAAATAGTACTGTAAGCTATATTTATATTAGGTTTCTTTATCAGTGACACTAAACTCAGGAGTTAAATCTTAAAAATGCATTTATGTACCTTAAGGTAGAGCAGTAGACATATGCAAAAACATTTTAAAAAAATATAAAATTACCAAACAGGTTATTACTTAAATGTGTTTCCGCCATTCGATCCCGTCCGAAGAATTTCGAGCAGCCGTGAAGGATGATGGGGCGGGCGCATGTAGAGATCTTTGGCCGGGAGAAGCGGAGAGACACAGGGTAAGTCAATGCACGCAGCCCAGCAGCGTGCACCCACACAGACTCAATGGGACACAGAAGACACAGCAGTCAGTGCTGGATCAGAGACCGGCACCAGCGCTGGAGGGACTCCTGAAAACTACTGTAAAGAAGAAGATGATCGGATCAAGAGGGATCATTTAAGGTAAGTCCCTAAAGCAGCGTAGGGGGGATGTGACTTTAATGTGATTTAATGTGATACACAAATAAGATACACTTTTGTTAATAGTTAAGATACTTGAATGCATTTTTAAGACTTAACTCCTAAGTTTAGTGTCACTTTGATCTGTGTAGCAGGGTGCACACTAACATAGGAAGTGATAACACTGAAAACTAGTCAGGTTCTAGTGAGTAGCACAGTGCTGTCAATCCAACTTAGAGAGCTTACTAATAGGAGAAGAGAGAGAGCAGAGAGATGGCCCAATCAGTTTGCCGCTGCTCCCTCTCTTTCCAGTCACAGGCTAAGGCAGGTGCTTGACCAAGCTGTATTGCCTTAACTGCAATGGAAAATAGTGAGGTCAGGGGCCTGGCTTAGCTATATGGCAGGGGTATCCCCAGGATGCTGCGTGTCTCTATGCAGAAAACATGCAGGCCCCATGCTGAATTTATAAACCACAGAGATCCTAGCCCAAGAACACATTGAACTGAAATTAAAACAACACAACCAGTCAACCAAGTTTGTAGCAATAAAGCAAAGTGCAATCTTCTGAAAGCTCACAGGAACAGAAAACAAATAGACATTTGAATGACGCAGACTGGTCCACAGGTTTTGAGAAAAACATTTCCTGCTGAAGCTTCCTGTGCGGTTCAGGTCCCACAGAATAGTCTACATCTTTAAGAGAATCAGTCACGATGGGGCGTACACAAGAATCCTCAGTTTTAAAGTTTTATAAGCACATTCTTATTTTTATATTTCCTCCTTAGTTATCTCTGCATACTCTGAGTCAGACTCTCCCACTTTTATAGTGCTGTCACAGGTCAACTAGAAAGTTCCTTGTCAGTTTCCTGACCTTACCCTCCTAGCACCTGAGTGTGCAGCCAATTAAGTCAGGTAGTTGACAGGGCAGCAATGACCAGACTTCAGGGGATCTCTTATCCCATAAAACAAGCTAAAGAATGAGACCGAGACAGAGAACGTGAAGCTAAAAGTTGGGGCAAATATGAATCTCTGATAAGTAAACCTGCACAGTTATAATAATGTAGGCTTGAGTATTTAGATTATTGTATAAGCTCAAACATGACTGGCTCCCTAAAATGAACCTATGGCTATTGAACATTCAAATGTTCATATATCATTAACAAGGATTAAATTACCTTTAAAATAAGCCCTAACTGTGGAACAAATCGTCCTCAAAGTTCACAGTAGAAGCACAGAAGTCAGCTTTTTCAGCAGCTCATCCCCTGCTCTCCCCTCTCAGCAATGACCCAGCAGCTTTCCAGCCCTCTATTCTCTAATGTAAACACAGAGCTAAAGCTCTGGGAGAGGGGAAGAACAGAGAGCAGAGCTTCTGAGAGAATAATCCCAATTACTTCAGACTTTTGAGATTGAAATACATTTTTCTTTTTACAATCTTATAAACTAAGGCCTCATCCCTGCTGCCATTTTTACCAAATCAAGAATGACATGTTCGGCTCCTGCAGCCTCCTGGAATATTCGTCACATATTTCAGGGGGATGCAGGTGCAGGTGTTCTATCAAAAGCTAAAACTTGTCAAGCTCTCAAACTGGTTGACTGCCAGTAGGAGATTTAGACTAGATGGAGCAAGAGCACCTGCGCTAGCCATGCTGCTGTCTCAATCCTGAAATCCCCAAATTGCACCTGCGTGCCTTCATCTTGCATGTCGAGTTCTCCAACACTACTCACTGTGCCAACGTGTCTTCACCTTCCCTGTCATGTTGCAGGCGCACTGAGTGGGGTTATAGAATTCAACGGTGATTATGGAGCCACACAGGTGCAGTGACGAGTGGGGTTGTAGGATTCTACGGCGACTTATGGAGCCGCTTAGGCGGAGTGGCGCCAGTTAGAGATTTCGACAAGGAGTCTATTGTTTATTGTAGTCGTAGGGCTGGCACACTCGCAGTGTAGGCAGTTGTCTGAAGCTCGGACCGGCAAGTCACCGGACGTGACATCAGCAGTCATAGATCTCTGCGGGTTGGTGCCTTCGACAGAACAAGGGAACAGAGCAACCAGAGGGCCGAGCTGAAAACACATCATTGGGGTCGACTGCAAAAACCTGAAAGAGACAGTCAGCTCCTCATGAGGCCATATAGGAATATGCTGGCCTGGCAGCAGAGCAGAGAATTACAGCAGGACGATGCTGGATTTGTTGGGCAGATGGCTATGTTTTCTGAAGATAACCCTGCAAAATAGGTTAGAGGGGATATGAAAGACAAACAGGGGGGGAAGTTCCTCTCTTAGTTTACAAATGTAGATCATCCAGAAAAGTAATTTGCTTTGTCATTATCATTCCACAATGTTCCATATGAACCTGTTATTTCAGCAAACTGTTCCAATTCCGGATCAGCACCGAGTCCTATTGCAATGGTATGGATAACTGAGCCACCCAGTGACACTTCATATAAACATTTATTGATATTTCTATCATTTCCACTGACAGCCAAGATGATTTCAGAACCTTCTGTTCCTCCATCTAAACCTTTGATCACCTATAAAAATAAAAAAAAAGTTTAATAGTTTATTTTTAGTTTTACACTATTTTATTATGTCTTGCAACATACATCATCTTTTGCTATGGTTTTTACTTTCTAGTTAGTTTATATGCTTTCTAAACAAAGGTTTAATTTGCACTGATAATGTTTTTTTAAATCATGTTACATTAAAGTATTTCTCTAAGCAAAAAGAAAAAATCTTCAGTGAATAGTTTCATATAAAATAAAAATTATATTAATATAATCATACTTTATTTTCTTACCTACAATAAACCTGTTGATCCTACCAGTTCTACTTAGTCCTACTAAACTGCAAAGGTACAGGGGGCTTTCTTGGGTCTAAGTTCCAATATAGGTTGGCATGTTTTCTCCACTATCTCTCGCCAGTTCAGCAAAATTTGATCTAACTTAACAACTTGACATCCTAAGTCACCCTACAAAATTCTCCTATGATGGGTTTAAATTGTACAACTACGCTTGCTACTCAACAACTGCATATCTTTAACCACTTCAAGACCAGGTGTTTAGACCCCCTTCCTGGCCAGGCCATTTTTCAGTGTTCAGCGCTGCGATACTTTGACTGACGTTTATTCCGTCATGCAACGCTGTACTGAAATGAATTTTATACCATTTTTTGGGGACAGATAGGGCGTTATTTCGGTGGTATTTAATCACCACTGGGGTTTTTATTTTTTATTATAATTAGGAAAAATTACAGAAAATTTTGAAAAAAAAAAGTTTTTTTTACATTATGTTAGGAAACATTTATTATTAACCAGTTTTTTGGTAAAATATAAAAGTCGGGGTCACGTCGGGTAAATAGACACCAAACATGTCAAGCTTTAAAATTGCGCGCAC
>NW_017306485.1:1451568-1509182 GCF_000935625.1 Nanorana parkeri
GGCTCTAAAGCCGGCGGATCGCTTGTATGGTATCAGGCATCGCTGCCTGTTTTTAAAAAACGGCAATTTCCCGCTCGCGCACGCCGAGCGGCGCGCGCGAGGGGGCGTGTCTGAGCGGACGTCTAGAGACGCCCGCTCAGATCTAGAGAGCTCCTGGCCGGCCGTTTTTCTACTTCGGCCGGCCCGGAGGCAGTTAAAATAAGACTGTCTTATTCTGGTACAAAGTGAGACCAGTGAGGCCTTTTTAAAGTATATTGGAAAATTGCTGTGTTTTCCTTTTTTGGAATGAAGTTTCACGTAATTACAAGGAAACATTGTCTTTGCTTTATAACTACTATATTGTCATACAAAAAGCCACACCTACCCTTTTCCAAAACCTGATTTACTTATTAAACTAATAAACCCATAAACTAATAAAAACAAATTCATACAGCATACCAGAAATAAATACAATAAAAATTCATAGTGTCCATATCTACATAAATTCGAAACAAAGTTAAAAGTGAAATCCACAAAGTTCAGTTCAATCTAAATCCTTTTGCCTTGAACCAGAAAATAATCTAAAAAGTTATCAGCAAAACATCAGGTCATTCCGCCATTTCTTCCACCTGTGATCTGATAAGAACTCACCCCTTCACTGACCCTTTTACTTAAAGTCTATTTGCACCTTTGTAAGTGATTAGCATTTACTGTGGTAATGATGAGGTGAAGAGATGATGTATACATTTTCATGACACACATTCTTTATTTTTAGTGACGTTTTTATTAGGCCTGAAGCCTAGAAATTCAACATTTTCTCCACAGGAAACTCAGTCTGACACCAGGGTCTGGTGTAAAGTAGACTCTAAACAGCTCTCAGCCTCCCTGTTATTCATTGTAACATGCAGCATGCATTGTAAACAGCAGCTCTGCCTTTGTACACAATAAACTGTCCAGGAGGGGTTGCCACTATGAATACTAATTAATAGGGGTGGGGGTGGTGGTGGAGAGGTCACTTGTACTATACACACATTATTTGCAAATCACAATTGCAGCCATTTCTTTGAGGGGATGAAGAGGAAAGCTAACAAAAAATGTAAGTTTTTGTGTTCGCATACAGCAAGTGCATATGCCTGCTCCATGTACACTTGGTGTACATTGCTGGCATATTTATTTTTTAAAAATATCTCAGCAAAGGTGGAAATGGGCTTTAAAATGGGCCAGAAAGCGCTTATTTTGTATGATTCTAACTTATCAAATTAGAATCATGTCTCCACCTTCCTGCACATTTTGTTGCTTCAGATACCCTGAAGAAACGCATGAGTCTTTTTTAACCAATGTTTTTGGAATGTGTAGCCCCCCATCACCTTTTTTGAGGTGGCTACTAGAAACTTAGTAATTACCAGAACTGTAGCCAGTCTTGCTGAATTATAGTTGCCATTTATCTGGTTATTTCCAGGTTTTCTGACACTGATTGTACCTATCTGGGTGGAGTGTGACTCTGCTGTGGTGTGGGACTTCCAATGAGGGACACTGTGAGTGTTTAACAGCCAATCACTGGGTCTCTCTCAACCAGTGTTGCATGCTGGGTAAGTGCATCTATACTGGAGGGAATTGCCATGTGCTTAGTCTTGTGCCAGCCATGGATTAGCCCAGGTTGGGATGTTGTCGGGCCACCCCCCAGGTCAGGCTTGAGGCCTGGGGGTGGGGATGCTGGAGTGTAAAAAAAAGGCTTTGCTAGGCCTCAAGTCTAGAGGAGGCCTTTGTGGTTGTCAGAGGAGGAGAACCAGTGAAGCTGATGGCTGCTGGAGGTGCCCGGAACCTAGTGGACCTCAGGAGCAAGTCAGGTGTCTCTCCTGCTGAGCATTGGTGCCAATCCCTGTACTTCGGCTACTCAAATACCTATTCAGTATGCTGCAAATAGATCTACACTGAATTGCTAAAAGGGACTGGTGAGTCTGGAGTCTATGTCTGTTCTACCCTGGATGTCTAGGTCCCTATACCCTCTCTCTCAGAGTGAATATGTTACTCATATAAACTCTGTAGGCACTAGAGGAGGGCGGTTCAATGCTAGTGGGGCAGCTGAATACGAAAACCCCTAGACCAACTAGTGGTGACCCAGGTTATTCTGATGGGTCCTTCGAAAAAGGAGGGAGCAGCACATAAAATAATAAAGTGTCTGTCAAAATGTTTTGATTGCAGCAGCTCTTAGTACTCAAAGGGTAGGACTGCCAGTGCAGAAATCTTTAATTTATATTTGTTTTAAAATGACAGAACTGTGCATGTATTTTTTGTACATCATTTACCTGCAGGGCAGATGAGATCCCACTGCAGATTGACACTCCTCCACCAGATGTAACTGGAAGATTTGAGATAAAGTTTCTTCGTATGTCATCGCTGCTAATGTGAAGTAGTTGATTTTTCACATCCGCTGTTTCATTGAATGCAACAATGCCAAGGTATGAGCCTTCTTCAACTATCTGCTGTATGAAGATGGCTGCTGCTTGACGCAATTGGTGAAGCCGTTTACTCTACTTATAGGAATAAAAAAATACATTTGTGTCAGGATGGATTAATGAGGAAATACTTTTAAATTCCTCTTCTACACATTCTTCTTTGGATGCTCAATGTTCCAAATCCATTAAACAATTATAACTGACTTACTCTTTAGTTGCTGAGTGAAACCACCCCTAAATATAATCACATATTCTGTTGCATTTTTTTGTGATATCAGTGGCCAATGGGTCACCATCATTAGATGAAGGAATTGCTGGTGCTGTCTATTTACAATAATGTAAATAGTAAACCAAATAAGGAGATTTCCATCCAAAACTGCCAAACTCCTTTATAGGGGTTTACCCCCTAGTATAATATTAATATTTTACAATGTTATGGGAGAGTCTGGAGAGGGAAGATTACATTATTTTTGATAACAGTTTTAGAAGTGATTTTATCATTTAAAGTGTAACTTCATGCAGTATAAATACACTATCGTTTTCACCAATGTATCTGGTTTCTATATTTTGTCCTTTTTGTTATTTCTGACAAATCCTCTCCACTTTGTCTGCAAAACAAAATATCTAATTTTCAGTTGATAGTCATTCGGTTTTTTTTTTAAATAGAAATATATATAGTCATTCTGTAAAATCACATCTCTAAATATGTTTTCTTTTGGTCAGGTTAAACTGAAATATTGCATATGACATTTTGTAGTTTTATATGCAGCCAGAGGACTGTAGCTCTCAGCTTTTTTCATGTTTTTTCAAAGGTACTCCTTAGCCCTTGTGTAAAAAAAGCCTGTTATTTACAGAGACCAATAACTCAAGATGCAATTTACACAAACAACTGGTTATGTCATAGAAGTGACTCTCAGCGTCTGTCATAGCTCTATTTGATGTTTCCATTAGAGAGAGGGGAACTTAACAAAAAGTAGTACAGGCATAAAACCTAGCCTAACGGAGTAGATCCTGCTCCTAATTAACTAAGGTGGTACAAACCGCTGTTTGCATCACCGGGGACCACCTGGACTGCCAGGAGAGGATTCAAAGAGAAAGAGGACCCAATGTGTTACTTGACCAGCCTGAAGACAACTGAAAAAGTTAAGTATATAAAAAGGCAAGAAATAAAGGGGTTCTGGGGGGGCATTCATAAGTATCTGGGTAATTACCTTAGCCATATTTTCAGAGACATCCAAAACTAGGCAGACAACCCTTTCCCTGATCTGCATAAGTGAAAAGGATGGCGGTGATGGAAGTTCTGTTCCTGACTTTGGCAATGTGGATTTATAGTCATAAGAACTACTAATAACCTCCCAAGTGCTACGATAACTGCACATTTTGTTCTGCATATTTGGAGCTTCTTTTTCATGGTCATGATCATAACAAAATTCTGCAACCTTGAAAAAAAATAATTGAACAGTGTTAGACTCCTAAAAGTGAAGAGTAAAAAAGTATACAAAAATTAAGAAGTATCTATCATATTATAAATAATGCATACAGTATATACTTATAGATGAGGCAGCAAGGGCTATGGAATGTACAGCATGGCATATGAAATTATTATTATGATTATACAGGATTGATGTAGCACAGCACTTTACAATATAAGGAAGACATTACAATTACAATACAATTCAAGACACGATGGTAAAGGAAGGCCCTGCCTGTGAGAGTTTACAAACTAAGAGGGAGGGGCAAGTGATACACGAGGAGGTAGCTGTGTGGGGATGAATTGTTTGAGAACGTGATGGTTCAGCGGTTAGTTTGAGGTGGGATAGGCTTCCCTAAAGAGTCTTTAGTGATTGCCTAAAGGCAATCAGAGTAGGAGATAGATGGACAGGTTGGGGTAAGGTGTTCCAAAGAATAGGAGACACTTTTAGAGAAGTCCTGGAGGTGAGCACAGGTGGAGTTGACAAGGGAGCTAGAGAGCAGGAGGTCTTGGGAGGAACGGAGAGGACGGTTAGGGTGATACTTTGAGACAAGGTTGGAGATGTAGCGCGGGGCAGAGTTTTAGATGGCTTTGTAAGTGGTTGTTAATATTTTGAATTTTAAGCTGGAGCTGAAGTGAAATAGGGAACATACAGCATGACATATAGAATGAGGCAGTGTGGCAAAGGGAACGTTCAGCATGGCATATAGAATGAGGCGGTGTGGCATAGGGAACATACAGCATGGCATATACAATGAGGCGGTGTGGAAAAGGGAACATACAGCATGGCATATCGAGTGATGCGGTGTGGAATTGGGAATGTACAGCATGGCATATAGAATGAGGCAGTGTGGAATAGGCAACGTACAGCATGGCATGTGATGTGTACTAGATATTTTTCTACCTTTATAGAATAATCCCAGCTCCGTTCAGATGTGGACTGATTGCAGTGAAACCAAAGCCAATCAGTCCCCCAGTCACAGGCATGAGGAGAGGAGTTTGCCTTTTTAGTTAAGCTGTGCCCCATTCAGATCTCCCATCAGTGCAGAATTGAAGTGATTACAGTGACAAACAGCTCAGCAGATCACTGCTGTCACTTGTAAACAAGCATCCAGGGCATAGCAATGTCAATAATACTCACTTCCTCTGCTAGGTTATGCATTAAATAAGTCATCAGTCAGAGCCTGGCAAAGGAAGTGAGTAGTGTAACTTTCCCTGCCCCGGCTCTTTGTTTAAATGTGACAGCAGCGATCAGCTACGCTGTCACTGCATGTCTATACTAATGGGAGGTCTAAATGGGGCACAGCTTAACTAAAGGTACAAACACTGCCACTGTCCCTGAGTGGTGCAGCGCCCCCTCAAGTGGCACCTTTGGCATGTACCCTGCCGGCCATACCCTAGATATGCCACTGTGTATAATGGTGGTCTTGCTGCATCAAGACTACAGCGAAGTAAGGTTCTTTGTATTGCCCATACAAAATTATCAAGTTTTAATTTTCATTTGCATTTTTCTGATAAAATGTATAGTCAAAGTATTATTTTTCTAAATGCATAACAATATAAAATCAAGAAGAAATAACTGATTATTGATATGGTAGTCAGTAAATTAACAATACTGAATCAGTAGCACAAATAAATCTCTTTGTTATTTCTTAAGTTTGTACAATCAACTCAATTAGCTTACTTACCGAAGATAACGCTTGCATATACATTATAGATGATTTCGCAGTCTGGGTTCTGTTGGCTAAAAACATGCATCCCGCTTCTAAATTCCCAGTTTGAGGATCAATTATACAATTTCCATTTGAACAGGAGGTTTTCTTACAAATATACATGCCAGCTAAATCTGAGGAACATCTAGAAAAAAATACAGCCTGTCACGGCAAATCTAATTTTGAACAATCATTCTTTCATCACATCTGCTCCTACCTGGTGTGAACATTTGTTGTCCACACACAAGCAAATTTATAACAAGAAAGGCAGTCATGACAAAAATCTAAGTATGGAGTGAAATAATTTACAACAGATACCCTCAATGTAATTTGTCATGCTAATAGTGAAAAGATAAGCTGACAATAAGCATCCTTAAGGGAAAGTCAATTAACAAATGATGTAGATGTAAGACAGTTCAGTTCCAACACAAACCATTGGAAGTATAGTATATGGGAACCTTACATTCTCAATGAGTATGTGAATCATGGTCACTTTGCTTTCCCCTCCATGATGGCCTATATAGTAACTCCTGGGATTACATTTCCTCAGCCAACCTGATTTTCCGTCCCACTTGATTACTTTTTTTAATGATATTGTCAGGTAGGGCTTAAAAAATATGTTACTTGAATTACCTTGTAGCTTTAATTTTACCATCAACTGAAATATAAAATGGTTCTTCATAGCTGTATTCATCAAATACTCCCCATCGGAAGTGAGCCCATTCATGGACAAATACCTTCTCTAGAGAAAGAAAAAACAAATGCTGAAAATTGTATATATTTAATAAACAGAAAAAGAACACGGTGTAGGACTGGGCCCCAAACTAGATTATAGTTACTGGATAAAGTGTAATTTAACCGTAGAAGTAATGAGCAGCCAACCAGCCATATACTACATAACATATAGCCTTTATTGTGCTATGTATGCTTTTTCTTCACACTCTGGATTTTTTTCAATTAGTGCTTGAAGCTGCAAGTCGTGGTGTTGCTCCCCCCCCCCCCCTTTCCCATCATACTATCTACGTCCTGATATTGACAGGATAGGGGCAAAGTCACAATATTTCCCAGTCAGTCAGGCTTTACAAAGGGGGTGTGTGCAAACTGAGCCAAATGAGTTTTCACTTTAGGGAGAGGTTTTGATGTCATGTACCCGTCTACCTCTTTGTGCATGCAAGGCAAAGCTGATTGTGGATTCAAACACGGAATGCTGTAAATCCAGATAAGTGCTGAAATGGTTCAATGGAATATGTTATTTTCACTTGTCTGCACAAGGGAGGCTTTTTATTCACTTTGGTGGCGGTGACCGTGTATTTCCACTTCAGAGTGTTTATTGATGTGCCCACGGCTGTTTGAACTTTCATGCATTTTTCTCAAATACTTGAGGGGCCGAGCTCTTTAATGCTCTAAGGACAATAAACCAACCTTAGTATTCTCTGTTTGATGGACATCTATTCCAGAATGGGCAGGATCAGTGAAATATGGAAGTGGTACAAATGGATAGCTGCAATATCTAATATCTGCAACTGTTGTTACCTTTCTCTAAATGTGTGGTACAGGGTAATGTAATAGACAAGCACACAAAGTCATGGTGGAACTTTAAGTGTAACTTTTGTTGGGATAAAGAAATTACTTCCTAACATTATACCTAAACTGCAAGGTTGTGCTTGACATCTGGAGACAATCAGGCCATATATTCCTGCAGCCACACAATTAAATTATATATGTAATGCCACACTTAATTATAAGTGCATCTGCATTACAGTTTTCTCTTAGGCCCCTTTCACACAGGCGGTCTGATTGGGTCCGCCTGTCAGTTTTTCAAGTGGGCCCGATCGGATGCCCAATGTAAGTCTATGCTCAGCCGTGTGCAAACGGATAGGCATCCGTTTACACCTAGTTATCCCCGACTCCGGCAAGGTCCGAAAAAACAAACTAAATAGTGTTCTGTTTTGCCGAGCTGATTGTGCCAGATCAGGAGTAATCTGAGGTAAACGGGCATATCTGTGTTTACATGCAATTCCCCATAGACTGACATGGGGTCCCGTAATTGCAGTTTTTTCCTCCATTGCAAGATGGAGGAGAAAACTGTAAAGACACGGATGTCGTAGGAGTGACATCCAGTCCGTACTATTGTGATCTAAAGAGGATCCATCTCCTAATCAGCCCATATGAAAGGGGACTTAGTCACCCTGTAAAATCCCACAAGAAAGGCTGATCTTGCCACCTAATTGTTGAAGTCCACTTAATTCAGCTTCCTTTGAAGGTGTGGCACTGTTTCTAATTTCAGAGCAGAGTTGCCACTCTTCTATGGGCTGTGCCACTATGGGACACAAAATGCTGCGGGGGCATGGCTATCAGCATTGTCATTGCTAATTCAGAAGCCCGTAGCTTGTCATTCAGCACCTGCGCACACCTAGTCTTGCCCACTGCATTCTTGATTGAAAACACTGCCTCTTGCTGAATACTTCCCACTGTGAGCTGTAGTGTCTGGGAAGGGGGGCATGTGAGACACAAATGAAAGAGGATTTGGCTCAGTCAGGGAAGGTAAAGGAAGTATTTTGTTTACTTTACGAGGCTTGTGTATCACATAGTTACTGGTTTTGGCAGTTGTATAGACTGTAATGCAGGAGCCTTTAGTTTTAATGTAACCAACGAATACCACCATAACTTTGTACACTTTAACCTACCATGATAAGTTCATCACAGTATGGTACAACCATGCCCTCTTTCAATATTAACTTCTATCCTCTTGGCAGGAGTATTAGGTCTGTTTCCTTTTAGCCAACTACCATTTACCCTTTGTTGCAGATCAGCTAGGCAGACGTAACATTTTAAAATAGGTTTCAGCATCTAGTTTTTACAATGAGAATAGCTGTTTTTCATCTGCATAATCATAGCAGTTCAAGCCATATCATTGGATTATTAAACACGTAGTATTAATTAGTATGTAGCAGTTAATGTTAATCATACCTCTAACCTTACTGTACTCCATTTACAGCAAGGATGAATAGTCAAGCACACCTGTTATATGAGTAGTTTACAAAAGGATCTGCAGATGGTGCACTTTTTGATGCAAGCCCTCTGATACTGTCCATACTGAAGATTCATTATGTGATGACGGTAACTAATGCTCAAACGTGCAGTGCAATGACAATTAAGCACTTCATTCTACCATTAGTACAAAAACTAAAAGAACCTGAAAACCAATGTCTGAATTGCTTCAATGTGAATATATATTCAGTGAATATATGAACCATTTAAAGTGACACTAAACTCAGGAGTTAAATCTTAAAAATGCAATCAAGTACCTTACCTATTAACAAAAATGTACCTTATTTGCCGGCGTATAAGGCAACTGGGTGTATAAGACGACCCCCTAATTTTCCACTTAAAACATAGGTTTTGGGCTATACTCGTCATATAAGACTACCCCACTTCCGAGGCAACACCATTTAAAAAACATCATGGATGGATGTGCGGTAATACTGTATGTACGGTAGCTTCAGCTACATACAGTATACCGCGCTGAGCCAATCATGGCGAGCAATGTATTCTATTAATGAATACAAAGCTTGCTTGGATTGGCAGAGGTTGTGTACATCGCCGCCGAAGCTACCGTACATACAGTATTACCGCACATTCAGCGGGCTGACAGATTAGGGATGTTCGTTTTGGGCCAGCATGGCCTAAACGAACTAAAGGTATACATTGTATACCCTGCGTATAAGATGACCCCCGATTTTCGGGCGATGTTTTTAAGTATAAAAAGTAGTCTTATACGCCAGCAAATACAGTATTTTATTTTTCATCACTCAGCTGTATTTGTTGTAAACAAGCCACTTTAATACTAATTTGTATTAAAGTTTTAGTCTATCACAGGAGCCAGCTTGGAGATGTGGCTACTGTACAACACACACAGGGACCATGGGGAACAAAAGTAGCCACCCTCCAGAAGGTAGGACAGGGTCAGCACCAATTCAAAGATAATTTGAGGATCTGAGTGATGAACAAATAAGATACATTTTTGTTAATAGGTAATGTGCTTTAATGTGTTTTTAAGATTTAACTTCCGAGTTTAGTGTCATTTTAGCTAATTTCTTGAGAAATATCAAGAAACAATTATTAGAACTTAGCAACAAACACTTCACTCTTATCTATAGCACCATCTAGTGGGCAGATAAGGAAACAGCACCCTTATTTACTCCTACCCCACTACCATACAGCAATAATGAAATAGCCAATAAAAACTGATGTTTTCCCCCCAGAACTGTGACCTTAGTTACAGTGAACTATAATGTTAAATACAATTGGTGTAGAATAGCAATTTTAATGCAAATTACCCAGAGAATAACTCATCTTGGTTGATTGGGTGGTGATTGGTATGAGTGATTGGGAGTGTGAACTGCCCGGCTCATTTGATTACAGGAATTGCTTTATATATAAAGTTTGGAATAATTATTTATGAAAAAAAATGAATGAAAGACGTTTTGAGTGGTTTCATTTGAGAGCACTTCTCGTACCCACATCTTTTTTTGTATAGCATAGTAAATGGAAATCATATTGCCTACTTATTATGGTGATTTAAAAATTTGATCCGTTAAAGAATTTGGGCAAGTGTCACCGGTATCTGGACGTAGTATCGGGGCATTTTCACGAGTACTCGTGAAAATGCCCAGTATTGGCACTGGTGCATCCCTACTTAATAATATAATGTATTGCTGGGACTTGTAGTCCTGCATAGTTGGTGCTATTCTGCATTGCTGTATAATCATTATACAGCAATGCAGAATACCACCAGCTATGCGTGACTACAAGTCCCAGCAATACATTATAATAAAAGTCAGCTATGCAGAATACCACCAGCATCCCCACCCCCACTATAATGCATTGCTGGGACTTGTAGTCCTACATAGTTGGAGCTATTCTGCATTACTGTATAATCAGTATAATCATCATACATCAATGCAGAATACCACCAGCTATCAATACATTATAATAAAAGTCAGCAATGCAGAATACCACCAGCTATGCAGGAATACAAGTCCCAGCCATACATTATAATGAAAAGCAGCAATGCTGAATACCACCAGCACAAGCCCCCCCTCCCGGTCCAGGCTTAATACACAACACAACATCCCACACTGGACCATAGGCTGAGGATCCACTCCAGTGCTCGTAAGGTAGGGAGGAAGGGTGGACCTTAAAAAAAAAAAAACTTTTTTTGAAATGTGTGTGTGAGAATGTCTGTGAGTGCCTGAGATTGTGTCTGTGATTGTGTATGTATGAGAAACACTGCTCTAGACCATTATTTCCACCTTTGTTTTGGAAGACTGCCGTGTTATTCTAACAGGTTTAGCAGGTCCCTGTAAATCACCATTTGTTACAGCTAATGTAAAATACATCTGAATGGCCCCATGGTGATTTTAGTGGCTGAAACACCGTACGTGCTGAAGATATCCTGTATATTGTATCAGTATTTGCAGGGTCTTACCACGCAGACCATAAATCAAAAGAAGATTATCATCGCTTAGGAAGTCAGGAGTAAAATGTATGTATCGTCCTTCATTTCCACATCCTCCGTAATGTAACGTATATGGATCATTTCCATAATATGCATTTGGGTTGCTGACTATTATACTTGCCTGAAAATAATAAGAATATGATTCATGAGAATAATGAGATTTACATTAAATTTTCCTAAAGTGTATCTAAATTATAAACCCAAAACTAAAAATTTAATGTATTGCAGCTTACCAGTCCTTATATGCGGTGGTGGCATAAAGGGGGAACTTGAAGAGCCGCGGGAGAGGCAGGAGAGAATCAGCAGTGCCAAAGAAGCCAGCGCTAGAAGAAGCAAGGCGGCACCGGAAGGAGCAGAGCCGCATAAGCCGATGCTTCCTCTATAGCGCCGCCTCCTGTCACAGGTGGAGTGATAGCAAATGCACCCCACCTGTGAGGAATCGATAGTGAACGTGCGCTTCACTCATTCTGGCCCCCCTGATTGCCCTGATCACCATATCTTTGTACATGAATACATGGAGACTTTTCTACATGAATAAGTGTGGATTGTTGTACATAAAAAAAAAAAGAATAATAAGACCTACCCCAAAAATAAGACCTAGACAGTGTCTTATTTTCGGGGAAACACGGTAGTAGGTTAAGAAGAAAGATGCTATTGTTTTTTGCAGTTGAGCTCACAGTGACAAGAACAGTGACACTGTATTTTTGGCAAGATCAGGTATTTTCTGTACTTGTGTGGCAGTGCGTGGCAATGCCACTAGAGTGGCAAAATGGTCACCCAGGACACTCAGCCAGTGGGGCTGAGCAGTTCCAGGACAGAAGTACTTTTACCAGGAAAGAGCTGGCTTTACACTTCTTTCTGGGTTTTCTAAATTATAACTGGGATCCCGGGAACTGGGAAATTTCTAAGAGAACTGGGAGGGATGCCTTCTAGTAGTTAAATGATTTGATCTATTTTTTTCTGTGCTGCCCGTACCTTTGTCTAGTACCTTTGATCTTTATAAGTGATCTTGCTAAAATAAATATCCAAACTCGCAAGTTGTCTGTAAAGGGGCTGTAATAGCAGTCTTGTGTAATATGTCTCCAGTCTGCAAAAATATGTTTGCAGTCTCTAACAGCTTTCTGTAGCATTGGATTCACTGCCTATTGTGCGGGGCCCTTTGGTTATATTAGAGCCTCACTTGAGGCCACCTATACAAAGTAAGTTGACCAGCACTCTTCTAGACTGTTGCATATATACTGTACATATATGTGATGGTGTGTGTGCAAGACAATGATTCTAAGCATTATGCAAAAGTATGTTGAGAATTGACTCCAAGCTATTCAGTGCTTTAAATCAATGAGCCATTAGTACTTTATCACTTAATATTTGTCACAGTCTCATTATTGGTCCTGCCTTATCTGGCAGTTCTGTAAACCTGAACATACAGTACCATCTGATGGGCTTCATGTCTTGGTTTTTGCAAGCTGTATGCTTTCCAGCTAGATGGTATTAGAATCTTCACTTCTCTGTAAAAGAATCTTCGTTTTGTGGCATTAAATAGGTAATGTGATGCTTCTGTTACCATTTTCTGAAAACAGAGATATATGAAAATCAGTGTAACAAAAAGAATAAGCAAAACATATATTTTAAATATGAGAAAGGAAAGCAATATTGTTTTTTGGTCAATTTTTGGTCTTATAGAATTTGTATTAAGTGTATAATTATTTATTTTTCATTTTTTTTAACAGTCGATTTTTATTTAATTTTAAAATGAGAGAGAAAATCCAAACCACTAAACACAATGTAGGAAAGAACACAGGGAAGGGTTAGTTACAGATCATAGCATATGCAAGTTCTCACCTAAGAATATCAATGTGCCCTTTGGAAGGGTACTGTACTGTCACAATAATTGTATAAAAATATGCCACAATGCATAGTTATAGTTAATACTTATATTAATGAAATGAGAATCGCATAGTTAATGTTCCTTAAGCCATGTATTATAGCAGTTGTATAGCTGGTTATTATACTGCCATCTTGTGGGCATTTTGGTTATTGCACCATGTTTTTCTTGTGTTCCCTCCCCTTGTGTGTGATGTACTTCCTTCGTCTCCAAGTATTGTGTCATGGCTGCCTATAGCAGGACCACATGTACATGCTAGCTTGGAAACATTATCATCCTTGACCTTCAAATACTGTCTGTTCATTCATCTGATGTATCCTGTTTGTCTGCTGCATGCAATAAAGCTCTTCGTGGATGAAAAGGTATTTGGTGAGTTCAACTATCTGAATAGGTACCTTGGAGCATTCACTATGTAGAAATAAAAGCTACTCATGGTCTGAATACAGTCATTCCGAGCTGTATAGTGATTATGAGAGTACTGTGATAGTGGTTTTGTTTTGCACTCAAATATTTTAATATTGGGTTTGCATGTGGTGTTGATTTTCCAGAGTATTTAGGCCTTTTCAAAGAGAATGCCCAGTACTAACTGCTCACTTTCTGATAGTCCTAATCTAACTGAAAGTCCAGACAGAGAAGTATTTACAGGGAAGAGAGGATGAGATGTATACCTATGGAGTAGTAGTACACTCCATGGCCTATCAGCCAAGGAGACTGACTGATTTCAGCTACCCTTATCTACACAAGCATCACAGAGCTTACAGCTGATTTTTTTTGCCTTATTATATGATCATCATTACCACAAACCACACGGGATAGACTCTTCATCGAAATGAGATAAGTACATAATTAATAAATGCACGTATGTCTGCACACTAAAGACATTCTATCAACCTTCCCAGGGAGTGCCGATCTGGGCAAATAGACGGCATATGAACATACACACAATATACATTATTCTCTGATGTGGTTGTTTCTGCACGACTTGGAAGAATTAGAAAACTCACCATCTCATTGAAACAAAACAATTGTTTTTTCCTATCCATCTTTGGTCGATTACATAGGCACAGAAACATTGTATCAGCTTTTCCAGAGATCACTGGTCCAGGCAATTACATGGACTAAACAGATGGACATGAGTTACATTTCTTTCTGATGTGGCTGACTGTGCACTACTTTGCTTTTGAATAATGGAGCCTCCACTCCTAGACCAAGGGACTCTCGTGTGCATGGGGATCAAGAATCATGATTTAATCAATATATAAGAAGCACTTTTGTTTTCGTTTGTGTTTCCGTTGGACACTGTGTTGTCCTTAGCAATTGAAGTTTCGAAATCCTACGGATGTCTCATCAGAGATACTGATCTTTTTTCGGCAAAATTCTTCTAACGTTGTGGCCAATCATTGGTTGTAATCATTGGAATTTGATACTATATATCGGAGATGACACATCAACTGTACTCGAGGATCACGATCAGATGTTTCTATATTTTGGATAATTTTGGTTAGCTGATATCAGGTTCACACATATTTGGATATCCATGATATACGATTTATAGCTATAATTATACAATATTCAAGCCATGGCTGGTATGGACTTTGTTTTTAGGATGTTTTAAATGTTTGTTTATACATTATTTTTTTTATTTCTTTATATAAGGTTGTTAACCCCTTCATGACCGAATCCTTTTTTCATTTTTTGCACCCATGTTATATTCCACATTTTAGGCCTGAACATTACTTAAAACCCCCAAACATTATATATTTTCTGAAAGCCAAGACCCTATAGAATAAAATGGTGGCAGTTGCATTTTTATGTTACACGATATTGGCACAACTTCTTATCAAACCCCAAAATTTAATGAAAAATGAACTTAAATTCCCCAAAACACTATAAAATACCCATGTTTTAAATAAAATATGAGGTTACAACGAGTAAATACATACCCAACATGCCCAGGTTAAAAATTGTGTGCGTCCGTGGCGACAAACCTCAGTAGCCCAAAAGGTAAAAGAACAACGCTTTAAAAGCCCCCACAGGTCATAAATTTAGAGATACCCAAAAATACTGGCCCTAGAATTATTGCTCTCACTCTGGCGTGCGCGGCGATACCCAACATGTATAGCGCGTTCGTCGTTTTCATACGTAGGCACACCAGATGCATGTTTACGTGGCGACATGCGTGCTCGCGGGGGCGGGGAACTTAAAATGTTTTTATTATTTTTAGATTTATTTTATTTCATTTTAATTTTAAAAACTGTTATTTTTTTTACTTTACTTAGAATGCTATCACATAGGGGGGATTACAAGCCCCCCATGTGATAGCAAATGGTAGTGACAGGTACTCTTTAAAGTAAGGCTGGGGGGTCCACGGGTCCCAGGCCCGCAGGAGGTGCAACAGAGCCCGGGAAGCATGGCGGGGTGTCAGGCAGGGACCCTTCACCGGGCTGTAGAAGCGATCTGGCGACAGCTGAGTCGCCAGAATCGCTTCTATTGTAAAGCCGACAGTCGGCTGAACAAGTTTAAACAGAGCAACTGTTTAAACAGCCCTGATGCTGGCCACGTACACTATACGTTGTCAGTTGTGAAGGGGTTAATAAATGTATACCATTTTTGGAATTGATAGTTCTATATTAATTTTCCTTATTGGGATCTCCATTTGGGGAAAGCCTTTCTTTTTTGCATTTCTAAGAGAGACCTAAATAGGTTGATAAAATTATATATTGTTTAACTGCTGTCCGATTTCTCAATTTCCCCGTTTTTTGAATACTGATAAATCTTTGTTTATTGTCATGTGACAGTTTTTCTAAAACAATACAGGCCAATGATTTCAGGACAGTGATGGAGCGCCAGAGCCAGGTCCCAGCTGCAACCCTGGTAGCTCTCGTGAAAATGCCAAGTATCAGCACTGGTATCCAAACTAGTATCTGAACATCCCTAACAGAACCAATAAAAACCAGTAGAATAAGGTGATAGGACGGAACCCCTGGCAGGGAGAATCTGGAGCGATGTAAAACACCAGTAACCTCGATCCCTGTATTGATAAATGGTTTACGCGTTTCGGGGGCACGCCCCTGATGAAGGATTCAGGAGTGTCCATGCTGGATGAGGAGGAGACTGTCAACTACTTTGTGACAGCCCACGATAACCTCTACAATCCCAGTGATGGCCATTACAAGACCCGTGGCAAGTGACAAAGGGTCGATGAAGAAATTGGGCTTGAAGTTTTCCTACATTGGGTGTTCCAATAGCAGACAACACAACACACAGAATAAACAGGAAGTAGAGAAGAGGACAAAAACAGCAGATGATGTCACAGGTTATACAGGTTTCTGTTAGCCAAAACAAAAACATCTGACACTTGCAAACACATGAAAAATGCTTTTAAAGACAAAAAGGGCAAAAACACACAAAGTTTGCTTCAAAATCAGTTATGAGTGCTCATGTTCAAGTGTAAATAGGGCCTAAGCTCCAACATTTTTTTTTGTTTGTGATTAATCAAGCACATATGATATTAACACTTTAGGCACTGTATCTATAACAAACAATCAAAGACAGATGGCCGAGAATTTCTAAACAGATTTTAATTAAGGTAGATAATCTTCTGCATAAATGCATTCTAAACTTGGTCTGTGCCCCTCATTTATATTTCTAGACACCACCTTAAGTGTATCTTTCTAATTAGATATGATGATTTGCAATATGCATTAAGATTTCCCCGTGCATTTAGAGCAGAGGTCTTACATAAATACAGGCTGGGGAAACACACCATTGTCTAATATCCCTAAACATCAGGAATGTCTCTTACCTTGAGATTAGTGATTATGCGCGGATCTTCTGGAACGTGTGCATGGATTGCGATAATTATGTTTTCATAGCCATGATCCCTAAGCTGGATGTTTGCTGCTGCCTGCATGTTACAGTGGAAGTCCTGCATTAAAAACAAACTTAGGAGATACAATGCTATGTGCATCTTCATGGGAATCCTTCATGCTGTTCTGCTTTGAAGAATGAATTCTGTCTCATGGATGTATTACGCAAGTCGTCAGGGTGTGCCTGTCTAATAGACAGGTTTGGGAGTTTTCCTTAATTTCCTTTTGCATCTTATTCATCATGTTCAGTTGTCGGTGTTTCATACAAGGATTATATTTCTTAATATTTGTTCCTTACATTATCTCCTGTAAAATGCACTTCTATTAAAGGCTCATGATAGAACTGGATCTGGAGGTCAGGTATTATTGATGGTGCAGATTTTCTGCAGTAGATGCTTTATTGTCCAACTTGTCCTAGATAGATGGTCATATGCTATGATTCCAGGACAACCAGTAAATTCAGACAGAGAATGCTAGAAATTATACCTAAAGGCATATCTCACCTTTTGCAAAAATAAAAAAAGATGCACCCAAATATTTACATTTAAAGCATGCACGTTTATTATTTTCTGCATTAAAGTCTGCAAGGCATTGCAATGCATAGGCTCCTGCTGACTATTCCCCCAACCTGGAGTTAGGTATTGTGGTACAGACCTTTGGTTCTAAGGCTGGAGGAAGTAATCAATAGATTACAAGTGCAGTGACATCAACTGCCTACTAGTTCCTGTGTGGCAGTGGTAGGTGGGAATGGTAGACTTCCATTCATCATTCATAGACCTGTGTGAACAGATCTGTGAATGGATAGTGGATAGTGCAGAAGAAGCCACTCACAGCCGTGCCGAAAGCAAAAAAATTAAGATGCTACAATTCAGTTGAGGGGGGAAAGTTGGGGGGGTTGGATGCTGTGTGTGACCATTTTTTAATGTTACTCCCTAATGGTCAGAAAGGTGGAAATAGTGTTAAAGCAGTTTCTGAAAACATAATAAACTTGCCAATGGACTGAAATTCTGCAAACTGAAATACCAACAGTTATATCGGCTGTAGCAAACTCAGCTTATCCTGATTCGGGTCCAAAAGTCAATTTGTTTCGGGATTCGGACGAAAGTCGTTCGCGGTAGTCTGTACGACTTCTTTCGTTTTGTTCGTTGCAGCAAAGTGGCGTTACATTTTTTTTTATGTCACTTTGCTGCAACAAAATTTCGCCCACAAACAAAAACTCGTACAGACTATCGCTAACTAATTTCGGATTCATTTTCATTCGTCATTTCTGTTATTCGTAAATTCGGATACATCCGAATCTCCGAATAACGAAAATGCGGCCGAAAAACAAATTTTTCCGAAAACGAATCGCACATGTCTATTGTCTAGTTTATTGCACATTATACAGTGGGGCAAAAAAGTATTTAGTCAGCCACCAATTGTGCAAGTTCTCCCACTTAAAAAGATGAGAGAGGCCTGTAATTGGCATCATAGGTGGACCTCAACTATGAGAGACAAAATGAGAAAACAAATCCAGACAAATCACATTGGCTGATTTGGAAAGACTCCAGGCAAATCGCTAAACTCACAATGAAATACAAATAATGGAGCTGTTTTCTGTATTCCTGTTCATTCTTTCTTGAGATTGACACATCCCTGCCAGGCAGCACAGCCAGCCTGGAGATCCGACTTTTCTCTAACCAAAGTGAAGTAATACAACTAGGTCCTATTCTGTCCCCAGTCTGTGACAAGACAGTGAATAAAAAGCAGAAAAATGGCGATGTAATCTCTATGTCACTCTTTTCTCTCCCCCATCAGAATGTTTCCGGTTAGCACTGCAGAACAACTGAATGTCTCCTAGTGCTGCTTCTCCTCCCAGTTTGAGCTCTGCTGTACAGGGAAGGGCAAGAGGCTGATACCTCAAAGTCAAATTCAGGTACTTGCATCCGTTGCATTTAAAAACACAGAGCGCACTGGCCGTGGGAAGTACATATTGCTATTCATCAGGAATAAAATGTGAATGACACTGACAAACATATCACACAGAATATAAAGCCCCCTGGGGTGGGAGGATGGGGCCTCAAAAAGGCATCAGCTATTTCTAGCATTAGCTACTCATAGGCACTTTTTGTTGGATGCTAGTGGCAGTTGGTGACCGTCATCCCTCCTGTCTATGTGTTTTGGCAAATATCTTTATATGCTGTAGGATTTTCTCTGTTTGTATCATTCACATTTAATTCTTAAAGCGCAACTAGACTAGAATGGAATTACCTCCTCCAATCTGACCCCCCTTCCCCCATGTGATATTTACCTTTCGGTGAATGCTCCACCCCCTCCGCCAGTGCAGGTGTACTATCTGTACCCTTTACTGCCATAGTACAGCCCTGCGCTCTGGGTTTTGAATTTCATTCGCAAATGGCAAGTACTCATTGGTCAGCATAGTCACTTGACTGCTCTGACTAATGAGAACCACTTCTTAGCAAGAAGCGCTGCTCTTTGGTCACCACGGTAAGAAGCACTTCTCATTGCATGAGTGCTCGCAATAGAAATAGAGGCTAAGATGACACCATCTTTGACTGATCAAACAAATGCA
Source organism: Nanorana parkeri (assembly GCF_000935625.1). NCBI lineage: Eukaryota > Metazoa > Chordata > Amphibia > Anura > Dicroglossidae > Nanorana > Nanorana parkeri. The sequence goes on from NW_017306485.1 coordinate 1,471,034, forward strand.
CGGCTCTAATCAATAATCATAATACGTGAATAATATAGTGCTAAGTATCAAATAGATCACATATAACCAATATAATGAATAAATACTCATACATAGTAAAAAGATAGGCTTTTTTTAAATGGTGTTGATTATTACAGGTAGTACTGGATTTTAAATTGGTTAAGAATGAGTTGTATAGGATTTTGAGTGACCTCTGGTGGCCACTTTCTATTATTATAATTGCTTTGGATATACACTTCCTGTCATGTGAGTGACCTCCAGTGGCCACTTTTATTATTACAATGGTTTTGGATATAGACTTCCTGTCACATGAATGACATCCAGTGGCCACTTTGACCATTACATTTCCTATGGATGCAGACTTCCTGTTACATGAGTGGCCACTTTTATTATTGAAATTGCTACGAGTCTAGACTTCCTGTCACATCTGACAGTTTCCTGTTTGGGAGAGATATAAGGAAAGCAACAAGTAACCTCAGTACGTCTGCACTTTCTTGGAAAAGTCTTTGTACAAAACGCGTTGAAAGAAGTGGACACGCACTGAGGTTGGGACACACCAAGTTGGAAGGATTTTAATTGTATGATTATTCTGCATAATTTCATTGGACTGAATTTCATAGTCCCGATCGTGGGTACAATTTCTTCTAATGCGCACCAGCTGACTCTTTGGGATAATATTGACCCATCTGGGATGGTGACAACTATGGGTCGGTATGTAACCATTTCTGTCGGTACTTTAAAAAAAAAGGTCTTAGTGCAAATATAATTTCCTTCTATAAAAATAAATAAATCTAAAAACTGTATCTTTTTGTAAAACCTATACCGTAACGGTTATCCACAATATTCACTGAGAAATTGGATAATAAACTTTCAGAACCTTCCCATATGAGCAGAACATCATCTATGTACCTTTTCCAAAAGGTGAGCCCTTCCCATTGGGTACTAAAAATAACCTCTTCTTCCCACTGACACAGATGTTAGCTTTTCATCTTTTATATTTACATTTATCACTTTGAGACAGCTTCCACAGCGCAGAATTTTTTTCATATTCAACCATCTTTGACTGTAAAGGATAGGAAGGTGTAGTTATGCTTTAGTATTAGCAATACATACTTCATAAGGCCAGGGCATTGTTTTGTTTGTATGGCACCAGATCACCGATCTGTCAAAGGAGCTGCCTGCTGTTATGCATGGGCACAGAAGATATGTGTACACCCACCTGTGACATATACCAGCTGGCCTTACTTGATTGTGTCTGAAGCGCCGTGGGACTAGAAGACATCCAATGATTTTTAATGACGCATACCAAAACCACATAAAGCAAACTTATTAAAAAAAAGCAATAACAACATTTATTTTAAGCTAACATATTTTACACTTTACACATGCTAAAAAAAGCATAGATGACAAAGTAAACCTTTTATTTACACAACACTTTATAAAAAGGTGCAAATGATCTGTCTTCTTCACCTTTTGTGCACATGCTCTTCAGTTTTATTCTGATCAGGTCGTGCAGTTTTTGAAAAGGGTCAGTGGGATGCAGGCCAGTAACATGAAACAACATTTGTTGGATTAGATGTCGGTCAAGCTGGATTGATTAGTGAAGTCTTTGAATCTCTCATGCAGTTGCCAGTAGAGTCATTTATAAAGTAACATAGGTAATAGGTAATTGGCTAACAGGACCGTCTTTGACAAGCTCACTGCCAAAAAAGGTTTTGTAAACATTAAATACAGATGACAAGTTGTTACAATAACACAATTCGTGGACCGCAACCGAGCCTTCGCCACAAAGATTCGCTCTGAACACATTAGGTTTGTGACCACTGGTGGAAGTCAAGGTACCTTATTTAGGGTTTGTTCATACCGAAAGCGTGTGCGTTCAAGAGCGGTAGCGTTGTGTTCCACTGCAAACGCAAAAAAATAGAGCAAGCCCTATTTTTTTGTGTTTGCAGTGGAACGCAACGCTGGCAAAGTTTTGCCAAGCGTTCAATCGCACTTCAGGCGGGCGTGGAAGCGGTGCCATTTAATTCAATGCACCGCCACGCCCCCTCACGCCCCAAAACGCAGGGGGAAGTTTCTTAGTGAGCGCGGTGCGTTCCAGCAGCTACCGCTCTGGAACGCACACGCTTTTGGTGTAAACAAGACCTTAGAAGATGGAAGTAGCTCAATATATCAGATGCAGAGTAACTAGACAATAGCAAGGCAATAACTTATGTTTAGCAAAGCCAAAGAAGTAAAATCCTGAGTCTGGCATGGCTGCTTATGTAGCTGGAAAGATGATCATATAAACAAAATATAAAAGGACATATCTGGAAAAGTTGGCTTAAAGAACTGTAATCATACACAAATCAAACAGCAACATGATTCACTTGAGACATTGAGGGCTTGTTCACATCAGTTGTGTTGCGTTCCAGAGCGGGAGCTGCTGGAACGCACCGCACTCGCTCACAAAACTTCCCCCTTCGTTCTGGGACGTGAGTGGGTGTGGTGGTGCATTGAAGTCAATGGCACCGCTTCCGCAGTGCGATCGGACGCGTGGCAAAACATTGCCTGCTTACCGTTCCGCTGCAAACAATAGATCATGCAGAATGTTCTGCGTTTGCAGTGGAACGGAACGCAGGCAATGTTTTGCCACGCGTCCGATTGCACTGCGGACGGGGGTGGGGGCGTGGCCATTGACTTCAATGCACGACCACGCCCCCTCCCGCCCCAGAATGAAAGGGGAAGTTTTTTGCGAGATTGCGGCGGTGCGTTCCAGCAGCTCCCGTTCTGAAACGCAATGCAATTGATGTGAACAAGCCCTTATGTTTTATATTAAACCGGTCAAGCAGACCTAAAAGGGGCTATTCACAACTATGTCTTTTAATGCATGTGACACGCCATTGTTTTAAATGGCGCTGGTTCACATCTTTGCCATGTGTCGTCTATATTTTGATGCATCGATGTGAATTATAAGGTCTACTGATGACAATGAAAACACATGATTGTTGAGAACATGTCAAAATGCATGAAATCATTCAAATGGAGTGCAGGATAAGTTACAGGATAAGTCCAGTAACTTTTTGTCTCAGAGGTTGAGAAAAACCCATTGGGAGGAATTCATAAGAACTGGAGCGGATAGAAGACACTGGAGGAGCATCACTGTTTCATTTTCACAGCTTAACTGAACAAACTGATGAGAGAAGCTGATTGGTTGCCATAAGAAACCAACCTGCCCCAGTTCTTATGAATTTCCCCCATTATTACATTTATTAGTGTTTTATATAAAAACGTGCCGCTGATCAGAGAACCACCTCCTTCAATTAAATAGCAGCCAAAAATATGACAGTATATTTAGTGTACACAAATGTTGTAAAAACGTTCCCCAACTACCGCCGCATATGATTAGTAGAGGTGTCACGAGGTATTCTTTAACCCGTCCGGCAAAAATTCTTCAATGCTAAATCCTTGAATTGGCCGTTGAAGTGGCAGTATACGGAAAACTCAAATGTTAACATAAAAGGTACAGTATGTTAGCAAACTATTAAGGATAATTAAATAATGAGCAATAAGGGCTGAAATATTTACCTTTTCTGGAAAAAAAATGCTGATAGTCATGTCAACTTTGCCAAAGATAGGACCAGTGTACAGACGTCCTGATCCTCTCCTTCAGAGACAATGTGACAAGAAAACCTAGGCCCTTAGACATGAGGCCAGCTGTGAAGAGGGCCTGGAGCTGGATATTTTTTTTCCAGAAAAAACATTTCAGTCCTGCTGAAATTCTCTATTTATACATCAATGTAAGACTGTTAACATTGCTTCATGGGGAGGCTGATTAATGAAATTCTGGGATTATAAAAGTGGTGCAAAAGTGAAGTTGTTGCCCAAAGGAATCAGATATCCGGCTTCATTTAAATAAAATCTGTCTGCTTCCCCTGGGTATCAGGTTCAGTTTTTCTTTTCAGAAATTAGTATAGTAAGAACCGGCTTATGGAATAATCAGCTGCACTGGCTTATGGAATAATCAGGAAAGATACAAGATGATAGATAAGATGGAGAAGAGAGATGGAGAAGAGAGATAGATAAAGATAGAATTACTCCTTTAGCTCCAGTGCACCTCTACTAGGGGTTTATAGACCAGAGATGTGACCAAGCCTTGCTTCAGCCATTAGCAAAGGTATATAAGCAGCGCAAAACTCATTCATGTATCAGTAAGTGGGAGAGGGACACAACTGCAGCTTCAGAAAAAGGGGTTACATTTTTTAAGAGTATAGCATATATATTATAATGCATAAGGGACAATGATAGTACCAATGAAAGGCTGCACTAAAAGAAAATAAGATTTTACTGGTACAAAGGTGGCAATATATGACTTTTTACTACTTTGACTGGTCGTCCTCTGTAATGTGGCAGCCACTACACCCTAAATGCTTCAAATGAAACCGATGCATTCTAAAATGTTGGAGTGATGAGTGCTTGACACTGCCACCCCTGAGAGTTACCCAGTTTAAAGATTATTGCTCTGTGAAATAGTGGAAAGTGAACAGAACTGGTTCCGGTTTATACAGCAAATGTATTGTTTATGGCAACTAGCACTAGTAAAGTCCTCTCTGGATTTTGCCTGTGACGATAGAATGGCCACACTCATCTAGAACTACACTGCCAAAGTCTGGTTTTTTTTTTTGTAATCTTTACAGCTACTAACAATGGTTGAGTATTTGCAGAACTCCATAAATCTATTTCAGGACGATGAGTATTAGTCGGAGTGTCTAGACCTATTTGGTGGAGTATGAGCTGGATCGAGTAGACTTTCTTTAGGTAGTTGAGTGTGCACACCTAGTATGTTTTTGAATGCTTGTTAGACCTTGGAAAACAATTACAGAGGTTAATATAAACCTGGATTAAAAATGCTATCCTGTAGGGAACATCTAGAAATGTTAAATCTGTCTAAGCAGTACCCTGAAAATGGAGCTTTAGTTTTAAATTCCTCCTAAAAATGGCAGAGCACTTCTTGTGCCTTGAGCCCAACAGCTGTATATCTGCAGTGAGACATCATTTAAGGCACTGTGCCTGTAACTGCTTGTCTCATTAGATCTGGAGTGAGATATGGTGACTTCATTACTGTGCTGCTAACTGCTCTCCACAGAGCCTATGGAGGTCTGCACCTTCTGCTTCTCCTTAAATAGAATGCACAGCACTACCTTTGCCAAGGTGGTTGCCTATACACAGAGACATAGCTCAAAAAAAAAAAACACGGTAAGGTAGTAATGGGTAAAAGATCAGCTGCAAGAAACCTATACTGGTAAAAATTCCTTTGTTCGCTACTTGCTTCTTTTTTTTTTATATAGATACTACGTCCACAGTTTAGCTCCTCTTTACGAATCAGTTGGACTGAGTGATCATGAAAATATCACTCAAATAGACTTGGAAGGTGGCATATTGGAATGCTGCAGTCTTCATAGAGATATACTATTCTCTTCGGTCAGTCAGTAAGCCACTATTCAAAGTTAGCACCTTAGTACTTACTGTACATGAAATTGCCGGATTGGATCATTGTATGAGAAAACGTGTATATGGCCCACATATGTTAATACTGACTTTCATTGCTGATCAGTCTACACAAAACTTTTTGTTCTCTACATCTGTTTCTCTACACAAACTATACAATTTTGCTACATCTTTTAAAGGCAACACAAGACCATTATCAAGGGTAGCAGTCTGTGCAGGCTTTAGAGGCACAAGGAAGTTGGATGAGACACTAGTGCAAGTGGCTGTATAATGTACTGCAGCATTTTAGAATGTTTGGGGGAAAGCTGCGATTAGTTTTTATTTACATTACCGTGAACTTAGACCGCTGTAAACGAAGATCATAGGTATGCCGGCACAGTCATGTGCTATGATGCTCTTGTAAGGACTTCAGATTCTTAACCAGACCATGAAGCTGCAAACCACCTCGTACCCACTTGGTGTTGAATACCTTTGGACATGTCAAAACACCTACTAATAATGCTATCCAGATATTAGTTACATAAAATGATGTTCTGGGATCATGTCCACCTTCTTCACGTCCAGAGGACCTATAAGAGAATTCTCAGCACTTTTCTACTCTCATTGCCATCACAGTCACATTCAATGTCATGTCAATGCAACAATCACCCTTTGTCCACTTGCTAAAACCTGCACCATTTCAAATCACTCAGAAACTATTAGCAGGTCTTTTGGAATTCAGATTGAACCTACAACATAGCTTCTTTTTTTTTTCTTACAAAATGGCATTAGAATCTTCCAACACTCTAAAGCCTTACGATATTTCCACGATTTAAATAAATGGAAAAAGTTTGAATAATTATTTAGGGAGACGTAATAGACTTTTCTTCATAGATCACTGATATAGTATCTGGTCATGAGTGTTCATTTTTCTCACTCAGGAAGTCTCTGGCAGTGTCCATGAACTGAGGCTTTCAAACAGATGATGATAGGCTACCAGATGTGTGATTCACAGTGTGTCATCTTGATAACGCCAACACCACCTCCCAATCGCCGGTAGTTCATGCCGCCATATAACCTAGGTAAAGGAAGAAACAATATGAGTAGTTTTTAGTAATAAGATATCCCATATTTTAGTTAAGTGAATGTAGGTGTCAGACAACTACAAAAATGATTGTGATGGTGGACATATTGTAGTACATTCTCTTGTGCCAACAATAATGGGACTTTTGTACTCACCATAAAATACATTTCTTGAAGTTCATTAAAAGGACACATGATCAGTATTCAGAGACACATAGGTTATATTTAGCTACCTATAGGAGGTGAACACTGGCAAACAAAAAACTATTGGCCACCCAGGTATAACCCCTTCCACTCCCAGAATGCTTCAGTTTTGTAGAAAAGCAGTATTTAGGTGCAGACCACAATACAGAGGGGTGGGACCTGTGTACCTTAATGAACGCCAAGAAACAGGTTTTACAGCAAGTTTAAAAAAAATCTAATTTTCTGTATCATTCTTTAAGGAGCACAGGATCAATAGTCAGAGATGTAAGGGACATCCAAAAGTAGTCCAACTGACGGATGGGCAACAGGAACCAAACAACAGGTCCACATAGCGAAAGACAGTAGAACAGGGGACAGCCCAGCTCCAAGAGCTGCCTGAAGAACCTCATGTCCGAAGCTGGCATCAGATGAGGCGTGAACATCCACCTGATAAAAGGTTTGAGAATGTGTAAGCGGAGAATTGGTGGCTTGCAAATCTGTTAAAAATTTGTTGAAGAAGTACTCACTGACCTAGCAGAGTGCAACTTGATGGGAAAAGGTGGAACCTTATCTTTATAAGCTAATTCCACCTTTATCACCAAGTTACACCCATATCTGAGGTGTAATATGGGAGATTGTGCCATTCCGTAGCCCCAAACGTCCCTTACCCAAACCTCTTTACTTACCCGAAGGACTCTAAAACTCCAGGACCCTGTGCATTTTTTTATGTGGTGTGGCTCCACCCACAAAGGCAAATCATTCATTCACAGATCCATCCACTGTTGCAGAGGGAATCGTAGCTCTCAAAGGAGTGCAAGTACAGTGACATCACCACACTTGTAGTCTATTGCCAACTTCCTTTCAGCTCCAAAATTGAAGGTCTGTACCTTGGTATAGACCTGGGGCTGGAGTAACAGTCTGCAGAATCCTGTGCATTGCACCCATGATTCAGTTACAAACAAATTCATAAATGCACATTTTATTTTTACAATATGGTACATTTATGAATTTTTGGTAAAAGTGGAATGTGTCTTTAAGGCCAATAATTTGCCAAAGCCACTGAGACAATGATGGATCAAAAAGCTGGTTCCCTTTTACCGGGACCATCAGGGATGGCAAAGAGAATCAGTTTTCCTTATGGAAGCTGTTGCTGGCATGTAAACCCACACACAGCATGAAAATACACCCAGGCCATGATGAAGTTTCCTTTTGATATACTGAAGTCAGACAGAGAGATGAAGGAAAAATGTCCTGCATGAGGTAAAAAAGCTGAAACCACCTTGGGAAGAAAGCTCTAGGTCTCACCACCTTATCCTTGTGAAGGACCAGAAAAGGTTCTTTACGGGACAGGCCGCTAGTTCAGACACATACCCCACAGAGGAAATGGCAACAAGGAAAACCTTGTGAGAGTTTATAGCGTAATATCCCTGAATGGTTCAAAAGACGTTTTTTGAAGCACCGACAGGACTAAATTCAAATTTCAGACGCCACAAGGATTTGTCAGACTCCTTGTCAGACAGGACATCCATGACAGAAGGCTCAGAGGGTGAAACAGATGCAGCAATGTCAGGTAAAGAATGTGAGAGGGAAGACAAAGAGGTGCATTTACACCCACTACGTTAAGAGCCAGCAAACATGGTAATTTAGGTCATAAAATCCTGCAAGGTTTCAAAAAACTCCTCCATAGATAAGACAGAGGAAGGTGCTACATCTGACAGAGCAAACGTGGAGTCTGAGGGGGACTCCAGAAGGGGAGAACAATCCAATCTATCAGAGAGGACCCCAACAAGGCATAGTGCAGGTAATCCCAAACAGTTGGCGGAATGTGAGCTGGAAAAGCATACAGCAGTAGGATTGGTCACCTTGCACTTGTAATCCACCATCATGCACAGTTAATAGTAGTAACAGACAAGAGTACTGCAAGTTAAACAACCTTGTTAAAGGGCGCAGAGACTGGACACTGGACAGGTGTCACTGTTCTGTGCCAGGAATGTGCTCATTTGTAGTCTGGGAGCCACTAAAAAGCATGCCAGAGAGTGAAGACTGCCTGTACCTGTTCCAAGGAAACTGCAGGGTGAAAGTGAAAAGGTGTCGGAGACGCTGCTTTGCACTTGTATTGTACAATGTAGCTGCATGTAAAGTTTTCTACAGCTACATAATATAAGGCAGAAGGTACAAAAAAACACCACAAGCAGAGCTCAGTACTTTAAAGTTACATTACAGTCAGGCTTTGCATCTTTGGTCCAGAAGGGTCCGGGTTTGGCCTCCAAGGCTACATCAAAGACTAATATGGATAGTGCAAAAAGAGACTAAGTTCAGCAGCAAATAGAATCTTGATTGAAGCAAAGAAATAATCTCAGAAAAATAAAAAGGGTTGAAAAAGACACCCATACTTCTAAGGACACTAGCAAAAAACGGAAGCATGAGTGGGAGGGGGGGAGGGTGGGGAGGTTATAGAGGGCTGCCCTTGTTTGCCAGTGTTCACCTCCTGTAAGCAGCTGCATATAACCCACAAATCTCTGAATACTGATCATGTGTCCCTTAATGAGTGATAAAGAAATACAGATTTCAACTATGATATCACTGGACAAAAAGTATCCGTTCCATACTTAGCCCTGGCTATGCTAACCCTGCCGCACTGCAGCCATGTTGGGCACTGGGGAAAAGGGCTTTTCCTAGTGGGAGGCTACAAGTAGGTAGATCATGCTGTTGCCCGGACAAAAAGTGAGAACGTTATCACATGCTACCCACTGACCACTCTCACCCAACAATAAGCGAGATGGTGCCAATTACACAGATGTGTTATTAGTAACAGGAAACAATAAATTACACTCTGTTCTCTTTATTTGCACCTTTGAATTGATTGGAAGAATTTTAATGCAAGCAGAAAGGTACACCCTTGCTAGTTTCCTTATCGCTAATTTGCCCATAATTTTCTTGGACTACTTGCATCCCCCAACCCCTCTGTTACCATATAAATCGATTATATAAATTGCTCTGCTCTACCTAGAAGAGAAATGTAAAATGACCCGTTGTTTCCATTGTTTTTCATATAGGTTTATCTTTTCACAGATCAATGTGTTGGGTAATGTAACAAATCTTTGTTATGTTATATTTAATGAGTTACTATACAATACACAATTCTTATTGTGGGCTCACAATTTTGCATGAGGAAAGTAGATGAATGTACAGTACTAGCATGAACAGTGCACCCTCTACTGAAGCTCCGTAGAAAGTGATTTTCAGACCTGTGATATTTAAGTTAACATGTAGTAAATCACGCCCATCATTTAGTCTCAAACTAATCAACTCAAGATAACTGAGGCTAGGTTCACACCTAGGCGATTTATCACGTGGATTTAGCCGCGTGATGTTGCACATATTATGATATTATGATGCATTCAACTTGCTAATACATTTTACTAAACTCCCTGTGCCACAGTAGCTCACAAAATTCCCAAACAGCAGGGATCCACCTCCATGCTGCACGGTAGAGATAGTGTGCTTCTTTTCATAGGCCTTGCTTAGCATATTGTAAGTGGGCTGTTTTGTGGTGATGGCGAATGATGGAGAGAGAGTGAGCATGCGCACTACTGCATACACTCAGCATTTCACAACTGTGTTTTGTTTGAAGGGATCATTTCTCTTTTAAATTAATCCTCTCATATGAGCTCCCACTCCTCAGCAGATACCCAAGTACAACTTTAGATATTAGCTCATTCCACTTTAAAGGCTAAAGTTCGCATTTCACAAAAATTAAAGAAATGCATAATTAATAATATATTTTAAAAAAATGCATTTCTTTAATATTTGCATTCAAGCCTGGAAAGCATTGCAACTGTGATCACTCGATCAGGGCTGCAGAGCTCTGGCTTCTGCACATTCTCTCCCAGGCAGAGCTCTTACAGAGGTACGGAGTTTGTTAGGAGAGACAGGGAAGGACGGCTGGACTGTGATTTAATTCAGTTTGAAGTCCAACCGTCCCTTCCTCTATCTCTCCTAACAAACTCCGTACCTCTGTAAGAGCTCTGCCTGGGAGAGAATGTGCAGAAGCCAGAGCTCTGCAGCCCTGATCGAGTGATCACAGTTGCAATGCTTTCCAGGCTTGAATGCAAATATTAAAGAAATGCATTTTTTTAAAATATATTATTAATTATGCATTTCTTTAATTTTTGCAAAAGGTGAACTTAGCCTTAAGCTGCTATTTCTAACTCATGCTCAAGCAGCACTTACAGAAATAGTGACCTGTACACTACTGTGCATACAGAGGCACCCAGTTAAGGGAGAGAGATGTGTAGTCCCATTGATCTCTATGGTTGAGCGCCTGTGCAGCAGTGAACAGGTCAATTCAATATATGTTTTGAAACGCTTTTGCTTTTCCAAATGCATAATCATGGAATCTCCAACTCTGCAAAGCCAGTTAGACAGGAAGGTCAATATTGGTTGACCAAGTAAAATTCCAAGTAGCATAATGCTTTGTAGTACGATCACTTGTATAGCTTGCTATTTAAAATTTCTCAGCATTCCTACAACGTTAGCAAGATGCAGTACAGAGACAACCTGTGTAAAGTAGAGATGAAAATTTTTACCTCCAAGTATTAGCATCTGGGTCAAACACTTCTATAGTTTTCAAGTACGTTGTTCCATCAAATCCACCTACAGCCATCAACTGCCCATTGACCACAGCAAGACCGACCTACGGCAAGGATTAAAGTGAAACAAGCATGAGCAGTATTACACAACATATAAAACAATTCTTTAATGAAGAACTCCATGCAATTGAAGAATTAACCCTTGGAGTGGGCCTACCCCCAGACTGCAAGATTTAAAAGGAGACTTATGGGAAAGTGAAAAACACTCATCCCCATAATTCAAGCCTACCTGCGACACTGAGGCTGTCCTAGGTCGGCTCTATTGATCGGGAAGTCCGCGAACACACGCCTATTGCCAACTTACCGATCCTCTCCCCACAGAGAACGGTGACTGTCAGTCACCGCTCCCCACAGGGATTCCCTCCTCCCCTCTCTGTTTCTCCAGCTCTGACTGGAGGAACAGATGGGGGAGGGGTGGGTAGAGCCAGCTGTCAATCAGCAAGTGGGGTGGATCTCGGCAGTATTTTGGGGATCCGTCCCACCTGCAGCACGGCTCTGCGGTCTCCGCATATAGCGGGCAATAGCTTGCTATATACTGAGCTTTGGGTCCTCGGAGGACATTAGTATATGTCCTCCTGTGACCCTGAAAAGAACTATGGGCAAAAAAGATTGGCCCATAGCTCTCTCATAAGTGCTCGTTTTGGTCATGGGGCCAACTATAAAGAAGATATATTCACCTGATCATCAATCCTGCGGCGGTGACTGCTCAACTCTCTCCCCCTCCACTCTGGTGGTTGAAAGTCCCTCGGCACCCTCATGTCTGATGCATTAGATGCGATAGCATATACCCATATTTTGTAACGTCTGGAATCTATAAAACTGAGGGCCATAACATGGACCAACTTCTTACAGAAGGAGTACGCTGCCTCAAAACATATACAAATTTACCTTCTTTAAGAAAATGATTCTTGCTTGAATTAGAAGATTGACCCCCCATAAAGTCAGTGTACTCCATCCTAGAGAAAACACTTTTATAGTAATCATCTAGTAAACTATATGGTTGGAAAGGTGTCTAAATTTGCATCCTGATCCTTTCCTCTGTCTATAACATCATAGAGATAGATCTGTGTGACTGGGGAGCTATTCATGCATGTCCAACTGCACTAAAAGAAACAGCCATCTTTGAAATGTACGACGTGCAAACAAATTACAATGCAGATACACCAGACCAAATCATTACAATAAAATAATACGGCTAGATTTGGTTCCAACTTTCCATCTTTCTGTACTAATACACGGTGTAAAGCATTGTCTTACCCCACTTCGTCTTGAAGTCATGGCAACCACTGGTGACCACTGATTGGTCCTGGGATTGTACCGTTCAGCACTGCTTAGCTCTGTGGTGTCATCTCTCCCACCCACTGCATAGATCATATCCTGGTACACGGCACAGCCAAGGTGCTTCCGTCGTGTGCCCATTGGTGCTATTGTGTGCCAGCGGTTTTCCTGAGGATTGTAGCGCTCCACTGAAACATACAAAGCAATGGCATAATAGAGCAGTCCCATCCTTTCTACCTTATCCGTAGAGCATAATCCAATATCAATACTCAGACAGCATGAGAATAAGTGACAGTGAGTATCGGGACAGGGAGGTTAAAATACATTTCCTGGCTAGATAAGCTAAGTGACAGTGGCAGAGCTAGCGACATAGCTTTGTTTGTTGACTCTCCTATTACAGATCACAATCCTATTAAAACACAGACTCCCTCTGAGCCCCGCCTTGTAAAAGAGCTCAAGCTTGAGAACACAGCATTATTCATAACCCAGCTGGAGTCTTAGACAGAGCAGTCCCCAAGGTCTGATATTAATACAGGAAACAACGCAAACTTTGCATGCACAGAAATAATGGTAATACAATAGGTATGTGGTAATTATGTCACAACAGATAAAAAAGAAAGACTGATTCAAATCTTTGCTTACCTGTATTGAGAGGAGACGTACCATCTGATCCCCCAACTGCATAAAGAAAACCACCTAGAACTGCAACAGCCACTCCTAGTCTCCTCGTACTCATGGAGGCCACACGTGTCCATTTGTTTTCCTTTGGGTCGTACCTAGCATAAAAGAACAATATTGAAAGCTATCCATTCTTGTGTTAAACATATACGCATGAGGAAATATAGAGCAGCCTACCTTCTATAACAAAGAGTCTCGTTCTTCTCCTCTGCTGTACCTCATCTAAGCTGAGCTAACTGAAGTTCCAGCACCAGCCAAAAACAAAGAAGCGCTTTACCCTCTATTCACCAGTCCATTGCCAGAGCTACTAACCACTGAAGTTCTGGTTTTGAATGATAATAGCTGAGGCCCTGTCAATTACGCTGATACCCAGGCCCGGCAGTAACTTACTTGAAAATGAAAGAAACATTAGTACTAAAAGAAATATAGTGGCTGCCATTGCTGAACATTCTATTGCCTGATTGTCTCTAGCTGTAACGCCTTCTCTTGCTGATCTGAACCAGAAAAGTCAGAGTGCATTCAAAACTTCCAATCTACATGCTAGTTCCAGAACAGTGACCTAGAAAGCACTGGAGCCTTTGGATCAGCATAACAGCCAGGTAAATAGCATTTTCACAAGCAGAGGTCAGCAACTGCAGCATCCATACTTCCTTACTACTACTACAGTCTTTTAGAATTGCATACATCATAAGGTTCCTGCACTTTGTAGTAGTATTGTTTTTATTGCTCACCTTAAGAGATTTTGACCTGCGAATCCCATCACTATAAGATAAAATATCCACTAAAAATATGGAGGTAAAAATCTAAGCAGCCAAATCTCTTTCTTTGTGGGGTGGGGTTATTATAAGTGCCTAATAATAATAATAAGCACATTAGATATTCCTGAATTATATAATTATTGCACATAATACAAAAATTCTATAAACTGCAGGGTCCAAATACCTTTCCACGATATTGAGGCAAGAGACACCATCTTGGCCACCCACAGCATAAAGATATCCCCCTAGAACTGCAACACCAACACTCGTCCTGCAAGTGCTGGTCGGAGCCACATCACTGCTCCACTGGTTTGTCTTTGGGTCATATCTGTAAAAAGAATAAAAGATTGTTATTGTAAGTCTTTCATTAGGGAAGAAGTATAGAAGCAATTGCATCAGCAAACCCCCTGACTTGATCCAATCCACCAACGAAAAAATAGAAATGGTAACAAAACACAAAACAAAAAAAGCCCTACTACTCTCTATTGAAGTATACTGTATATTTAATCAGAATGGGAAATATATGAAAGCACCGCAAGCACTAAGAACTGTGGTTTCAGCCGTGATTCATATTAGCCTGTGCTTTGTCATTCCAATTACAGATGGGAGGAAACCTGTACTGAGAGAATATTTAGGCTGCCACTGATGACCTTCAGTTACCTGGCTGTATCCGACTCTTAATACTTGTTCTAGGTCAGCAACGCAATGTTCCAAGAGCCTTCTTGCCAGCCAAGCAATTAGCATTTCGAAAAAGGAGTTCTCAATAACAGCAGCCTACATATTTCTCTTAATACAAGTTGCCTTTCAGCCGATTAAATATTTAATAGAAACTGGGGTTGTCCTGATGAAGGTGGAAAATATTCCAATGGAAACACATACCATTTTGTAAGGACAGGTGTGACAATATATGAGTGGAGAACATTCTTTTTAATAACAAAGTAAAGAAAGTACGTTTATTTTAGATTTAAAAATATCTAAGCTGGATGCATCAGTCATGCCTGAAATGATACGCTATGGCCAAAAGATTGTGGACACCTTGGCACATTATACGTATTATATGGCCAAATGTATGTGGACGCCCCTCCAAATGATTGATTTCATGTGTTTCCAGTGACGAGTTCTGTTAATGCTATTAATGCTCACACTTAAAAGGCGGGAACACAACATGTGTGCAACCTCCAATTAGTGGCCCAGAACTTAACTACTCAGCATGTTAACCCTTTCTGTGGAAACCAACAGAAAAAGAAATAACGGCACTCAACAGGGCCAATAAATGTAGTAGCTCCTGATGATCGTCCCACACGGCGTGCTGATTAAAACGTTTTCAGAGACTGGGTCACACCAAAGGCTAGACCATGGCTCTGGGGCCAGAAAGTTTTCTGCAGAGAGTAAACAGAGGTTTGGAAAGTGCCGCAAGCAGAGCCCAGTGTCCGTAGGTCACATTCCAGGCATGCCCCACAATCTTGGGGGCTGCAGGGTCTGAATACAGACTTCAAAAGCAATTGCTGAAGATATACTGATCTGGATAGCTGCATAAAAAGCTGAGCTCAGCATTCTGCAGATGAAGTTTTTGTTAATTTTTTCTCAATTCAGAAAATAAGTCCATCAAGCTAGGACACCAGCAAAAATACTGAAGCATAATGGGAGCAGGAGGGGTTATACCTAGACGTCCAACAGCTCTTGTCCAATTCCTCCTGAAGGCAGCAGTACAACCCAGTTGTCTCTGAATTACAGAATCCTGTGTCCCTTAATGAACAAGAAACCTTTTTTTTTTGTTTTAAGAAAGTGACAACTAAGAGGGCAGTTCCCTCACTGGGGTAATATCCTCTCACTTCCTGTTGGCTGTACAGAAAAGGTAAATACAATCTCCCCAGTGAGACACAGCTGCAAAAAAGTGACAAAAGATAAAGCAGAAAGCCCTTTCCCTTACCTTTCAACACTGTTGAGGTATGAAGATCCGTCATGACCACCTACAGCATAAAGAAGGTCATCGAGAACACTGACACCGACCCCACATCGTCGTTTACTCATTGAAGCCACCATTCTCCACTCATTGGTCTGAGGATCATAGCGCTCAACGCTAGAAATAGCATCTCCACTGCACCAGCCTCCCACTGGAAGTAAAACAGTTTTTTATGCCTTTATGTAGTTAGATGCTGAAAACCACTGCTGTACATATTAGATGGCAGAACATTGTATATATTTATAAAGCATCACTGGCCTGGTACGTTTATGCTTGTTGTATGGGGTTAAACTGAAAGTCAAAATGTATTTAGGATATTTGAAACACTGATGAAATCCCTTAAAATAGATGCTGCTCCTTGATGTTAAAAAGCTTTAGCTTGCTGCAGAATCAGCTGGTCCCCTGAGCATTGGCCCTGATATCCTGTTTTAGGGTGGCTGCTTGCCCTTGCAGGGTCCTATGGAGCCATCCTTGTGTGTGCTAGTAAGCTGTGTGTGTCTCCACAAACACACAGACACAGCAAGACAGGCAATTGCCCTGTTCCCTGATCCTTCTACTTCCCTTATCTGAGCTACTAGATAGATAGCTGCTAGAGACAGTGCTGGCCCTTGTGATCTTGTACTGGACAGGAAGTTCAGCAAAGCCAAGCTGAGAGAATTGAAGTTGGCTGTTCTGAAACATGATGAACAATGTTTGGGCAAAAATATAAACAAACACTTTGCTGGGCAATGTACTGTATACTGTTTGATCCGGATGCATTATTGAAAAAAAAACGTTTGAGAGTGTAATACTACTTTAAGTATGCATCGCATCCCACTGTAGCACTGTGTCCGTCATGTAGCGCTGGAGACAAAAAATAACATATGAATCAGCAGTGAAGCTGGTGTGTCTCATGTCTTCGGCATCTTGTAATTTGTTGGTTTATGTGAATAACGCAATTGATGATTGAAAGCAATCCGGATATATGAACTGCACAGATGAATTTGCATTTACATATACAGGCAAGCTGAACTGCCAAAATAGATTCACAAAACATGCCACAATTTTAGGTCAATTGACTAATTTTAGTAACTATATACAGTGTCTGTAAAATGACAGAGAAGACTGAAATCAGAGGCAATACACCTATAGTGAACTTGTATTGGCAGAAAAACTAAGCATTTGGTAACAAACACCAATAAAGAGCGATCGTACAAATTTCTCTACATCTCCCACAAGTGTACAGTTACAGCAGTTTATTGGCATGCAATACAGAATTTGCTATTATTAGCCATTAATCCATTCATTTCATTAGGATGGATGGGAGAGTGAAAAACTGCCTTGATTTGGCACCTCACAGTGCATCTGTGCCCAGGCTATAAGCATTACATTGGTTTGTTTTTTTTGTACTGTGAAGTAATCCTCAAATCAGGAAGGGTAGGAGGGAGGAAGCGTGGTGAGGACAGGGGGGGATAGGCATGTACAATGCTGTGTGTGCATGGCCACCATACCAGCACATCTAAATGATGCCACTTGCAGCTATATTTGACAGAACCCACAAGACATCTTGGAGAAGACCAAGTAGGTGAAGTTATTACTACACAGTTAAACACTTCCTTTCCATGTATTTGTTCTGAATAAAACTAAACGAACATTATTCGTCTCTAACCAACTAATCTGACACTTATGTTATTAATATTAACCTGAAATCTGCAATTCAACATGAAACTAAAACGGGAAACAAACATCATTTTACTTCCTGTATTCTTCTTATAGGAAGTATGCCATGTACAGGATCACAGTTAGATATGAGTGATTCCATTTACCGTATTTGCCGGCGTATAAGACGGGGTTTGAGACCCAAAAAAATCGCCCGAAAATCGGGGGTCTTATATGCCGGGTATACTTCGGTATACTGTATGTAGCTTCGGCTACATACAGTATACCGCGCTGAGCCAATAACGGCAGGCTTTGTATTCTTTAATACAAAGCCTGCCATGATTAGCTCAGCGCTGAGCCAATCACGGCAGGCTTTGCATTAAGTAAATACAGGCTTTGTATTAATGAATACAAAGCCTGCCGTGATTGGCTCAGCGCGGTAGTAGCTGAAGGACGGAAGATGGAGGACGCTGCGGGGATCCTGGACAAGGTAAGAGATTGTAATCCCGAGTGTGGCTCGGGGTTAACACTTATGGTACTGAAAATTAACCCCGAGCCACACTCGGGAATACCGCCAAGGAGGTTAGTAAGTGCATTTAAACATAGTTTTGGGCTATACTCGTCTTATACGACGAGTATAGCCCAAAACCTATATTTTTACACAAAAAGTGGGGGGTCGTCTTATACGCCCAGCCGTCTTATACGCCGGCAAATACGGTACATGTATAAAAAAAGAACATTCAGTCATTATTAGGCAAGTTATTGGGTAGATATATGTAGGAAGCTAGGATCTGTGTGACAGGCATTTCCATTTATATATTATATTTAGCCATAGTATAAAAAGAAATATAAAATCAATCTAATCAACCTAATATAACAACTTGAAGTCAAGTTTAACAGTATAGATGTACCTGCAAACAGCACCTCCCCACAACGGATGGGTTTTCGAGGCCTTGTTCTGGGCCCTTGCATTAGAGGACGTTCCTGAGGCAGCAGAAGGTAGTTCTTGGCTTCATCTACCAAGTCCCTGTTTAAAAATGCAAGTACAAATGAGTTTATTTACATAGCTGTATAGATTATACAGAATCTTTCTGCAAATAGAACACGGGGATAGACCTACGGGTGGCCAACCTAAACAGTTGCTACCTTTCCTTATCATGAGACGGTTATTACATTTCAACAAAATAGGAGGAGCCCGCACTATCAACCCATTGTCCCTACAGTTCTGTGTCAGAGGAAGGAACTTCCAAAGTTGATCATCAAACCTGTGGCAGATAGACTAGACATGGCTCCATTTTACCATCGCTGAATGTAGGAGAGGTCAAGAAGGGTCTGGAAAAGAAGTCTACCAATTCTATTTAATAGAAGCAAAAAGAAAAATGACTTTGTGACAAACCTGCATTCTTCATCACTTTTAATGAGTGGATCAGATCCCACTGTTCCTACCAGAAATTTGGGACTAAGTAGCGGCAATCTGACATGTTGCAGAACCTGAAGACAAAGTGAGACAAAAGGTTTTTCGTTCAGACATATAAATAGATCAATTTTTGATTCAGTATTCTAATATTAGATAAAATGTATCACATTGTTATGTTTGAATGGAGGAATGAAAGCTACAGTAAACCACCATCTATAAGGTGTCAAAGAAATGAAGAGCAATGAAGAATTTGGAATTCAGTTGGCAAAACTCATTTTTAGGTTCTGTTTACACCATGTAGTGTTGTGGTAATGTTACAGCTCCTAGTCTATTTTAAGAACCCCAGGCAAAAATGTTCTTAACCCTTGCAGTGGGACAACCCTTGCACTGCAAGGGTTAAGGTTTTGTTTCTGTCTAGGTGCTAAAATAAAGTTAGCGCATACTCTCCCAAACCACAAAGCTGGCTGGTTGTTACAGCGCTCCCTCCGGCCTGCCTCCTTTTCTGCTGGAGCGATGGTTTGTCCTTCGGCGTCCTCACATCCTGTACACAGGGTATTGGACGTGATGGCCCAGGGACCTTAGGTTCAGGTGAGTATAACTTTTTTTTATTATAGCACCTAGACAAAAACTAACAGTTACGCATTTTGCAGAGTGGGGGAAGTCCCATGGCAAGGGTTAAGAACAATTATGCACAGGAGTTCTTCTTTAACCCAAAGCAGGGCACACATCATCCGCTGTGATGCATTGTGGTGTACTGTAGCACAGATGTAGTCTGTGGATGCTTTGGGGTGCTATTAATTTTGAATGGCATGTTTGGTGTGCTACTGTGTTTTGCAGTTATGCGCAATTACCACAATGGTGTTAAGGATTTAGCAGAGAGCATCTAAAAAATCTACATGTACCTTTAGCAAAACAATAGAAAAAATACATATAGAAATTACAAAGCTCCCAAATGTCACCTATTTGGTTCATAATCTGGTACACTTTCAGGTCTAATATACACAGAAGCTTCCTATCAGTCATTATGCATTTAACTACTAAAAGTGTTCATTATTTCAGGAAAGAAAAGTTAACACATGATCGCTCCAGTATTTAATGTGTGTTCTTTGTAATATCCTATGCTTCCTGTGTTTGACAGTTGTGTCGGAATATACATCGCCTGGCCAAAAAAAAGTCACCAGCTGGATTTAGGTAATCAAATAGGTAAGAGCCTTCAACTGGATAAGTGTTATGATCTAGGGTTGCTTCAGTTGGTCAGGTCTAGGATCAGCAACGTTATATCCCCATAAAATGAGGTCAGCTGCCTAACTGAATAACCAGGTTTTTCCATCAATGAATTTTTTTCTCCCTGATGGCACATTGGGCATATTCCAAAATGACAATGCCAGGATTAATCGGGCTCAAATTGTGAAAGAGTGGCTCAGTAAGCATGTGACATCATTTTCACACATGGATTGGCCACCACAGAGTCCAGACATTAACCCTAATGAGAATATTTGGGATGTATTTGATAATATATTGGGGAATTTTCGCAGGGGTCCTACTCTCCCATCATCACTACAAGTAAAAATTAATGCGACTCTGGACAAAAATAAAATGTTGTGACATTGCATAAGCTTATCAAAATGATGCCATGGCGAATGTGCGTCATAATTGAAGCTAAAGGCGGTTCATCGAAATATTACATTGTGTGACTTTTTTTTGCCCAGGCAGTTTATATAAAGCATGTCATGTACACAAGTGGTTTCAAAAATTGATTTCTCTATGTTTTTTCCACTCGTCTAAGCTGTACCTCGTACTACAGATGTTTAAGTATTCTTGTGCCCTGTCTTTTCTCACATACTTAAAACCGTGAAAAATAGGATTTTGGTACTCACCGTAAAATCCTTTTCTCTCCGTTCATTGAAGGACACAGGGAACAGATCGGAGATCATGTACTGTAGGGTAATATCGCCACCTGCAGGAGAAGGACGCTAGGCACAAAAAACTAAAGACCAATTACAGCCTAGGGGCGGCCCCTGCCGGTGGCCAAACCCCCCACCTGCTGACAAGTCTCCAGTTTAGTAACAAGCAGTAAAAGGAGTACACACCCACATAGAGGGGCGGGCCCTGTGTCCTTCAAGTTTTCAACGTGCAGCAATGTCAAAGCACTTATAGCCCATTGACACTTCCTCCAATCCAGTGACTGAAAGTCAATACCTCAGACTTGGAGGAAGAATCTGCAGTAGCCTGAGCATTGCACTCCACAATCCACTGAACACAGTTGCAATGCTTTGCAGGCTCCAATGCGAAAAAAAATATTAGTGGTTGTGCATTTATTATTCTTTTTTTTTTCCCCAAAAGGTGGACTATGCCTTTAAACTACACTCCCGGAACTCTGGTCCATTGGTCAAATAACATGTGGTCAGCCCTTTTCCCAGAAGATGAAACCGAAAAGCAATGTCTATGGAGTCTCAGAATATTTGAACGCTTGACAGCTAAATGCCAAGGTGTGAGCATGTGCTACTGGTTACATCATT
Source organism: Nanorana parkeri (assembly GCF_000935625.1). Classification (NCBI taxonomy): domain Eukaryota; kingdom Metazoa; phylum Chordata; class Amphibia; order Anura; family Dicroglossidae; genus Nanorana; species Nanorana parkeri. Next base: position 1,492,669 of record NW_017306485.1, read on the forward strand.
CTAGGATAAGGTTCACATAATGTTATCACTAATCAATCCCCCAAATCATCCCATACAAAGATACCTGTGGCAACTGCGGCCTCCGTTCTTGGATGCTGTATTTCACCCACGCCATGACTGCATTAAACACCTGTTCTTCACTGCGCACGTTTAGCTCATCACTGGAAATGATATCAATAAGCTGATTGGATGGGAGAAGCATGAACTCCTCGCTTTCCATCACCTGGAGGAAAGAAAAGTTACAAGGCATAAGCACACAATGACTGCTTAGAAGCAAAGAAAGTTAAACCCAAAATAAAAAGAAGCAATTTCTGGATCAGACTTAAGAGAACTATGGGGTAAGTGTTTTCCCCATAGTTCTCTTAAGGGTCACGGGAGGACATATACTAGCGTCCTCCCATGACCCAAAGCTCATTATATCGCTCGCTACAGCTTGCGGTATACTGAAACCGACGCAGCCGGGACGGATCCGACAATTCTGCGGCCCTAGAGGTAGAGCCAGCTGTACCTGCCCCGTCCGTTCCTCCAGTCAGAGCTGGAGGATAGGCACGGGGAGGGGGGAATCCCTGCAGGGGGTGATGACTGACAGTCACCGCTCTCTGCAGGGAGATGATCGATAAGCGAGCGAGTGACGGTATGCGTTCGCTCGCTTTCCAATCTAATGAGCCGACGTGTGACAGTTTCATTGTCACACGTCGGCTCGAACTATGAGGAGGAGTGATTTTCACTCACCTCATAGTTCTCCTTTAAACCCCTTAATGACCAATGATGGAATTACTCCGCCATGGTTGCCCGTGCCATAAGGACCCATGACTGAATAATTCCGTCATGGGTACTTAAGGGTTTAAGTTTCCGTCATGCACTAAATGAGAATGTATATGTGCATATGTCACACCAAATAAAGCCCTTTTTGGTCTTTAATAAACGTTATATAATATGTGTTGGCGCAATAAATGAGAAAGGTGGAAATTGCGGTTGAATACACACAGCAAAAATTGCTTTGGTCTTTAACTGAAATACAAGCATCTGAAGCATGGTTGTTAAGGGGTTAAGAGCTCATTCACACTACAGCGGTCAAGGGCATTTTTCAGCAACGTAAGAATACCGGTCACTATTAGGGAACATAGATAACAATTGTTTTCTATTTGTCCTGTTCACACAACGCAGGTATGATGTGCGGTGGTAAAACAATGCTAACATGATGAAATGTTTTGCGCGGCACACCAGACCACACATTGTTGCCTGGAGCTGCTATATTGCAGAATAATCTGGAACTGCAGACTGCATATTAGCAAAAGGCAATTTACTAAACGCACTTTTGCTTATTTAAAAGGTTTGATTACAAAGAGAACGTAAACTGCCAACCAGGTACAACACACGGAAAAAGTAGATAGAACGTTAAGTAGTTCTAAGTTCAGGCATCTGAGTGAGCAGGGCTCCATCTGATACAGGGAGGGGTTATGGAAATGATTAGCGTGAATCAGTGTAGAAGATTTATAGAGTCAGTCCACCCAAAATGGATATTTCAGGTTTGGGCAGATGCCAATGTACTGAATCTTCCATTGGCTTTTGGTGGTAAGATCTCTGTACCCAAGATCCTAGGTCTGACTGACTTCTGAATCTCTGCTGAATTATTGATTACACTAATCTGATTGGGGAATTAGCTAGATGGTGATGGGGCAGTTAAAGTAAAGATAAAACCAACTCCCACCAGTTGGGAGGTGTGCACTTTGCCCATTCAGGATGAAGTGACAGGTTCTCTCGAAGGTTAGCGAATGCACCCACCATTATTCACCTTTGTAGGGCTTACCCCTTAACTCTGTTTGTCTGTTGGGGCCCCCAAGAAAAAAATAAATTGCACATCGAAGTAGTCATGTATTCACAGAAAATCATTAGATGTTTATTTAAAAAGAGAAAATATTTATTATACCTCCTCATGTATCACTTGCCCCTCCCTTTTACATTGTAAGCCCTAAGGGGCAGGGCCCTCCTTACCATCTTGTCTTGAATTGTATTGTGACTGTAATGTCTTCCTTATATTGTAAAGCGCTGCGCAAACTGTTGGCGCTATATAAATCCTGTATAATAATAATTTATGCCTCAATGTATTGTAATACCCCACACAACAGAGTCCAGACAGGAAGGGGCAGCAGTAGCATTACATTAAGAATGCCTGCTGAAGTGCCCAGTGCTGTCAGTCTAATGATCAGTCTAATGGTGGCTGTTGCCCATTTACTGTCCATACGGCAGCCTTAGGGAAGTATTCTAGACCAAGATGTACCGCTTAACAATGAAAGCCAGGAGGCCATGACATGGATATGCTGTCCTGCAGGGAAAACCCAGATCACCAGGATGGCTAACCGTAAATCTTTTGACAGGTATAATAGTACACAAGTAGATATTTAAATATCATCATCTGCAACATAAAGCAGTTTATATACATAGATAATGCTACACCGAGATTTACTGACAGTCATAAAAATGAACATGCTTTTTATAGTGAGCTAGATGCCTAGATGACATTCCTGTAATGGTGCACTAAGCCAAACCATAGGTACTTTAAAGGCCTTCGAGACATTTAATATTTGTCCAGGTGGTATATGTATACAGTCCTATGTAAACAAGTTTAGGAATCTATGTTAGCTGTTAGGGGAATGACAAATCTGCGCGGGTGTCAGCTGTCTTTGCAACTCAATCCTTTGCTCTCTAATGCCTGTCATCTCGTCCGGAATATACAGTGTGCAGGCATACTTGTGAATCTGCAGGAAAACTGGCACAGAGAAAGCACAAAACAATGAGGACAATCCTACAAAACCGGTATTCAGTGCGAATGCACACTTCTGTATCGTGGTATCATTATGTTCTGATAAATGTATGGATGTCATTTGAGATACACAGGACATTAGGGATTTACGAAGGAGTGTGCATTGGTATTGTAAAATGTGTACAGTTTATAGGGGGTCAGAACCACATCTGACTTGCTACACTGCTGTTAAGCTTTGCCAAAAAAAAAAAACATTTTTAGTACGGGATGTGGCTGCCTGTTAGTCTTACGCCCAATCCCCAGCATGGAGGGCAAGGGTTCCCCTATCGACCCCATGTCATAATGATAACAAATGGGGAAAGGAGAAGCGCCTCAAATAACAATAAAATGGACAAAAAACTCCTGGGTCCCAGCGTCAATCTATAATAAGCAAAGTTCCCCGAAAATACGGAATCCCAAAATAGGAGCTGTCTATAATAATCAAACAGGTAATGATAATGTAACAAATTTTAATGAAAATTAATAATAAAAGTAGAAAAACATAAATACACCTACTGACAAAGAACATCTAAAATCAATTAAAATGACAAAGTCCTCCCTGATATAGCCCTGTGTTGATTGATGTAGATGAGAATCTAATGCCATAATGCTAACATTGAGAACCTTCTAGCCCTAAGACTGAATAAAAATATGGAGGGCCAGGGGTTCCCTTTTTATCCCATTGACTGGGTATCCATTTTAGCCCCATGCCTAAAACCCAACATGTAGAGCCTGGGAACATATTTTAGCACCATACCAGAATCCCAACATGGAGGGCTAAGGGACCAATTTAAGTACAATACCCATTCCTCAATACCATTAAGCTCCATGCCCAACTCCCATAATGGAGGACAGGGGTACCTATTTTTAGCTCTAACTCCTGAAATGAAGAACAAGAGACCTTCTTGGCATATTGATAGCGTTGCTATTGTTACTAAAACTCTCAGGACCATGAAATTTCAAGCCCATTTTGTCTGGGACACTCCCAGAAAGCTTCTTGACATGGATGGTCCTACTGATAGCTATGCTGCCACCAGGAATGATCTAGAATAGTTTTCACTCCCCTATGATGAAGCACAAGTGCCTTTAGGGGGCAAAACAAAATAGTAATTTACAACTTTCTCCTTCAGGTCCATCCTCTGCTGACTGACTACACACAGTGGGCGTGTGCAATAGCCAGCCTGCTATTGGAATTTGAAACAGCCAATAGCAGGCTGGCTATTGCTCCCGCCCACTCTCTGTTGTATTTACATTCCCCAGCTAAAGCTATTGAAGTGGAAAGGTGACACCAGGGGTCCAATAGAGCCTAATGTCACCTTAAAGAGAGCCCGTCATCTCCAATGTGCTATCATCACATAGGAGGCTTGTAAGCCACGATAACCCCCCCACATGTGATAGCAATAAAAGATTTTTTAAAAACTAAAGTCCCCCACCCCTGCAAATGCGTGTATACTAAACAGAAACACAAGTCGGGTGCAACTACGTACAAAAACAACTGCACTACAAATGTCAGGTATTGCCACGTGCATCAGAGTGAGAGCAATAATTCTCGGGCCAATATTCATGGCTAATTCTGATGACCGGGCGTTCATATTATTTTATAATTGTATTTTTTGTCCACTTTTGGTGTGTTATTTCAAATAAAAGCTTGGTTATTTTATTATATTGGCTTGGAGTTTTTAATCCAGATTAATTTAAATTCATGAAACAAATTAAAATGTGTAACGCGCCTCCCGCCCGCAGTGCAATGCGCGGTACCGCAATGCCCTGCGTTCCAGGGTGGAGCGATTTCCAAAAATTGTGCAGTTTTATTCTGAAGTAAACCTTAAGTTTGTAACACTCCAGTTGTGTATTTTATTATAAATAATAGATGGTATTAATTTTTTCCAATTAAAAAAAAAAAAAAATCGGACAACTAAATCAATTATAAAAATAATCGTTAATTTTAGCCCTAAAAGACAACTAGATGTACACATTAATCTCCAGGAATCAGCCGCACGGAAACCGACGTAGGTAAAATCCAAGATTTATTGAAGTAAATCCAAAATTCAAAGTGCAATATGTAAACCAAACTATCCAAATAAAGAGGGCATATGGCAAGCTCAGAGGGTCAAAACAGCTCAGAAGACAGTTGTTCATTTAATCAAGGATAATTGGGTGTTGCAATTTAGAGAATAAATGATTGTGGGTGAAATTAATTATGGTTTTTGCAATTATGTGCACCACACTTAACATGAAAATGTTTACTTCTTAATAATAATTTGATTCAGATGAAAAAAGCTTTTTTCCAGAGCAATATGAAGCCATTCTGCAATAACTCTGCAAATGCAATGTGTCTTCACAAGTCTGTATAAAGTTGTAAGGAGAAAAACATTTAATGGGCAAAATGTTAACCAAAAAAAAAATATTTTTAATGGTTGTCACTATAGCCAAAATGAATGAATGAACCACTTAGAAGACCATGGGTCTTGTTTGATCAGAGTTGACACAACAAGTAAGTGTGATGAGTTGAATGTAAAATATTCCTGTGTCAGCACTTACAACTATATATGACGTTGTTCAAGCGATATCTAGCTCTTCTAGTTCAATAAAACAATCATGTCGTGTGCCAAGAAAATGACATAGCCAAAAAATAAACCTGTCGTGAATAGATCATGTGTATACTTAACATGCATTATGGGACTGAGAAAACATGGCCTTAGCTTCTAGTGATGTGCTTTATTTACCTTTCTTATGGAACTGAAGATGTCTCTGAGGATCTTTAATGGTGCACCGTATGAGATGAATACATATAGGGGTGTGGATATTTTTTATAAAACTAATTGTCCAAGAACTAAAAGAGGGGGCCCAATCTACTTGTCCCTCATAATGAGAGAGAGAGAGAGCGAGAGCGAGAGCGAGAGCGAGAGCGAGAGCGAGGGAGAGGGAGAGGGAGAGGGAGACACCTCTTGGCACAGTTAAATATGGTTTTGGTTAAATGTATTACTTCTATCATGACAAGTTTATTTAATAAATGCATATAAAATACTTTTCACTTTTTTTAACTTAACTTTATTACTATCAAACAGGGCCTAACAGCGCTCCTGTCTCACTGATCACACATAGATCGGCGAATTGACGTTTTGTGGGCTGCTCCCCACTCCCAATCCTGAAATCATTGCTGTGGTCCGGGTCCCTCAGAAGAGTGGGGAACCCCAAAAACCAAGGCAGGGTGGGAGGACAAGCAGGCTGCAACAAGTGATCTGGATGGCAGCACAGCTGCCGAGATCACTTGTACAAAACAAGCAATGGCTCCCCTGCTCTACATTTAGCACTGTTTGACTGCAGCAGGGCTAAATGTAGAACAAAAAAACCCCTGCACAGCGCCCGGAAATGTATGTCCCGGGTATTGGGCGATAGGAATCGGGCACCCCTGACTAAGCACCTTTATAGAAAGCATTAAGATAAGAATGTGTATTCTCTTCAGGCAACAATAGATAATTGCTTCAAGCAGACTGCATGCTACACAACCCCACACTGCGGCAGCAATATGTTTCAGCTGTGCCTACCAACACTGCCCCTTGAATCTTTAGACCGACTTTCTTTCCAGTTCCTCAGGGTCCCTGACGCAGATTTACATTACATAAGATCATATCAACACATCTACTTTCAAATGACCACACAATCCTCTAGTTATGGACACTCCGAGCTCCAGCCCACTTTTTATATTCAAAGTGGTGTCTTGTACTATCCATGTACACAAGAGTGGTAAGCCTGTTCCTTAGATTGTGAGGTCTGTGAGTGGCACAGGAAATAGAACACATGGATTTGAATGGTCCTAGGACACAACTGTGGATGTTTATGTGCCTTTCTAGCAACTTTGTTGTTTTTTTCCTCGCATCACACCACATTGCACGGTAATAGGTTACCATGCAATGTGGTGCAATGCAACGCACATGCAATGGGCAGGTGCAATGCGGTGCCACTGCGAAATGGTAACACAGCATCATGCAATGGGGGAATCACATGCAGCATTGCACATGCTCCTGCATTGCAAAGAAGTGAACTGAAGCCAAAAGTAAAACACCCGAGTACCGACTTCCTTTTTGGCTTGGAAACGTGGGATCGTCATCTGAGGACCTTAAAATATAAGCAGAGCTAATGTTCAGGCGCATGGACTAGTTTGTGTCTGCTGATACTGTCACAACTGCATAGAAAAGCAAATAATTCTGTCAGTCCAAACAAGACACAAGTGGGATCTCGGATCACTAGGCCACATTTGTGGGATGGTGACAATTACAAGCGCTGCATTGCTCAGGGGCAGACCATGTTACTGCACTGAATATATTTACAAATACAAATCATACATACCAGAGGAAACCGCCTGCCCTCCCCTATCTGTCAGGTGCCAACTCCAATTAGCAGGGGACATTCAGCAGACTGAAGATCCTCTGGCACCTTGAAAGTCATACTCTCAGACTGTTGTAGGAAAAGGATAAGCACAACATACAGAGACACACAAGAGTAGGAATCTCTTGATTAATGTTTACTTCCAAAGAGCAAATGGCTTCTGTCATTGAGTGTCTGTGAGAGTTCAGCTAGATAAGCTGGACACATTTTGCAGTTGTCAGCAAATAACACACACAAAATATATAGCTAGGCTCTAGGAATGGTGCTATGTATGCAAGAACGGTCAAGTTCACATTGACTTAACACAATATACAAATTCATGTAATACTCAAGAGCAGACGAAAGATCCAAACAACATGGGGCTCGCCCAACGACAACAGAAAAGGCTCAAGAAATGTATCACACAGCTGTCATTTTTTTTAGATGCACTGCCTACCCCAGCCCTGAATGAAGAAGAATGTGTTCATAGAATACAAAATACAGAGACAGCAGAGCTATGGTCTTAGACAATTATTCCAAGAAGCAATGCGTATATTGCAGCATAATGAAAACAAATGGTATAACAATGACCATCTCACAACCGTCAATATCAGCCAAGCAGTCTCTTTAGCAAATAGTTAAGAAATGCAAAGTGATTGGACTTACTCTTTATTGTTAGTAAATAAAGTTAAAGTGTCTCAAGCAAAAAAAGAACACAGAAAACTGCAACTAAATTCAATTTATTGACTGACAGCAAATGTTTTAGGAACTTCAATTCCCCAAAATATATTTACCAGAAGCCACAGGGTCCCCATAATTGCTTGTACCTCCGATGGCTGCAGTCAGTCCTGAAATGGCATGTCAATCGAGCATGCCTATCAGAATTCTGGTTTGATCTCTAAATAGATATGGAATAGAGGGGGGCGCGCGCACACACGTGGTCCTACTCTCTGACACAGAATCCGATATCACAAGCATAGCAGAAGCCTTCTGAGAGTTTGACTGAAAACCCACCTGGGAGTCTGGCAGTGGTACGCAAATTAGAAGACACAGTATACCATGGGAAAAGATTAACTGCTTCCTATAAGAGGGATCCTGCAAGTACCATGCTCATTACTGCAGCACTTCAATAGCACAAGTGTATTATGTGTTCATATCTTTGAGACACTACATCAGCATAAAAAAAATATATATATATTTTTTTTTTTTTATTTATTTTGCTTTTTGCCAAGGTTAATGTTCATAACAATATTACAATAACCTATTACAATATTTTTTAGTGGGGGATATTGGGGGATGTACTGAGCACAGTAAAAAAAAAAAAAAAAAAAACCAATAGGATTAAATGGGACAAGGGTCAAAGTATTTACAAATGTAAATCTTTTATTATTTCTATTATGATTCGAAAGTGCATCCTTTTAATGCACTAAAACTAACCATACAAGCTTCAGTTTTTAATCACTTGTTTACCACATACATGCTAAACAGCATCAAAAGGAGGAAGTTCCCCTGCTGGCTATTGTATTCAGACAGTAGTCAGCAACCGTGGCTGTCTGAATACCTGAACAGTGACTGCGTCTGACTGGATGTAGTCACTGTTCGGACAAAAATGTTCTACCCAACTCCTTTGATTTTTGGTTGCGTAGAAAGAATACCCAAGTTCTATTTTATTGCACTTCTGTCACAATCTACAAAAAATAACCTTTCAGTTCTAAAGTTCTATAAAATGGCATCCTCAATCCTGATTGAACACAGCTTTCATCATCTTCATAAGCACCAAAATTGGACTGCTCTAACTTTTCCCAACAGGTTGATAACTGGTCCACCGCCTCCTATAATCACCGATTGGTAACTGAAGCTGCCAATCAACTTGGGCATTGTATATGGCAACAAGTCAAACCCTGTCTTTCTCAAATTAAATCAAGTTTGGCCTACTAAAGTGCAATGGATATTAAAAGTCCCATAAGGTTGATGAAAGACGCACAAACTAAAGGTTTACTTTAAAAAGAGAACTATGGGGTAAGTGTTTTTCCCCCATAGTTCTCTTAAGGGTCACGGGAGCACATATACTAGTGTCCTCCTGTGACCCAAAGCTCAGTATATCGCGAGCAACAGCTCACGGTATACCGAGACCGCCGCAGCTGGGAAGGATCCCGACAAAATGCTGTCGAGATCTACCCAGCTGCGTGAGTGACAGCTGGCTCTGCTTATCTAGAGGCAGAGCCAGCTGCACCCGCCCCCTCCCCCATCCGTTCCTCCAACTAGTGCTGGAGGATCAGAGCGTGGAGGGGGGGAGGAATCCCTGCTGGGAGAGGTGACTGCAGTCACCATTCTCTGCAGGGAGATGATCGAGAAGTGAGCAAGCGACGGTATGTGTTCGCTCACTTCCAGATCTATTGAGCCGACGTGCGACAGTTTCATTGTCACACGTCGGCTCAAACTATGAGAATTAGTGATTTTCACTCACCTCATAGTTCTCCTTTAAATGTTCTGACCAGGACTAGCAATGAAACAAGCACATGCTCCGACGGTGGTGTAAAAGGTAGTATCCTATAGCTGTCATCAGCACGTCCCTTTTGTCATTTAACAAGGACATGAAACACACAACTGCTGGGAAACTTTATCCCATGTATACCACTGACTTTGTGCCTGAACATTTTCCATCCTCTTACCTCCTGGAAGTTGTGTTGGGTAAATTTGTCTGCAATTCTCAGCAACTCTCTGCAGGAGTGAGTGTCAGCAAAGGCTCGGATACCTAAACAGTTGGAGGGATCAAGCTGGCGTTTCAGGAATTCACAGCAGGCCTCCTGGATTTCTGCAAGTTGAAGAAGGCATGCGGCTGGTAGAAGGGTCTGTACGTTGCCCTCTTCCACTGTGATTTGGGATGTGTATGAAAAGTCGATAAGCAATTCCATGGCTCGCTCATCAATGTCCCGGATTACTACCTCAGTCTGACGACTTTCAGCTAACTCTCCGGTAAACATAGCCCTAAAATAAGGGCTGCAAGCAGAGAGAATGACTCGATGGGCGTAGATCTTCTTGGCACCAACAACAAGTACTACATCGCAGAGTTCTCTGTGCTTTCGTAGAAGGTTGATGACCTCCAGCGTCTGCCGTGGATGCTTATCGGAGACATAAGGCATTCGAGCCGGTTGTGGGACCCCCTCTGGTAGCTTGTTGGGGTCTCCCAGGGTGCAACGGCTCGTCACATCCATTCCAGTCTCACCTGGGCGAGTACTGAGACACCTGAGAGTAAAATAAAGCCAAAAGTCAATGACCATAAACACAAAACAATGTACAAATGCACTTATGTCAGTCATTCACCAACATTACACAGGGTGGAAGCTCTCACAGTAAATGGTACACCATTAAAAACAAACAAGAAATTATAATTGCTCTTTGGAAATGTTTACAAATGCTATCAAAGAAGTGAGGTTCAACAAACAGCAAGTCACAGTAAGATTTGTCCATCATACAGAAAACCAGGATATCAAAATGAAATAAAAGCAGCAGCCTTGGAAAGAATGGGGAACAGATGAGTGAAGCATGGGAAACAGAGGGAAAAGGCAGAAAGGTCACTATTATTATATTATTAACAGGGGACCCTAAAAACCTAAATCTCTAAGTCCCCATTCACACCTGAGCATCTTGTTAATTTGAAACGTGTCAAAAACTTGAAATGCACCCCAAAAGTGGATGGGAAAACACGAGTTTTCCCCCATGTTTGCGTGCATTAAAACACACACACATGTGCATGAGAAAAATGCAGAACGCATGTTGCAGATTTTGCCACATGCACTAATTTCACCGCGTTTGTCATGCATGCAGAAACCCATTGAAATCAATGGTGACATGTGGCAAACATGAGAACAAAACACACAAATGTGATGCACGTTCCTGCAATGCCTACTTGTGAACAGGGACTAAAGTGTGGCAAATACATAAGATGGTGGTCTGACATGCAGGTACAATCTAATGCTAGCCACTAGGGATGCACCGATACCAATAGCAGTATCGGTGCCGATGCTGAGTATTTGGGTGAGTACTAGTATTCACCCAAATGCTCCGATGCCTAATCCGATACTTGAGCTTCCAGTATAAGGAAGCTGGCCAATCAGGAAGCCGGGTGCGGTGTAATGGCGCGGTGCCCGGCTTTATGATTAGCCGGGAAGCCAGCTTTATGCTCCCTCGTCACCTGGTGGCGAGTCTTTACACACCGCACGGCTTCCCGGCTATTTAGGAAGCGAGGTGGTGAGGCATTACACATCGCCTGGCTTCCTTAATTGGATTTCCGATATCGGTTTTCGGTATCGACGAGTACCAGGGAAAAAAAAAAATAGCGGTACTCAATACCGAAAAACCAGTATCGGTGCATCGCTACTAGCCCCACATGGCTTGCATTTTGGCCCATTGCTGCTCAATCGACAGGCTTCGATTACAAAATCAGAGAAGCTGTGGAAAATTGTTGGCCAAACCGTGACTACATCCAATCAGATGCAGTCATTGTTCGAATATTCAGACAATCTTGGGTGCCAGCTGTTTGAGTAGAATAGCAGATAGTGCAGATTCCTCTATTCTTCCCTCTGCGCTGTTTAGTGTAAATGGGAGAATTGAGCAATTTATCTCTTTCAGCCCACGTAGCTGAATAAGAGAGATCTAACCATGTATGGCCAGCTTAACAGCTGAATCATCTTACTTTTTAAACATGATGTGGATAGGTATAATGTGGTCATATAACTAAGAAGATACCCCTATTGTCCGCTTATCTCATCCTTATCTGGGGGAGATATAGAGATTACTTTAAAAGTCCAAACTCAACTATAGCTGAAAATGGCAGCAAACACAGCCGAGGGCTACGGAGTAAAATTAAAAACGTCTCAATTTGTGCTATTTTCACATAGATCCAAAATAATTGAAAATGATGGGAGAAGGTGTGGACTGATCCGCTGAGTGAGGCCAGTGCTGGCACTGTGGAGTGATCTGCCCCACAGACAGAGCGGGGCTGGAGAACAGCAGGCTGTATGGAGAGCAGGGCGGAGCCATGGGACGGGTATGTGGGCCCATGAGCATTGATACTGTACAACGCCACTGTACAACGCCACTGTACAACGCCGCTGGAGATTCCTCCACCCATTCTGTTATTTCTCTCATTCAGCCTTCTAACTGATGAGATAAATTCTATATGTCAATGTTTGGCTTAACTGTTCTTTGTAATAGATGTTCTACCTGTTGGAAAGCATTGTCAAAGTAGTCTAGCAGGTCAATAATTGATCTAATAATATGTTATTGAATAATGATACATATTTTAATGTTAAAATGAACTGTATACCTTTAACAAAGTACCTTATTAGGTTTCCTGAGTCTCAGAGTCTGTTCCTACTAACTTTCTAAATATTAAAGAGGAACTTTACCCATATCTTCAAAATAACAAAAGGCACCTTTAGAAATGACAATCTACAAACTCAAACTTAGATCATTGCAGGCTTTTTATTCTTTGCATACCGTGTTTTGCTTTTCCTCTCACAGCAGCCATTTTTACTAAGGACAAATTAATGCATCTCCCTTTACTTCCTGGAACTCTGGCACATGTGTGTAGGACATGTAACCAAGCACATCATCTCAGGGGAGGAAAATGCCTTTCCCTGAGATCTCATGAGATTTTCCAGCAATGCTCTGCGGATGTAACCTTCCCAGGATGCAATGCTTGTTCACGATTACATCATTTGTTCCCCAGTGGACCAGGAAGTAGAAAAAAAAAAGAAATTGAAAAGTAAACTAAAAATATGTTTGTTTAGCTAATGAATGTAAAATGATTTCATGTCAGCATACAGAGCTGTAGGATGAGGCGATTGTTAGTCAAAGGGGGTACAGGTCTGCCTAGCCGTATCAAACACTGGCAAAAATTTGGACATGCCCAACTGCATTGCTTCCAGCTGGGGCGTTGCACCTAGAGTTATTTTAAAAAAATCTAGAAAACCTTTATGACAGTCTAGGGAACACATGTGATGCATTTCATAAACCCCATGTAAATGCCCAACAAAAGCTCTCTTTTGCATCTTCCATCCCTAAAACATTTGAAAAATGTTCATATACTGGCTGCTGGAGACCGAGCCGCCATCACATATACGTGGCAGCTGAAACTGACATTTGTCTGCTGGTCATTTTTGTCATGGTTCAAAGTTTTGTATTTGAAAATGCAAAAAACAGGAGAGAGATAATAATTACAGTAGAAACAAATAAAAAAAATAATAAAGAGATGTTACAACCACATTACACTTAATTGCAAAGTATAAATGATATATAAATGTAGCAATCTGTTACCAATAAAAACGGATGAGTCATTTGTAAGGCTACAGTATTCTGAAGCATTAACGTACTAAGGAACGGGCAAATAAATACAATAATTTTACTTCTTCAAGAGTATCTGAGACACAACTGGACAACTGCTTGATGTAAAACTTTAAAGTGTCAAAGCAAACAATGATTGCGCATGCAACATAAACCTTCATCCCATAGATTCTGTAGATGCTCAGGCAAGGAAGCCCTTTAACCTGCTCCTGCAACTCTGAAAAAGTGGTATTCAAGTTCCTTCGACATTGACATGCTATTCAAAGCTTTATTCTCTAGTTTATGAAACCCATTACCAGGCTATGAGATCTGGCATCTGTGCGGTTTTCTCCCTCCTTACTCAGAAACTGACACAGCAAGGAGTTGCTCCGGGGATCTGCAAGAGAGTGTGGAAAGTGTCGAGTAAACGACACAAGGGGTGCTTCTTGCTGACTCTCATTTCATTTAGCCAACAGCTGCAGGGTGAAACTGGACCTGAGCAAAGTTGGCAGTGGTCTAAGCATATGAGAAAACATTAAAATGCATTTATATATAGAATAGGCAGGAGAGGGAGGATAGGCGTTTAGGCTACAATCCTGCAACAACTCTACTAGATTAAATAATTATTTGAAAACTGTTTTTATCAACATAGTTACATAGTATTTGAGGTTGAATAAAGACACAGGTGCATCAAGTTCAACCTATTTGCCGGCGTATAAGACGGGTTTTTAGACCCAAAAACATCACCCGAAAATCAGGGGTCGTCCAATACGTTGGGTATACTGTTACAGCTTTGCCTACATACAGCTTCGGCAACTACTGTATGTAGCTTCGGCTACATACAGTATACCGCGCTGAGCCAATCACGGCAAAGCAAACACGGTATATGATTCTGCATGTGTATGCGTGTGTACTAGTCCCTGTGTGATCTTGTTTTTAAGGGTTCCTGTACCCCTGTATGTTGCGGTCTCTGAGAAAGTTGTCCAAATGCTTTTTGAATGATTCAACACTCTCAGCTGATACCACTGCTTGTGGCAGTGAGTTCCAGACCCTAACCGCTCTAACTGAGAAGCCCCTACGCCCCTTGTGGTTAAATCTTTTCTCCACCAGTTTTAGATGGTGGCCTCTAGTCCTTGTTATGGAGTTTACAGTAACATCATAACTAAAAAAAAAATAACCGCCAATCAGCATTCATATTAGAAACATCAAGGGCCCATTTACGTCTGTGCAGTGTGTTACTGCACTTTCAAGGGCATGTATTATTCAAAATTAATGAGTAGTCAGTGCATCCTAATATGCCTAAAATTGTACATGACCCTTTTTTGTAATGCAATGCACTATTGTGCTTTGGGACACACAAAAACACAGATAACAATAACACATGCCACATTACTGCACGTTGCTGTAATGCCATGTTACCGAAAAACTGAAGTGTAAAAATTCTGCCTAAGCAATAAGGGGGGACAAAAAAAAAAAAAAGAAGATATGCCCTTACTGGCTCCCCAAGAAATCCCTAATTAGAACACAAGTATATCACAAAATAAAATTCCTATGCCTGGCTTCCATCTTTGTATATTTCTTATAACACTGCCATGCTAAAATGGAGAAGCCTAAGGGCACTGAACAGGCTCCTGTACTGCAATGAAGGTACAAAGGAGTATCTGCACATAAGCTCTGAATCCTGAGCTGCTGTAACCTTCAAGGTTCAACACATCTTGGCAGTGTTTGACGACCAGCCTAGCTCCCACACTTCCCTACTGGCCAGGAACTCCTCCCTTCATGCGATGGGCAAATATGAACATGCAAGTGGAGACGGGGTTAGAGTACAGCACTTTCAGAAAGAGTCAAAAGTAGAGCTGCAGCTAACGATTATTTTCAAAATCGATTAGTTAGCCGATTATTAAGTTCGGTTAATCGGATAAACTATAAAATAAAGTTTAAAAAAGTTGAAAATTACAGTGGTCAGGATCAGTTGGAATAAATCTGCTTTATTCCAGCCCCTATACCAAAATGAACACGTAACCCTTGCAGTGCAGGGGTAGCCACACTGCAAGGGTAAGTTTTTTTTATTGCCTGGAGTTCTTCTTTAAACCTTGTCTTGAAGCCATCAGTCAGCAACGGAGAGCTTGGACATGAGAAAGCAAAGCCCTATTCCTCTACTAAGATGGCCACCTCCTCTCAGAAAGTGCAGTCAGTAATGAGGAAAAGATCAGCCTACAGACATTACTGATGATTAGCCTTTTGCTTGCTGTTTTCTGTTTCCAGAGTTCGGACCCCCATTAGGTTCAGGCTTAGAAAGACAATCATGGTATGTCACCTAACGCCATTGTTGAAAACTTCTTCCTGTGCTATTCTGCAGCTGCTGTATGTTCTAAATGATGCCAATAGAGTAGGGGGAAAACATGGCAAACTACAATTCTATATCTCCTGATATTGTCAAATGATGTGCCATTTGAAAGATTTGTAAACAAGGACAAGGACCGCACTTTCCCCTATTGAACCATCCAGCTCCTCGACAAGTAAGATCTACACTATCGGTCACAAGGCATTGAGCAGACACCAAGTTTCAAAGGACAGTTCATTGCCCCATCCACGCCCAATGTGAGAGCCACACTCTGTCTAATAGTCCAGATACATTTTTATTCAAAGTAGGGTTGCGGTGACAGAATAGAAATATCCAACGCATTTTGGAGACTAACAAATACCCCCTTCATCGGGGCTAGGGAAGAACAAAACGCAAATATTTATATCAATAGACTATCACAGCACCGCTTCAAGCTGGCCAGACACCTATAGATTATCTGCAGATTTTCTATAGGCAGATGGAAAAAGTGCAACAGATTCCCCCACCAACGCTAAACTGTGTGGATGGAGGAATCTCCCACTGGGCCAAGCTTCAGTATCATGCTAGTCGGCCCTGCTGGCTCTCAAAATACTTGAACAATCTGATTGGATGCAGGCATTGTTCAGGTGTTTTGAGAGCCAGCGGGGCCGACTAGCAAGATACTGAAGCTTG
>NW_017306485.1:1509735-1510164 GCF_000935625.1 Nanorana parkeri
CAGATGCCCCCACCAACGCAAAATTGTATGGATGGAGGAATCTGTTGCACTTTTTCCATCTGACCATAGAAAACCTGCAGATAATTTATGGGTGTATGGCCAGCTTTAGTATCATGAACATTTCACAGGATAATAGAACACTAAATTATGAGAATTATGTAAGAAAAGAAATATATTACACTGAAACAAAAAGTACAAATAAACTTGAGAAAGAGGAAAAAATGCTGGTTAAAAGGAGAACTATGGGGTCAGTGTTTTTCCCCATAGTTCTCCTTAGGGTAACGGGAGGACACAAACTAGCGTCCTCCCGTTACCCTAAGCTCAGTATACCACTATCTAGAGGCAGAGCCAGCTGTACCCGCCCCCTCCCCCGTCCGTTCCGCCATTCAGCGCTGGCAGATCGGAGAGGGGAATCTAGCCCCTCCCCCT
>NW_017306485.1:1510347-1546391 GCF_000935625.1 Nanorana parkeri
GCAGAGAGCCGTGACAGGATCGAGAGGTGAGCGAACCCGGTTTGTGTTCGCTCACCTCCCGATCTACTGTCTCATTGTCACAGGTCGGCTAGAACTATTAGGTGAGTGGAAATCACTCACCTCATAGTTCTCCTTTAATGCTTTTAAATGAATGTGGAAGGTAAACATCATAATAAAGGTCAATTCATCAAGGTCCTGATACATGTTCTCCCCAAGGCCCCTTTCACACAGACGCCTGTCAGTTCTGATCAGCAGGGAATCCGTGCATGAATCCCCTGCTGATGGGAGCAGTACGGAACATATGCCACCATGATGGGGGGAAAAAACTGAACTTACCAGACCCACGTTAGGTCTATGGAGAGTCGGATGTAAGTGGACATGTGCCGGTTTACATCAGATTACCCCAATCAGCCATGATCAGGTCCGCCAAAACAGGACTCTGTTTTGTTCAGTTTTGTTTTCTGGTCCTGGACAGAATCTGGGGTAATCAGACGTAAACGGAGGTACATCCCTTTAGATCCAGCCACCCATAGGATAACAGTGGGCTTTCGATCAGATCCACTTGACAAACTGACAGGCAAGCCTAATTGGACTGCCTGTCTGAAAGGGGCCTTAGTAAGAATGATTGTAAAAAAATTAACTTTCATCTCTTATCAAATATAATCAAAAAACCATATCCCGTGTTATAAGATTCCTATGCTGCTACATTTTCCACAATGCTTCCAATATACAGTACATAGATCATGTTTGTTTTTCATATCGTTCTTTTGCCCCTATTATTTATAACAAATATGGTCATTTTCACTACTTTTATCATATTTTATTGTGGTCAGTGTAACAATACTGTTACTCAACAGGACATTTTCATTACTCACCATTTGCAGTGTCGCCATTTTGCAAATCATATTATATTTATAGAGTTTGTTAATCAAGTGTAAAACATTTTGGGGTTAAATACAAATCTCCAGTGTAGACCGAGGATGACTGACAGAGCAAACAGTCTTTCTAAACAGCCAGTTCTAAGGCAAATATGTAATATGGAGAGTGTGTAAGACAACACTGAAATGCAAACAGTAATGATGGAGAGAAGTGCTTTGAAAATCAGGAGAATCAGTAAAATTGTTATTATTCTCGTGAATATATGCATGCAGATTTCTTCAATATAAGAGAATAAAAGTCTAGGAGGGAATTTAGCTTGACCTTGGAGATACTTCCTCTCCCTTTCTGTTGCGTCTCTATGACAGGAAGTGAGAGGAAAAAGAACCCCTTGAGGAAATAAACAGCAATGAAAAAAAGACAGGGATTTTTACCATTGGTACTCTATTTAAAGCTACAAATATAGCTATAGATATACTTTAATGTGCCAGGATTTCAGCTCTAAAAGGATCCTGTCAAAATGGAAGTCTTGGCGTCGGTTACTGCGGACTTGTTGTAGGTGCATACACTAAAGATGCCATCATTTTCTGTTTCAATATCCAACGCCTCACAGACCTGGCACAAGCATATACTGTACATATCAGGACTCCACATATTTTACATGCACATGCTTGTGACCACAGCCTATAAATAAAAACACTTACAACCAATAGGGAATAATAATGTCATTCTATCCAGCCAGACTGAATATAAATGCAGAGTGCAGTTTTTTTAAGGTAAAGTATATTGTTGTGCAGAGTTTTCACAGCTGCTATCTAGCGGTTACTAGAGAGCACTGACAAGAGGGAATGGAATAGGACAGACAAAAGCCTCACTTTGGCTGCAGCAGAATTTACCCATGCAGTGCCCTCTCCCCACCACCCCATGAACTACATGGGTTAAATCAGGGACAGGCAAATTAAAATGGAATACAGGAGCAGTTTGTCCAGTTCAGGAGCCTGCAGGATTTCTTTTAGGCACCAGCTCCATTGACAACAACTAGAGAAAGCTCAAAAGTAAGGCACCCGTTGTAATTTTTATGGAGCATTGGCGACGTGGCTCCTGGGATGTGTCCAGCCCTGGGTTAAATACTTGTTTTGTCTAGAGGTATTGGAAAGTAGTACAAATACTTACCTTATTTCTCTCTCCCCCAGACACCAGCATTCTTCTCCTCTGTGCCTTGAGGAAGGGATACTGCATGGTCCTAAACTGTTAGCTATTCGGGCCTATGTGACACAATGTAAATAATTTACATTGATTTCTTCATTATGGAGTACTGGTGACCCGTCTTCCATTGACTCTTCTACGCTCCTGGAATGTGGGGGGTCCCTCACCATCCTCCCATACAATCCAGGACTCAGGGTCCTGCATTGTAAGAGATATTGGAGAGCTTGCAACCCATTGAGCGATGAAGAAAGGAGGCTCTATGAGATCGGTCAAAGAGCATGGACAAAGTCTGTGGGTGCAAGGAATAGGGTAATCACCTTATTCATTATCCCCTAGACAAAACAAGCATTTAGTCCACATAGTACAGACAGGGGGAGGGGGATTGAATACATTTTACAGAAGCCCGAAGCAAGGCTTAAAAAAACAAGTCAGCAATGGATACTCCCATATTTGCATCTTGGCAGGTTCCTTTTAAACCCAGTGTCCAGGGCCTAGTATATCTAAACCCCTAATTTTTTTTAACTTTTTTTTCATCTAGTAACCGAGCCAATACCACACTTCCTGTCTTAGGGTGGCTTTCCTCTATTGTTTTGGATTTAGATATGATTTAAAAAGCAATTTGTAAACAATCCACTGTACAAGTGAGGAAGAAAAAAAAAATATATATATATATATACACATACATACCCACTAAGTGGCCAGATTATGACCAGTTGACGTTTGTAGGCAAATTAGCTATAATTTTGCACTGAAGTTGCTAGAGGGCCAGACCATTATAAATATGGAAGCAGGTTGTTTACCACGACAGTAGAAGTGATTTTTTTTCCGGAAGATATGGTAATCAACGCGATTCAACAGCCTTTGAACGTGGGATGATTGTTGGCGCTGAACCATGGAGCGTGTATCGGCAAAACAGCAGAATTCGTTAAATGTTCAAGAGCAGCTGTTGTTAAAGTGTTTAAAGACTGGACTGTCAGCCGAAAATCTGGGTCTGAACGCGCGAATTGTGGCCGTCAGCGACTAGTCAATGTTAGGGCAGAACGGAGAGTGGCAAGACTGGTACAAGACAACAGAAGGGCAACAGTGCAGTGTCAGATTCCTCGCATCACCTTTCAACATCTCGTGGAGTCACGAGGCGGCCCAATGAAGTACTGATGGGGTGGTCATAATAATCTGGCTATATATAGCTTGAAATCCAGCAGGAATGCACTGCAGCCTATTGCACGTGTGCATTCTCGGTGGATTTTGAGCCCTCGGCTCAGTGACCTTACTGGTGCTTCCAGAAAGCATCCTGAACCTGCCACCTGAGGAAAGTTTTTTATTATTTTTTCTTAGTGAGTGGTTTGTTTACAAATTACTTTAAAAAGCAATATGTGTTGGGGTAGCAAGGGGCTTGCAAAGAAGCAGGCCTTCTGTTTGGCATGAAAGGTCTGCTTTAATAGCCTCATTGGAAACAAGACGAGCCTCGTGCTAATTGGCAAGCAATTCTCATCAGAAGGATCTGACCTGGGTGAACCAAGTAAGGAATAAGAAATACAAGGTGGCTTAGCATTTAAATACTCAAAAAGTGGATGTTCCAGCAAACCAAAAGCATAGAGATGCTATTTTTCCAATGCATTTAAAATGAAAAGTATTATCTTCTAAAGTGGAAAATGTATTTTGTTAAATATATTCACACAGCTCTAGTTGCAGTACATACCTACGCATTGGCTTTCTGTCCATGCACAGTGAAGAGAATTCTTCACACCAAGTTTAACCTTAGTAATTGATAAGACAGATGCATGAAGTCACTCAGGACTTTTGTGGAGCTCGAACTGGAAACTGCAAACCTTGGTCGAGTCTCGTTTAAGATCCTCTGCGATGACAAAAATCCTTCTTGCTGCATCTAACAGAAAGAATAAAGAAGTTTTAATACATATTTTGAATAAAAACAATTGTCTTTCTTCAAGTCTTCTCTTATATACTCAATCGTACAAGCCATGTGGTGCCTGTGTGACGTACTTGCCTACAGTGACTGCAAACAGATAACATTGTGTAAACACCTAATGCAAACCAAAAGCAAACAACATCATAAACACATCTGGACCTGTTCCTGTTTTAGTTGAAATGGTCTGAACTGCAGAAAGAGTATGGTCAGTGCAGGCAACTAACCTACAATGTGAAAGGAACTCCTGCAATAGTGTGTACATATACCAAATAGGATGGTGATCAATCATTCACATAAAAGCAGAAGACAGAGAAAACAATTCCAAAAAAAACATTTGCTGTGTAATGTCAGGAACAATATACAAGTTGTGAGCAGACCCAGAGAAAAAACTGAAAAATATACAGCGCTCCTTAAAATGTTTGTTACCCTCATTTTTATGTCTATGTTGGAGTCATATTATGCATTTCTTTAAAACTAGGTATTTACCTGTTTCACTTACTGCACCCATTCTAATTACCAAGTTGATCTTGCCAAGCCCCCTTCCTTCCTTCCTTGTTCTAAACTGACCATGCAAAGCGCAGAAGCAGATCCATGCTTGCGTGGTCAGTTTGTGTGCCAGGGCTTACCATTCAGACGTAAAAGACGCAGTGCAGATGCACAGTATGACCATGTCTTCTGTTGTCGTTTAGCTGCCATGCCCACGGCCCATCATTAGCCAATCACAGCCTGCAGGATCGTGGAGATAAACAAACCCCTGATATTTCCCTTAAAATAGAAAAAGAGATTGAGATCACAGACCCCTCAATATCTTTTTCTGCAGCCCTTGTTATACATTATTTACAAACACTGAGCGATCACTGACCGCTGGTACCCGCTCTCCATCCTGACACGCTGTCACAGGAGGCTGAGCGAGTGGTGTGGGGAAGAGAGCTCCATCTGACAGCTGACTCCTCCTCCGCACAGCTGGCCGGCCTCCTGTGACAGCGCTGGCTGTCTCAGTCCACATAGACGCTCTCCCGATATGTGACAGGAGGCTGAGCGGTGCGAGGAGGAGAGACGCCGGCCTTTCACAGCACTCTCCTCCCGCAGTGCTCGGCTGTCAGTGACAGATCCCCTCCTCCCGCTGGGACACAGAGCAACCCCCAGCGGGGAGAAGAGAAAGAACAGATGCACTCCTATTTTGGCATTTAGCCAAAAGTGCCATTTTCGGCTGATAAATTGGTGCATCCCTAGTTTTAACATTCAATTCAAAAACGACATTCAATGTTACAACTTTAAGAAACATTTCTGCACCTTTGATTTTTTTTTTTTTTTTTTCCTCACTGTGGTTGAAAGTGATTGTTGGTTCGACCCCAATAACTATTAGAAAAGCAAACATTCTAAAAATGAATTTTTCAAACAAAATTCTTCTGCTGTATTGCCAGCTTAAGAGTAAAAGCATACGGAATTGATTTGCCTTTGTAACATACATATACTGGCCTCTTACACCAGTTTTCAATTATCTGCACATTTCCCTACAGCAGTATTTCGCAACATATCCAACAACAATCCAGCTCTTATACCATAATACAGGGCAACAATCCAAAAGTGACTACGAGGGCAGCCATTGTAACTCCAGACTTTTATAGAACGATAAACAGACACAGAATGAAAGCGGACAACCCACAGCCTTATCCAATAGAGTTCTAGGTGTAGTAACAAAGTATCGATCTATTGATTGATCGATCAGAAATCTTTAGCCTCATGCAGCATCTCTTTGGGTCATGTGGAATGGCCGCTCTGCTGCACAATGCTGCCCCCTTTCCAGCCTGAGCTTCCCAGGTTGCTAGCTCTTAGCAACCTGGGACGCTTTAGCCGACGTCCTGCCCAGCTCTTAGAAACCAGTGACATATCCGGTAGGGTTCCTCTTCAGGTGTCGACATCACTGCCTGTGCGATGTGGACATTTCCTATTGAATGGCTAGCTGTGAGGTCCTCCCAGGATTCAAAGAGCAGCAGTAATGTAAGAGAGATTAGACTGTCGGGCTGATCTATGGGGGGCACCTCTGCGATTCCAGGTTAGAAGTTCCCTGCACCCGGAAAACTGCACCAACAAGGGACCTGGGGGGCAGACTTAGAGTGCAAAATGAGCAGGACGGGTTAGAGGGGAGGGGTAAAGGTTTGCCCAGAGATAAGCTTCAAATTGAAGTTTTAAAAGTTTTCTTTAAAATACATGTTATAAGAAGAGTTTTAAGTAGCATGATAAGAATTTTTCACAAATGGAAAAATAGGGGGTGTAACTGTCTAGAGCAGCGTTTCTCAACCTTTTTTTACTCACAGCGACCTTTAAGTATGCAAAATCTCAAGGCACCCCAATCTACAATGTCATAGATTTTAAGGGGGACCCCATGCAAATACACAAAAAAGTTGGATTCCCCTTCACATCGTGGTGCCCCCTACAAATCAAGATTTCCCCCTTCAAATCAAGATTTCCCCCTTCACATCGTGGTGCCCCCTTCAAATCAAGATTTCCCCCTTTACATCAGGGTCACCCTTTCAGTAGCCCCCATTCACATCAGTCTTCATTCCCCCTTTCACTCACCCAAAATTTTGAGGGCACCCAGGAGGAGGCCAGGAGGCACACCAGAGTACCACGCCAAATTGGTTAAGAAAGGTTGGTGTAGAGCAGTTCTGTAAATAGTCAACATTGTCAGGACTTAAGGCAGGGGGAGAGGTTGAAGAGTCACAGTGGCGTTGGCACCCTGACAGCCAGTCTCTTCTCCCCACAGGGCACCGGCTGCAGCGGTCTGTGTCGCCCTCTGATCCTGCTCTGGAGAGCAGCGGGGTTTAGAGGGGACAAAGACCAAAGCAGGCTCCCAGTGAGGAGGAGAGAGCTGCAGAGCAGAAGGAGCAGAACGGATGCAGTGGCAGTGGAGCTCTCATTACCTCTGGGGACCAGCTGCAGGGGTCTGTGTCCCCTTCGTTCCCCACTTGAAGAAACCTAAAAATGTGAAAACAATCCACTCTTGAAAGTGTCAAAGTGCTTCTTCCACACACCCCCAAGGGCAAACAGACTCACCAAATTTCTATCATCCCTTATGAAATAAGATGTTCAGCCAGCACTCCAAATGGTGAAGATGGTCATGTCATCCGGTAGTATCCGTCCCTGCAGATAACAGAAATGGAGCGGTTCAACTCACACACATCCACCCCCAGCTAATGGAACCTCAGTGTCAGATGAGGCTTTGTCTAGGTCTTACATCCAATAATATCAATGTATTGCCAAAAAGGCATAAAAACAGTCAATAACAAACTACTGACGCGTTTCGGCCCCACAACTGAGCCTTAGTCACAGCTAAGTCTATCCATCACCGCAAGTATCAAACCACAAACAATCTCAATAATTCTCCATGCTTATCGGGGATTTTCTGCAAATGTTCATAATGAACTCTAAAACTATCACAAAAAACTGTTTAGAAGACATTGAAACAAATATTGAGTCTATATGGACTATAAATATTTGGTTTTATGCCTTCTGAACAGTTTAAGGCCATTTGCAATACTTTTATGGCCTCTTTCTGGGACACGATATGAATTAGAAATTTCCCCCAATGGGACACAGGCAGCGGGGAAAAAAACAGCAGGGGGTTTAGCCCTAAATTTAACAACAACAAAAAAAAAGGGGGGGGTTTGACTGTACATACATACACATTAAAGATGGGCTCTAGGCCTAAACATTTTCATTGAAATATAATCCTCAATAGCCACGTTATGTGCACCAAATGCCTTTGCAATCCCAGATATGACATCATCACTGTGCTGCACATAGTCTATACAGAGAGCAGAGCTGTGGGAGGGACCTAGTAGATCCGCCCACTACATGCTGCCTTCAGAAAACTACAGGAGGGGGTGGAAACATGACCACTTGCCCTGCACACAGAGAGAGAGCAGCAGTGACCAGTCTTTATCACAGGAAGCTCGTGCACAGAGGAAAGTTTCACACAGATCTGGAAGAAATACACAGAGCACACCAAGATCCAAATAGGAATACACTCTTGTATGTAGACAATATCCATTCAGCTTTAGGGTCTGCAGTGGCAGAAATATGGAATGGGGTTGTATGTTGGCTATTGGGACCAAAAGGCATCACTCATTGCCATCCCACAAAGTTGTGGGCTCTCATTAGTGATTCCCCCTCCCCTTGACAGAACCTTAGTGAAGCTATTAATGTTCCACAAACGAATACCAGAGACTGATAGTCCTTTGCTACCTGCATAGTTCCTGCGTCTCACACATCCCCACACACAGGAATAAGAACAGCTTTCTCACCACACTGCGCTCTTCATGTCACTCTCTACCCCCGGGGTCTCCTCATGGCTTCCTCCTCTGTCTTTCCCCGTACAACTGGGCACAGAAGCTTTCTGCCGGATTCTTCTGTCTTCCTTAGAAAGCCAGGCGGAAGTAGTCCGCCGCCTAAGTCTTCCTCTCCCTTGCTGGAGTGTCACCGGGGAGAACGTCGTACGGCCAGTTCCACATCGAGGCTTGGAGCATACTTCCGGCAAAGCTGGCCTCCATGGTAACGCGTCTCTCAGGCCCCGCCCCCAGCCACTGCGCTGGATGTCGGGGCAGGTGAGAAGGTGATGATTTGCTGGATGGGGGAAAACTGACAGCAGGCGGTTGTATGTGTCTTTGGGGGGAGTCGGGCTGCTTGTTTTATATAAACGGACTAGAGGACTGTATACCAATGTGAACCGAAACTTATCCTGCCAATACAATTAATTTCATTCTTATTAAAGACACAGTCCACTTTTTGTAAAAGTTAATAAATGCAGCCACATTGTAAAAAGAAAATGTGCAGTCATCAATTGTTTGCATTGAAGCCTGTAAACCAGGGGTAGTGAATTCAAGTTCACGGGATGTCTGTGCCCGTACCGCAGTCCACCATTTGCTAGCTGCATTCACACCAGCAGGTGCACTGCAATGCACAGCTGCTTCTGTGTGTTCCCAGGCACAGTGCTGATGCGCCAATACCGGGGCACTCCACCGTTTATTTATTAATCTTTTTGGTAGATCTCCTCCCCTTCTCATTTTTACATACACTTGTCTACGTCAGTGGGGTCACAAGGGGGGTGCGGCCTGCACCCAGGTGACACCAAAGTGACTGACAGTCATTTTGGTGTCACCCCCTTCTAAAAGGTCGGGTACTCGGTCATGGACCGGGAGCCTGACAGTGTCAGGAGAGAGGAGGGGACCCGGTGGCATACCTCATCCCACCGGGTGAATGTCCCTGCGTCCATCGCCAAGATGGCCGTGCATGTGCGATGATGTCATCGGCCGCGCGTGTGGCAAAGTCACGGGCATGCGCGATGACGTCACGGCTTTCTCCGCTCCAGGTGACACCCGGCCTCGGGACATGTTCATGTAAATCAGATGGCGGGGCGGCAGGGTTGGTTTTAATTCTTTTTTTATTTGTATTTATTTTATTATTTTTACTTTTTTTATGTATTTTCTTATCTTTACTTATCTATCTTTTTTTATCACTTCGTTGTCACTTTTTTTTTTTTTTCACTTTCTATCCCCTTTTTTTATTATTTTCTTGTTTTACTTAGCATTTGGTATCACAAAGGGGATAACAAGCCCCTATGTGACAGCATTTGGAGGTGATAGGGTCACTTTATGGAGACATGTGGGGTCTATGACACCCTTGATGTTTCTCCTGCCCCCCAATACAGACGACGAAGCACAGGAAGTGTAGGGGTGTGTTGCGCTGTACCATGCATTAATCGCACGGACTCGGTGTGAAGGGGCCTGCCTCTTTTATCGGAGCAGGGATGGCCCCTGATCAGCAGTGCTGGTCTCCGGGAGGATGACAGCAGTGCACAGTGATGTCAGAACATAGAAAAGTCCCTCGTATAGTGCTGCACATACAACCATACACACAGCCCCAGCCTCCCTCACTATCTCACTGTTGTGCTGGGCGTTGGGGTGACCCATTGCAGACATGTTTTCAGCTCTGTGGGAAATTTACACCAACTTTACGTCGCTAGCCGATGTCCCGGGCCCCAGAGAGCTTCACCAACGCAACCACCAGCTTGTGGCTACCACTTGGAGATCCGGATGTGACCCACTAGGAGCCTGTCACCTTCAGCACAGATGTGCCCTGGGTGTCAGGACAGAGGAGAGAAACCACAGTAGGTCGGTAATCGTGATGTGGACAGAATCGCCACTCAGTCCATGCCTGTTGCCGCCGTCCGCCATTTAGTGACCTCTGTTGTAAAGCATTGCAGCCGCAATAACAGGTGAAATGCCCAGGCTTCTTCAAACACCGCCTCAAGCCTGTAGCAGGCAGGTGACCTGCGTTTTACCAAACCGGACCACCTGTTCACTCCACAACGCGAGATGGGTTGTGCGCTGTGTTGCGGAATAATGCAGCATGCAGTGCCCTGCTGTGCTGGGACCTGAATGAAGTGTACACATTATATACTACTCAAACAAGAAAAAACGCCCTTCCCTCTTAAAATATTGTAATATTAGAAACATTTGTTGTATAACGATCAATATACTCACATAACACTTAAAATGGCATGTATCCATAACCTCAGTGGCCATCTTGATAGCACCGCTCTAAAGAAGGGAACGTGTCCATGGAAACGCATTCAGTCTTGGCACTTTGTTGATCTGACCAGCCAGTGTGTGTCTAAGTGGATATTCTTCTATGGTGTCCTTCATGGTTACCATTTGGTATCGGGTTCACCACTGAGGTTATGGATACCTGCCATATTAAGTGCTATGTGAGTATATTGATTGTTACACAATAAATATTACTAATTTTACAATATTTCACGGTGAAAAGGCGCTTTTTCTTGTTGCTGACATGTTCTATGGAGGAGGTCCTGTATAAGGATGGGCTCCGGCGTGTTTGCAGCTCCACGTGCCGAGCCCGCCAGGAAGCTGGCAGCGCCAATCACAGGTACTGAGACATTTTCCCGGTTCGCAGTTGCAGAGATCTGGTAATGTCCCAGTGGCTGTAAATGGCGCTGTGCCATGTCAGCTTTCTGTCGGGCTCGGCACGTGGAGCTGCGAACACGCCCGAGCCCATCCTTAGTCCTGTACTCTTTTTGGAGAGCTGCAATCCCTGGTGAAGTCTTCAGTTTTATATCAGCTGTGGGTCGAATTAAGTCTCAGATCCCTATCAGTGCTGAAGATTTCTTGTGACTTTTTACACTACTGATAAAGTTAAAAAAAAGAAAGAAAAATGTAAACAGTGACAGCTCCAGCAGTACGCTATATAACGCACACTGCCCAAGCTGCCACAATGCACATCTACTAAAATGCTCCAATTCAGCAGGCAGGCTAGTGTGAAAGGGCCCTCAGTTTTAGTGCTGGAGGCAGTTATCTATAAACTACAAGTGTGCTGACATCACAACGCTTGTGCTTTATTGAGGTCTATAAGTCCTGCGGTGGCAGATGGGACTTCTTTAATTCGCAGATCTTTTGAATGAATGTAAATGAATGACGTAACTATGCAGGCAGAGCCAGGGTCAGCCGCACCAAATTCAAATGTATACAGGGGCCTGAAGGGAGAAGCACCCTGCGATTCAAATGAGTGGGGGGACTGAGGAATGGCACCATAGAACATGGTACGAAAGGTGGAAATAGCCTTCAATCATTAAAAATAGTCCACATACATATGCAATGGTAGGAAACATAAAACAGAGAACTATTGTCCCATAATAAAGATAAACTAGCAATAGTCCAACAGAAACCAATAAATACTTTAATAAACCCCACTGTACGGGTCTATTTTTACATTTCCTGGAGGTCTCCTTTAATTAAACACCTGATGACAACCAGAATACCAATACAGCCAACTCTTTTGGAGGCCAAAAAGGCCCCTCTTCATCAGGGCTTAAAGGAGAACTATGAGGTAAGTGTTTTTCCCCATAGTTCTCCTAAGGGTCACGAGAGGACACAAACTAGTGTCCTCCCGTGACCCAAAGCTCAGCTCAGTATACTGAGACCGCCGCAGCCGGGACGGATATCGACATTACTGTCGAGATCCACCCAGCTGCGTGATTGACAGCTGGCTCTGCCTATCTAGAGGAAGAGCCAGCTGTACCCGCTCCCTCCCCCGTCCGACAATTGTCGGATCCCGACAATTGTCGGGATCCGCTTCAGCTGCGGCGTCTCAGTATACCGCGAGCTACAGCTCGCGCTATACTGAGCCTTGGGTGACGAGAGGACGCTAGTTTGTGTCCTCCCGTTACCCTAAGGAGAACTATGGGGAAAAGCCTTAACCCCATAGTTCTCCTTTAAAGAAGGAAGGACTTTGAAAGAATTCAGACAGCAGACATGCCCCCTGATGTGTCAGTGCTAGAGCTCTCCAATTTGCAGGAAGTATGAGCTTTGTTGATTGTGGAGCTATAGGTCTGACTCAGCAGGAGGAATGTTTGACCTTTGCAGAGAAACTACTGCTTCCATACAGAGATCTCTACTTCCATACAGAGATCTCTGCTTCTCTATAGCATGCAGGCAGGGGGACAGTTTTTTTCTAACCAGGCTGTGCTGTGTTCTATTGTAAAGTTTTTCATAGTGTTTGTTTTAAAGCACCTGGAATGCATTTGGCTGATTTACACTGAACCTTCTGTTGGCCTTTAATGGAACATTATCAAAATATGTTTTCTAAATAGTTTTACTAGTGTGATATTAACTGATATTTCTTCCACTAGTGAAAGGAGCTTGTGACATTCACTGGTGATACTGAAGAGCCAGGGATGGATACATTAAATCCCGCTTCTACAGAGAATCCAGTACTTCTGTACACTTTGGAAGGGAACGTACAAGGCCTCCAGTCGATATTCGAAGATACAGCTGATGTGCATCATGAGCAAGGCAGCAAACTGCTCTTGGAGGAAGATCTGCTAGGGAGAAACCCGCTTTTTTTAGCCTGTATTCTTGGTCATACTGACATTGTAAGAGCGTTAGTTAAGTATGGAGCAAATATTAATCATCAGACGACTCGAGGTACAGCTTTTCTTTATATGAAAATATATACACCTAAGGGTCACCATTCTCATTACAATCTGACTTTACAATATTTGATGAGGTAATTTGCCTTGTTCATAATCGGTATAGTTCACCGTGTTGCTGCGGTGTGCATGCAGTTTATTTTTTCAGTGCATTGTGGTACAAAGCAATCCACCAATCACACCATACTGAGACCAATATAGTATTTGAATTTAGGCTGAGGCATGCTCCCTGTAGATGCGCCTCCACTCAACAAAAGTAAATTTAGGCCCCCCCCATGTAATGTTAAGGGGGGGTCTAGGGAACGTTTTACTTATAATTAACCCTGTCTGTACTTTGCCGGCAGATCTCATTATCAGGCGTAAACTAGATTTGCACACTGCCTGTCCTAAGAAGGGGTTAAATGCTTAGAGGACTCAACATTTTGGGCCAGTTCACACTAGCCCGTCTGCTAAAACACTCTGTTTTAGCAGCTGGGCTAGTGCATTGTGGCAGCTCTCACTGTTTACTTTTTTTAATTAACTTTATCGGTAGAGTACAATGTATACACTCCAGTGTGCTGCTGAAAAATGCACCACCCATCACCTGTTTTGTGACCAGGGCACATAGAAAACAATTGTTTTCTATGTACCCTAGTGGTGGCCTTCATTTTTCCTGTGCAGTAGAATGCAGGTCAACACTATAGTGTGACTGGGCTGGGCCCTGTATGTTAATGAGTAGAAGCTCAATCTGAGAGTGAAAGGACTCAAACTGAGAGACAGACTGCTCAGAGTAGTTTGAAATCTGCGTAAAGACCTTCACCAAAGAAATATCTAGAAAGGTAAGAAATATGTTCTTTAAAATTGTTTTTTTAAGTATGCTGTATGAATGGGAACACAAAACAAGCATATACAGTAGTGGGGCTTTTCTTAAATTTGACAGTAAAAGTGGAACTACATTTTAAGTGCCTTCAGCGGAGATAATATAACTAGTCACTAGAGGGAGCCCTGATTTCAGTTTTGGCAATGACTGATAAAATGTATTCAGTTCCTCACAAACATCTGCATACAGCAAACTTCTTTGATTCTAAAATAACAGGGATACACTTTTTGTGGACAGCTTGTTAAAGGAAAAATAAAAGACTTACTGGACCAGGTGAAAATAAAGGAAAAAAGCCTAAAATAGACAACGAATGCACCCAGCACAATTAAAGGAGAACTATGAGGTGAGTGATTTTCACTCAGCCTCATAATCTGAGCCAACCTGTGACAATGAAACTGTCACAGGTCGGCTCAGTAGATCGGGAAGTGAGCGAACACATACCGGCGCTCGCTCACTTCTCAATCTATCCCTGCAGAGAGCCGTGACGGGAGGGACTGGATTCCCCCCTCCCCTGTCCGATCCTCCAGCTCTAACTGGCGGAGCGGACGGGGGCGGGTACAGCTGTCTCTGCCTCTACTTAGTCAGAGCCAGCTGTCACTCACGCAGCTGGGTGGATCCAGACATAATTGTCGGGATCCGTTCCGGCTGTGGCATCTCAGTATACCGCAAGCTGTATACCCTTAGGAGAACTATGGGGAAAAGCCCTAACCCCTGTGGCAGCAGGCTGATAAAAATGTCTGGGTCTAGCCAGAATGCAAGAGATGTATATGCCAGGTTCAGGTGTTATACTAAAGCGTGTCCTCTAGGGGAAGGGCTGGAGGCTTGGAGGTAACAAGCTCAGCTGAAGCTAGCTGGCTTGTTAAGACTTCTACAAAAACTCCCAGCATCCTAAGGAAGGGGCCCCACCCTAGAACCAGACTGTGTGTCTGGTGGACTGGGGAGCAGACAGCCTGTGTGGCACACAAGCAGCCTGTGTGGCAATCTGCCTGTGTGGCAAGGGGAAAAAGGACAAGCCGGTGTGGCTAGCGTTTTGGATACAGCCTGTGTGGCCAGACGTTCTTAGTTAAAGGACCTACTGAAGTCGGTGAGACGGAAAAATGTTTTTTTAAGAAGATTATACTTTGTGTTGGAGAAACCCCTGCGAGGGAAAACGTATGTGGATGTTTAAATAAAAGTGGGCAAAGAAGCCCTAAAACAGTGAAAAGCGAGTGGCGGTGTCCTTAATGTGCTACCATTGAAAGCTAAATCTCACACCCCATAGTTCTCCGTTAAGGATTGGTAAACTACAATATATACAATTTTTGCTTTTGGGTTTAGATTAACTTTAAACCTTGGGAGGAGGTGCATTACAAACACCAATGAGCCTCAGCTCAGGGTCAGAGGACCTTGGCATCTTTACCTTAGATACTAGAGGACCTTGTCCTGGCCCTGCTCAATGCCATGACGTTCAGTTTGGAGAATACTCTCTTAGCTTGTTTAGTGACAAACAAAAGCATCTTAACTGACTCCAAATGTTTAATACGTAAACTAGATTTAATCAGTTGCATCAGTTAGCTTCAAATGTTCAAACTCTACCGGCTAAATAGTTCCTAATCTGTTTTTAGAATTCTGGAAGCTAACTCAGCACATTTACAAGAGTCAGTTGCAGTCTATTCTGGAAATTATTATATAATTCTTACAGTTACTGGAGAAAAGTAACTGTATTGTAACAGTATTCCAACACAAAGTTACTGTTTACTGTTAACAGTATCCAGGCAAGGGCAGGGTCATTGTTTTTATTTTTTACTTCCTGTAAAAATACATTCACTGTTTTTGATTAAAGTGGAAGTTAAAGGAGAACTATGAGGTAAATGATTTACACTCCCCCTCATAGTTAGAGCCAACGTGTGACAATTAAACTGTCACAAGTCGACTCTATAGAATGGGAAGTGAGCGAAAACATACCGTCGCTCGCTCACTTCCTGATCATCTCCTGCAGAGAGCAGTGACTGTCTACTCGCCCTTTGTTCATTGGGCTGCATTTTCAGACTGAGCAGTTTTTCACATATAAGTGTGGCAAGTGTATATTTATTTTCAAACAGTAATTCCTATTTGTTGCATCACGTCGCCTTCTAACTGTACAACCATCGCTCTTTATGTTATTATCAACTATAAAATGTGTGATAACATTAACTTTTATATACATGAATATGGAACAAAGTTCTAAAAGATATACTTTGTACCAGGAATATAAAACGTTCATCTGCTCTAACAGTGTCTATGCATAGATACAAAATAACAGTCAGACTTTACAAGGAAGGTCAAGGTAGTACAGTCCTTTTTATACAGACATATCAACGTGTGAACAGGGCTGCAGAAACAAGTACAGTTATGAATTAAAGAGATTATCTTACTTTGTTAAAGAAATAATGCCACATTACATTTTGAATTATGAAGCAGTGCATTACCTTGTAAGCAACATATGAAACTTAAACCTGAAGTCCACGATGAGCAAATAGTGTCTAAATACAAGAACCTTGTGTATTTTTATTTAAATCTTGGTGTGCTTTGTGAATTTCTTCCAGATCTGGGCAGTAATACAACATGAAGATTTGCCTCTGTGCAGGAGCTTCCTGTAATAAAGACCAGCTACCGCTACTCTCTCCTTGTGCAGGGTGACTGGTCTTGTATCCGCCCTCTCATGTAGTTTTCTGCAGGCAGCGTGAAGGAGCTGGGACCAGCTGAGCCCCTCTTACAGCTCTGCACAGGCTACGTACGGCACAGTGATGATGTCACTGCTGCTTTTTTTATTAACTAGTACTAGTATTACCTAGTTTTGCAAAGGCATTTGGGGCACACAAAGTGCATTTATATATTTTGTGGCTATTGAACAGTGTATTTAAATGAAAGTTTTTTGTGTCTGGAGATCAGCTTTAAGTTTACACAAAGCAACCTTTCTTTTTTACAAGAAAATGTTTTATTTACAAATTTTTCTCTGCAACATATTTAGTTTTCGGTGGAATGCTTTCAGAGCTATATTAAACAATCCTGTATCTTCTTCTGTTACAGGTTATCTTCCATTGCATTGTGCTGCAGCATGGGGTCATCTAGAAGTATTAAAGACTCTTGTTGAATTGGGAGGTGATATTTTGCTATTAAATTTCAGAGGTGAAAAGGCATGTGATATTGCTGCTAGATATGACAAGACAGACTGTGTCCATTTTCTCCAGTGGGCTGGTAAGTGGTGCCCTTTCTATACTTATACATTTTTAAGGGCATGTGTAATGGGCCAATGACATAAAATGCCAGAAACATAACTTACATATAATGAAGTGTATCCTGTGCCCTGCTGGCTGCTCCTCACTGCAAAAATCGTCCCTCAACTGATGCCAGATGCTCCCCACAGTGGTGATCTTCCGGTGCTGCAGGGGTTAAGATGAGCGTGAATGTGAACCATCGGTGCCGCTTGCCCTCCCCTTCCTCCTTTCTCACTCATTCACACAACTCGTAGTATTCTTTCCCAGAATGCTAAGCGCTCTGTGATTGGAGGAGGGGTGGGTGAATGACAGGATCTGCCTCCTCCACTCACAGAGTGCTTTGCTTTGTGGAAAAGAATACTAGTACTTTAGGAATAGGTGAAAGAGAAGGAAGGGAAGAGCGAGTGGTGCCAGTGATTCACAGTCACAGCTGTTAGTCTTAACCCCCACAAGATCAATGCTGTGGGGAGTGTCCAATGTCAGTAGAGGGATGTGTCTGCTTACATCCAACTACCCATGGATCTAACATTGGTCCATACAGCTCAGTTTTTTCCTCCATCACAAGATGGAGTTAGAAACTGAACAGCTATAGATGTCACAAGGGTGACATCTGTTCTGTATTGCTCTGATCATCGGCGGACCTATGCACAGATCCCATGCTAACAAGAACAGGTGTCACCTGTGTGAAAGAGGCCTTAAGCAGGTGTTTTTTTTTTAACACTTTCTATATTTCTACTATATTATTAGTGTACATAACAATTACTCTCATCTGTTCAGTTGTGATACTATACAATGAGCAGCATATTGGTCATTACATTATACACAGTGTCAGTGGAGTAAAAGCTTGTTCTCTTTTCTGGGGAAAAAATGGTCTTATGATTGTCTTTCTATTAATAACATTGGCAACAAGTCCCATTTTTTTTTACCAATCAGGCCAGTAATTTACAAGAAAGATGGGAACTGTAGTGAAGCATGCAGAAATTGTGCAACTAGTCATGCCTTACTTGGAAATACCCATGTCTTTTCATTTAGTAATGTCATTTTTCAATTTTTCCAGAGTGATGGAAATTCTTACTGAAACTTATAGTAAAACTGTGATAAAAATACATGGGCTCCCATTGCCGATCGTTCTTTCTGAAAATACTAGTTGCCTATCTGATATGCTGATACAGTGACTTCAATACTTTTTTAGTCACTGCCCCAGATCAAGTATACAGATCAAGAGTTCTGCCTTTACTCTTAGCCTGATGAATAGACAAGGAGACGCAACCTCCACTCCAGTGCCGGTACTGGATTCTGAGTTGGCCCCTGTAAAAATTGTCAACCCAAAAGAGGGGGACCGCACAAATATCATCCAGACTTGGAGATCGTTTTATAAAATCAGAAATACAGTGCACAATAGATGCATTTAAAAACAGTGATCTATTCCCCACTGCATGTAATCGTATCACATACGTTTACATTAATTAACTTAAACTAGTGACTGCGGCAACATCTAAATGGAAGATTTGGGATTCTTGACACAGGAATCCCAAATTATATAGTATGAATGTAGCCTTTGAGGATCTTTAAGAATAAATAACTTCACCTAGAAAGGTCAGTGATGAATTGTTTTAAAGCATTTTTTTTACTCCTGGTTAAGAATATGTAAATTGTTTAATGTCTTTAGTCTGGGAAGAGGTGCACTTTAAGCTGTATTAGTGAAAGACAACAATGTGCTTCATGTTTTTAATTCATTCATTTAATAAACCATTAGACAAACGGTCTGCATGTCCTGTGTGCAGACTCCCTTTTGTACTAACTGATTGAATTCTTGTTCCAAGTCAGAGACTGCAAAAACATTAATGCTAGACACAGGCAGGATAATAAGTAATGGCAGCCTACATATTTCTCTAAGGGCAGGTCTCCTTTAAAGCAAACCTGTGAGACAATGTTATCCTTTAAATGTGAAAGTCCCCTCTAAGAGTACATACCACTAAGAGGCTGCTATTGTCCTGCTGATAGCCAGATAAGCCTTCTATATGTGATCCTGGTTTCACTTTGATGCTTAGCACCTGACCACTGATCAATAAGGGTACAGTCATTAGACCAGGGGATGGTAAGCATGCAAGTCTTAGTCCAGATGTTCAGGAAGTTGTGTCCTTGGTGACAAAGAGGAAGTAGGAACAAGGCATTATACAAGACATTTACATCTAAAAGTTTAAAACCATTGACAAGTTTGCTTTTCAGGCAGTTTATATGGTTTTCTTTGTATTTTAAAAACTCTGATTTTTTTTTATTGAACTTTAAGCAGTCTGAATTTTTTTTAGAAAATATGTTTGATTATGTAAATATAAAATATTGCATATACATTTTTTTATGTCTTTTTTTAACCCAGCAGCTATAGCTTTAGGTCAGTTTTCACATGTTTGCAGAGTTACTAAAAAGCCTGTTTACAGAGCTCATTAGTTAAAGCTCTAATTTACACATGCAAATGAAAGAGAGGTGAATTATCCTCCCTCCCTACATGCTGTGTTCAAAGTTTCAATCAGAGAGAGAGAGAGACTGAAGCCAAACCGCTACATGCTGAGGACATTGGTGCCATCAGTGCACACTGTAATAAATGTTTATTTGTAAATGAAAGATTTTATGTAAACAGTAAAAAGAAACAAAAAAAACATTTGTTTAAATATACAATGTTATAATTAAATGTAAAAAATGAACCAAAACCATTATAGTTCCCCTTTAAGAAAACTCACTGTCCGATGGTATTTGTCATTTCATACAGAGAAGAATCAGATAAGGTTGTTCTTTAATGAGATATGGCTTTTTATTTATTTATTTATTGGTCTTTTTTTATTATCCTTTTTTTTTAATGTGGCTTTTTAACTGGGACTTCACTGTGTGTATTTATGTTTATGATGTTGGTAAGACATACAGTATCTCACTAACCATTCCATACTATGGAATCATGAAGGAATGCCACTTTTTGGACATGTTGATATATATTACATAGGAGCTTGCATAATCCACCATGAGTGTACAACTATTTCCTTTGTGAGCACTGAGCCACCTAAGATCCTGTTGTAAAATACTCATCACATGGAGGTCATGCTCTGGCCTATTTCTTACTTAATTAGTGCAATATGGTGTGTGGTTAAAAAAGAGGACATGGTAAAATTGGGCTGCGTGTTAGACGTCAGAAGGATGTGGAAACAGTTATAATTGTATGTGAGGGTCATGCTAAGTGAATATTCACAGAGTAGATGTGACATCTTCTTTGCAAAATTATTTTTTATTCTGTAGCTGTTATTAATAATGAAGGGGTGCTATAGAGGTCAAAGTTTAATGAAGGAGTGCTATAGAGGTTAAAGTTTAATGAAGGGGTGCTATAGAGGTTAAAGTTTATATAAACCAATACTTTTTAGAAAATTTGAGGAATTTAAAGAATAACAAAATTCCATTTTTGGGGGCTTTTTTTATGCCTGTGTCCCTCTGGGGAGATTTCCCTACCCTTTCTGTCCCTGAGACACAGTAGGAAGTGAGAGAAAATCTCTCCGAATTGAGCGGTAAATACCTCTAAAGCTTTATTTACGCGGGCTATAGTGTCCACCGCCCTCTGAAAAGTGATACGCAGTGGATTGCTTTACAGAGGGCAGTGGAGCAGCTGCTGCCTGGCGTTCAGGAAGGGATACTGCCACCTCCTGAATGCAGTTTTTTTTTATCCCAATGGTGATTTTCTGTTCTTTTATTGCCGTGGTTGCATCTCAGTCCCATTCACTGCAACTGTCATGCTGGACAATTGCACCACCTGTCATGCGTGACATGCTGTATATTTTTTGCAAAGTACCGCTGCACTGTGTACTACAATGTTTGGCTACAGTGCTGTCATGGCAGTGTGCGGCTGGGGGGCAGTTAAACCGCAGATCAATGCCACAATTTTATCACCCCCTTTGCCACCCATGTGAACAAGTCTTTACATAGTTGACACAAAATAGGCATCTCCATTGGAAGTAAGGCTGTGAAGGTTCTCATGTATCCAGGTCATAGTATAGCTCATACTAGCTGGTTACATTTTATTGGACTAGTTCTATAATGCTGAAGACATTTCTTGGCTTATACAAGCTGCTTGTCCTGGTATCATTGGCCTGGATAGTCATTGCTATAAGCTGCCTGTACTTGTTCTGGTTCTGTTCCAATGGTCTACGTCAGTATTTGCTGAACAAAGAAATGTCTGAGGCTCAATCTGATAGCTGAAATAAATAGCACAGTGGAAGGGAGGGCTGAAACACACAATTGCACATTCCTGCCACAATACTGTACGTGAAACAATCAGGAAATAAGTGCTGTCAGCTCATGTTTTATATTTAGCCAAAGAAGGCATGTTGGCCTACAATATCTAGAACAGGGATGTCAAACTCAATTTCATTGCGGGCTGCAACAGCATTATGGTTGCCCTCAAAGGCTCACTTGTATCTGTAAGACTATATAAATGTATCTACTCGTTATCATATTAAAAAATTGCCTCTGCATTCGATTTTTTCTGGTTTTAGTAATAACTTAATAACTAGCTCTGAAAGTAGAAGTCTAGGAAAAATAATGGCAATTGGTGTAATAGTGCAGACTCTCAGGCTGCTGTGCAGGTTTTATGGTGGTCTGTGCGGACTCTTAGGTGGGCTATGCAGTGTCTACGGTGGGCTGTGTGGACTCTCAGGTGGGCTATGCTGGGTCTATGGTGGGCTGTTCAGGTTCTATGGTGGGCTGTGCAGACTCTCAGGTGGGCTAGGTGGGGTCTTTGGTGGGCTATGCAGACTCTCAGGTGGCTTCACAGGTCCTATGGTGGGCTGTGCGGACTCTCAGGTGGCTGTGCAGGGTCCATGCTGGGCTGTGCGGACTCTCTGGTGGGCTGTGCAGGTTCTATGGTAGACTGTGCAGGTTCTCTGGTGGGCTGTGGTGTGGACACTCAGGTGGCCGTGCGGGGTCTATGCTGGGCTGTGCAAGGGCTTAGGAGGGCTGCATGGTCTCACCAGTAGTCCAGTCAGTCTAAGTGGGTGCAGGCATGAATCTGTAGGTGGAGGAGATTTTCGGCCAGCACTGTAAACAGGCACCATGATGCACAAAAAGGCTGCTGGGACCTTGCTGGGGACCTCGGCAGCCTTCCTGTGAAGCCCATTACCTGTTTGCAGCGCTGGCTCCTGTTTCAAAATATAAAACTGCAGGAGAGGTGAAAGGGCCCCATGAAATGCCCTGGGGTCTGGATTCGGCCCACGGGCCTTGTGTTTGACACATGTGATCTAAAACATTTAGTTTACTGACAGCATCCTTTTATCTTTGTGGTATTGAAGATCTGCATATTAAAGCGTTTTAAACCAAACAACAAAAAATTAATATATTGCAGTCCTTAGATGTGGTGGGTATATTATTTCTATTCTTCTTCTCCCTTTAGGTTTAACTGGTGATCCTGCCTGTAACACACTTTCTGTCCTAGGGTGACAGCGCTCACTCCCTATACTGTATGTATGCAGGAGCAGTATTGACACCCTAGGACAGGAGTACGGAATACCTCCCACTCTCCTCTCCACCATAACATAGAAGGGAGGTGGTCTCTGGTCCAAAGAACTGGGAACAATGTTAACGGATAATGGGGCAGCAGAGATAGAGTGCACAGGAAGTTATCAGCACTCAAGATTTCTGGCAGAATCAACAAGTATTTGTATACTTTTTAACAAACATAAGACACTTTTAATGGCATATTTGGCAGACCAAATAGAAGAAGTTCATTTTTAGGGTTTGCATGTTCTATACAGTGACTCTAAACTCAGGAGTTAAATCTTAAAAATGGATTCATGTTCCCTAACTATTAACAAAAACGTATCTTATTTCTGTATCACTCAGCTGTAGATCCTCAAATCATCTCTGAATTGGTGCTGACGCTGTCCTTCCTTCTGGAGGGTGGCTACTTTTGTTCCCCATGATCCCTGTATACTGTAAAGTAGCCATCGCTCCAAGCTCACTCCTGTGATGGACTACAATCTCAATACAAATTAGTAAACCTAAGATAAGATTGTTTAAGAAAGAACAGAAATTCAATGAATGAAAGGGGAGGGCCAGGGACAGTAAGGCTGGGGAGGAAAGAACTATACCATGATGGATGTCCTCCTGCTAGGAAATAAGTTGTACTCTATCCGAGTGTATGTCCGCCACTGTATTCTTCCTTGCTCAGGAGATATTGCAAACCGCTGATCTTTAGCTCCTAGTTTCCCCAGTCACTAGTCGAGACTCGAGTGTAGGTGAAACAAAGTCTGATTTTTTAAAGCAACTGCACAAACTTTTATACAGAAAGTGATCAGATCAGAATATAATCCCATCACATCCACCCTGCTCTCCCCAGACATCCTGTCTTCACAACACCACAGGGGTCCACCTGCTAAAGTGCTCCAGACAGCCATAGCAGAAGCCTGGCCAGAATGTCATTGTTCTGAGCTCCTTCAGAGTACAATGGGAGATAATGAGGGCTGGTGCTGACGGTCTTTTCCTAAACAGTTTACTCAGTATAATCCACTTAAACACAACCCAACACCAATACACATTTAACTAATAAACTCATCACCATGTCGTCACACTGACTTCCTGCAGTTCCCGATGCACATTGTAAGAAGCTCACAGTGTGCAGTAAACTCAAGGTAAGCAACTTCAGTCCAGGAGATGAGCCTGCACAACTGCACGAGGCTGAAGGGATGGCTGGAGTTCAGCTTTATGTAAGTAATTAATACATTTTGTTTTATTTCTACAGAAGCCAGACTTGCACTGAAGACTTACATACGTTTTATTCAGCAAACCATCTCAGACCCTGAAAAGGTTAAAGGGCGACTCCATAAAGAAGATAAGGTATATGAGCCAAAATATGCTCTACAGTTTTATATAGAACAGATCACTGAACACAGCCATACATATTT
Organism: Nanorana parkeri; assembly: GCF_000935625.1. Taxonomy (NCBI): domain Eukaryota; kingdom Metazoa; phylum Chordata; class Amphibia; order Anura; family Dicroglossidae; genus Nanorana; species Nanorana parkeri. The sequence continues at coordinate 1,534,394 of NW_017306485.1, forward strand.
TGTACTTTTTTTTGTAGCTGTAGAGTGGGAAAGGGTTAGATCCTCCACTGACATTTTATGATTGTTTATGTCTCCTCTAACTTCCTGTCATGAGATACCCAGGGCATTGTTACACTGTAGTAGTCCTGTCCTCTGCCTTTGCATTGTCTTACACTGTATACTCTTTTGGGGAATCCATTATGGATGGTGTCACTGTATCTCTGTGTAGGTGCTCATATGGTGCTTACAGGTAAAGGAACTCCGGAAGCAGTCCATGTTATTTACAGTGAGACAACTTTCAAAACTGCTTATTGAACCTGGTCGGGGCAGGTGCATCTGAGTTATTTTGATTTGCTATTGAGTTGCTTTAATTTACCTTGAAGTTGCTCACGTAGTTGCTTCAAGCTGCTTCTGAATTGTTCTGAGCTGCTTTGAGTCGCTGCAGGTTGCTTTAGAATTCACATTGACTTGTAGACATACTTCAGGAAAAAATCTGATTAGTTTCATTTCGGAAGTTTTGTTATTTCATTTTTTGGGATTCAGGTCTGAAATCAATTCATTTCGGCATTGGGATTTGGATGGCAACCTGCAGGGCAGGAAAGGGGGTATCCCCTGGAAAAACACCTTGTCCCGATGCCAAAGGGCGTACGCAGATGAAGATGACCCCCTCTGCCCGCAGACCCCCACAACCACCGGACAAGGGTTGTGGGGGTCTGCGGGGGGACTCATCTTCATCTGTGTACCCCCTTTCATAAAGGGGGCAGCCAGATGCCACCCCCTTGTGAATGAGTAAGGGATACTTGTACCCCTACTCATTCACTAAAGGGTTAAAGGAAATGTAAGTAAACACACAACGCCTTAGAATTTGCTATGTTTGAAGTGGGCAGAAATAAACAAAGCCTGCTATTGGCTATTTAAGATTGAAACAGCCAATAGCAGGCTGGCTAATGCACCCGCCCATTGCCTGATGTCAGTCACAGAGAAGCGGACAGGTCTGCTCCTCTGCAGGATCAATAGTCATTCTGCTATTGGCTATTTTAAATTGCAATAGTCAATAGCAGGCTGGCTATTGCTCCGCCCACTCTCTTCTGTCAGTCTGCAGATGAGTGGACCTGAGAGAGGATGTTCTCTCTCTCAAGTTTACTCCCCTGTGACTGACATCAGGCAGTGGGCGGGTGCATAAGCTAGCCTGCTATTGGCTATTTCAATTTTAAATAGCCGATAGCAAGCTATATTTATTTCTGCCCGATTCTATTTTCTTCATATGTCAACCGACGCTGGAATGACGTTCCACGCTGCATTCCAGTCCAAAAAATGCTGCATGCACTATTTTTTCTGATCGCACCTAACCGGAACACAGGCATTGATGTGCCACTTGTTTTGGTGCAGGCTATCGCACTGAGGCCAGGGGGAGTGGCTGCGATGCCATTGACTTCAATGCACCGCCACAACCCCTCCCGCCCGTGCTGGAACGCACTGGGGCTGGTGTGAACTAGCCCTTAGGTACCACGGTACCCATTATTACCCTGGTGTGGATAGATAAGATAGTACTCCATTAATGTTTGATAGGGGGGCACTCACGCCGAATATGAGTGGTAACAATTGGAGTATAAGCATTTTTCATGGTAAAAATATTCTGTCAATGTTGGGAGATAAGGTCCAAGTGGAAACTTCTTTGGAAAGAGTGAGAGAGTTTTGACCTTGTCAAGTTTTAATAGTGTCTGTGAGATATCCTCTCACGTACTGTCCCGATGATAGTTGCCACCAGGACAGGAAGTGAGGGAAGTGACACGACTGGCATCTTCCTTTGTAGCTAACAAATAATACAGATCTAGTTTATTTCTTTCAGCGCTTAGCTGCGAATGCTTGTAAAGCCAAAAATGAGTGGCTGGAGAATGACAACAATCCAACAACACAAGACTTTGTGGACCAGAAGCAGCAACTGGAAAGCACCATGCAGTCTGTCTTCACAAAACTTAATACACCACGTAAGAGTTTTATTTTGCTTTTATTTCATAAGGGGTCCTTATGATAGACTGCAGTCACTGTTTTGTAGCATGAAGGATTTTTAAAGGCTATCTAAACCCAAAATCAAAAATGTAATAAATTGCAGCTTCCCAGTCCTTAGATGCAGGGGCGTCCCGAGGCCGAGTGATACCCGGAGTGGAGAAGGTGTCACAACCCACCATGACGTGAATGCGCGTGTGTGCGATTACATCATCGCACAAGCGCGGTCTTCTTAGTGGCACCTGTAGGCGGCCATCTTGATAATGGACACCGGCAGAGAGAGGAGGGCCGCCGGGTTCCCTCCTCTCTCCTGACCCTGTCGGGCTTTCGGTCCATGACCGAGTGCCCAACTTTTCATAGGGGGTGACACCAAAATAACTGTCAGTCATTTTGGTGTCACCCCTCCAATGGTGGCACCCGGGTGCGGGTCGCACCCCCCCTTGTGACGCCACTGCATAGATGTGGGGGCTGCATTAGTTTCTTTTTTCAGGCTAGGAACATTTTCTGCTAGTACAGAATAATTACTTTTTTTGCCAGTGTTCTTGTACCTTAGTGTACACTTAACTGATATCAAATATTGTATCAGTTTTCCTAGTTACCTACTGTGAACTACAAAAGAACCCTTCCAAATGTAATGGAGATAAAGAGTGGAGGAGGAGTTAGTAGTTCAAATCAGGAGAGCAACCTAATGACAACCATGGCTCCTTCTATAAATACAGTGGAATGCATGGGTGTAGCCACTCGGGGACACAAAGTGTGTTATTCTTATGATGAAAAAACTGAAAATGAATGCAGCTGCACTTTTAAGAACTGAAAAGCTACAATATATTACGTGTTAGTATTTGGGTTTAGATACAGTCCAGTGCTTTGGGGGCCAAATGCAACAATGATCTGAACAGAAAAAAAAAGAAAGTGCGTCTATTTATAAATGTTTTCATGCATTTTTTCAGCTGAATCTAATTAGACAAATGTGTGAATCCCGTGTGAAAGTTGTGTAAATCTTGTATTAAAACATTTATAAATAGACCACAAAGTCTGTTACTTGAATCTTCTAGATTATTTATATCATTTCAACATAAAATAGATTTTAAAAAGTAACTATCAGTACAGACATATGAATAATCCAGGGGCGTAACTAGAAATCACAGGGCCCATAGCAACATTTTGTATGGGGCCCCGTAATTGCTAGTTATGCCACTTGCAGAGCCCACCTGATATGCCAAACAGCCCACCTGAGAGTGACCCTGCAGAGCCCACCATAGACTCTCTATAGTGGAAATCCATATATTGTATAACTGAGTAGTAGTCTTTCCAGAAAACAAGAGATAAAAAATAACTTGAAATGGGTTTTAACAATGAACACATACTGGATATCGCTTTTTATCAATATCTGGAGTCAATTGAAAATCATTATTGTTTGTTTTCCCTTTAAGGTCCGGAGTCCGGAAAATCCAAACGCTGACAAGTGCTGAGCACCACTTTCATTTGCTTTTTAGATCTATTTATATAAAAGAACACACATATGTGGCTCTAAAATGCTGACGACAATTTTGTAGTTTAGAGACAGTAAAATGTTTCCTCAAAGTTATTTTTTTTTGTTTTTTTTACTTCCTATATACCTCTTACTACCTATATTTTGGTGTTCTACAAACAAGAGACATTCTGTTGCTGGACTCCATTAGGGTTTGTTCACACCAATTGCGTTGCGCTCAAGAGTGGTAGCTGCTGGAACGCACCGCAATCGTTCACAAAACTTCCCTCTCCGTTCTCGGGCGTGGCGGTGCAATAAAGTCAATGGCACCGCTTCCATGCCCCCAACTCCCCCCGCCCGCAGTGCGATCGGACACGTGGCAAAACATTACCTGCATTCCATCCCACTGCAAACAAAAAAAATGCGGCTTGCTCTATTTTTTTGCGGACGGAATGCAGGCAATGTTTTGCCACACGTCTAAGCGCACTGGGGGCGTGGCTGCGGTGCCACGCCTCCTCCTGCCCCAGAACGCAGGGGGAAGTTATGTGAGCAATTGAGGTGCGTTCCAGCAGCTACCGCTCTGAAACACACCGCAATTGGTGTGAACAAGCCCTTACTAAAATCTCATACAAACTGTAACAAGGCAATGGATTTCAAATGTCATTTTTAATCTTCCTAAATATAACACCTTTATTAAACTACATTGGTGATTCTGCCATGAACATCCTTGTTCACGCACTTCCTGTTATGTCACCATCAGGGAGCTGGTCCAGGACAATGTTGTACAGTCGATGCTGCAGGGCATGCATATAGACAGGAAGTGACTAAAAGAGGCTGAAGGAGATCAGCTGTACTAATATGCAAAAAAATTATTAAAAAATATGTTTTATGAAAAACCATTTCTTATTATCTACTTTTGTTGCTTGGCTGATCCCTGTTTATTACTGTAGCTGGATCTCTGCTGTTCACTAATTGTAAAGAATACAAAAAAAAACTAAATTTTTATTAGCAATAAAACTTTTTTTCTAGGCATTTTTAAAGTTTTCATGGGGACATCTAAAGTCCCCCTTATTGACACCTTCAGTACAGCAAATCCGGAAAATCTAGAATGCTTTTGTGGCCATCTTATTTTGTGCTTCAAAGTTTGCATATTTATAAATAGATTTTTAAAAATCTATTTTGATTTACTATTTCTATAAAACCTTTTTTTTTTGTTGCTGCGTCTATGACACAGGATTCATGGAGGATTTAGGGCCGGTGCACACCTAGGCGATTTGCCACCGCGTGGCAAACGTGCACGATACCGCGCAGTCACAGAGTCGCCCATCACAAATGATCGCGCTAAAGCAGCCGCGCGTTGTGTATCGCAAAAAAAAGGTACATGTACCTTTTTTCTGAGATTGCCGTGCGGATGATTTCAATGGGGCCCCACGGCAATCGCTGTCTGCAATTGTGCAGGACCGCGCGATCCCGGAACGCTCAGGTCTGCATTGGGCGTTAGGGTACATGTACATCGGGCCTTAGGGGGGTTTCTAAACAGAGATTGCAGAAGAAGCAGTTTATTATCAGACTAACACTCCCTTATTAAAACCTTATCGTGCACGATACCGCGTGGTCACGGAGTCGCCCATCACAGATGATTGTGCTAAAACAGCAGCGCGTTGTGTATCGCAAAAAAAAAGGTACACGTACCTTTTTTCTGAGATTGCCACGCCGATGTGACCCCATTGAAATCAATGGGGCCCCACAGCAATCGCTGTCTGCAATTGTGCAGGACCGCGCGATCCCGGGGCGCTCAGGTCTGCACCGGGCCTTAGGGGTTTCTAAAGAGAGATTGCAGAAGAAGCAGTTTATTTTAAGACTATCGCTCCCTTATTAAAACCTCATACAAAGCTTACTTAGCAGGCCAGGTAGAGGATAGTCACTGCGCATACCTGTCCAGTTTCATGTGTAAATTTCAGCTTGAAGGTATTGAGATCTTGAAGAAAAAAAAAAAACAGGCTGTTCTCAGCAAAGTACGTAAAGGTGCCCATACTTCTTACGATTATCGTACGATAATCGTATGCGATCGACTTTTCGTACGACAATCGTAACGTGTGAATAGAGTGCCCGACCGATAGTACTGTACAATCGTACGACTTTTGATGGTCAAGCATGTTTGAAAACTTTGGTCGATCGTACGATGTTCGCATGGTTGGTGGCGTTTCCGTCCGTCAAAAGTCGTACGATTAACACTGCGCAAACGAAAATAATTGCGGTCAATTACCGCAAGTCGTCCAGGTGTTTTTTTGTAACTACCGCTGATAGAACCTTGCGATAATCGGGGCAGGATGTTTAGTCCGATAATCGCGCAGTGTAGGGGCACCTTAAGACTAACCAGCTTTTCTCACTGCTTTTATACTGATGTCGATAATCACCTCTATGATTAAGCGCAGGTGGTGAAACCCGTGAGAAGCGCTGGAGTGGGAGAGACACTATGGTGGTGTATACCTTGTATTTTGGGCTTTGTATGGAATTTACAACAATAAAGTTTGATTTTTATGGACCTCGATTTCGTGCGGGTGATTGGAGAGATATTGATGTCGATAAGTGTTTCAATACACTGCCTATGTATTTCACCATATAACTCCAAATACTAAAATGCAATATATTATAGACAATGAAACTGCAATTATGACCAAACCCTTTGTATAAATATAAAAATGAAGCTGTTGCCTGTAGAAGCAAACCACGCTTCATATTCCAGCAAATGGTTCCTCTTTTCTCAACTCTCCATTTTTTCCCAGGTTTAATATATATTCTGTGGCCTCAGACTGGATATACACTTTACATTGTGAAAAAGCATACCTTTTTATGTCTTTGTTTTAACATTCATCATGGTATGCATTTTTTTTCATGCATTACATCGTTTTGCTATGTTTCAATCTCCATTTTGCTGCCTTTTGCCTGCTTCTGTTTTGCATATTCTTGCTTACCTAAAAAATAGAAAATATTTGCTCACTGGCATCAAAGAACTGCAGGAATCTAAAAAAAATTAACCCTTGTGGTAGGACTTCCCTCGCACTGCTAGGATTAAGTGCTCATTTTGGTCTAGGGAACGGAATTAAGGAGATACACTCACCTGATTCTTGGTCCTGCCCGGCTGCTAGATCGGTCCTATCAGCCTTTTCTTCCCCTGGCTCCAACAGTCTAAGGACTGATGACATCATCTCGTCTAATGCAGGTCCATTCACTTTAATTAGACATTCTTCTGTATTCCGGCCCCTAGAGCAAAACGAGCAATAAACCCTTACAGCAGGGGATGGGAAGGTGGGGTGGGGGGTAGCTCCACTGCAAGGCTTCATTTTTTTTTTTTAAATAACTGCAGTTCCACTCTAAGGCATACATGTGCTTTTTACTGCACCACTATTAAATTCTATGGAGCGCCTAAATGCTTGTTGACACAATAGAAGGCAGGCTAAATTTTTCATAAGACACTGCACCGATATGAATAGATCAGGGGCATAACTAGAAATCACAGGGCCCCATAGCAACATTTTGTATGGGGCCTTGTGATTTCTAGTTATGCCCTTGTAGAGCCCACCTTATATTTCAAACAGCCCACCTGAGAGTAACCCTGCAGAGCCTGCCATAGACTCTCTATGGTGGGTTCTGCAGAGTCTAAGGTAGGCTGCACAGCTCTTACCTGTCAGCCCCGATCCGCTGTCCGCCTCCATGGTTGCTGACAGGCCCCACCTCCTCCGTCGCCGGGCTCGCTTCGTCCTCTGCTTCTGACGCTGGGCCAAGCCTTCTTCCTCCACAGCTGCTGGCTGTCACTGACCCAGCAGCGGCTGTGAGGAGGAACGCGCTGCTGCACTGATCACTGACACTAACAGTGACATGTTCCACCTCACACCCGCCAGTGACAGCCAGCAGAGAGGCGATAGCGACCCAGGCGGCCCGTACGGCATCAGGGAGATGTCCTGGCAGGGGCCCCCTGGGCCCCATAGCGGTCGCTATGGCGAGTGTTACGCCACTGGTTATGATTAATTTGTGTGACATTTCTATGTTTGCTGCACTGAATGTGTTATACCACTATCAGCGAAGCGTTTAATAACCTCTTGCACTTTATATGTGCGACTGGTAACAAAATGACTCACTGTCATTATCCATGCCGGTATACTGCTCAAAAGAACATAGAAGCATTTCATTAAAACTAGCAATGATTTGAGCCCTGCTCTGCAGATCACAATGCAGGCAGTCCCTGAGTTACAAACATCCGACTTACATGCGACCCCTACTTACAAACGGAGGCTATTACTGTACAGCAGGGGGTCCCAGGCTGCAGCCAAATTGTACCATGCATCATTTCAGTAGTTGTAATGCTAACGCGCTCCTGCCGACTAGGAGAGCCCGCCCTTTTGGGTCTGGTTTGTAGTACTTTACTTACATTACAGGAAGACGTGCAGACGAGGGGTGCCCAACTCTTCTTACGGGTCACTGCGAGGTTTTTACTGTCTGTATCCTCATTAGAAAGATGTAATCGCACTTCCTGTCCTTAAGACAACAATAAGTGAGAGAAAATCTATCCCTAGGAAGAGAAATTCACTCCTATAACAGTTATCATGTGAAAAAGTTGTCTCCACTGAAGCTTTATCACCAATCCTTGTGTCCACGACAACCCAAAATTTTCAAAATCCAATTGTAACAGGGACAGAAAGTGAGGTGAAATCTTCTGGACAGGGGCACATACAGCAAAACAAACGTTACAGGGGGTTAACCCTTCCCTATGCTATCCAAAACTAAAAAAGATTTTGGGCTGGATTTACACCTGTTCCAGCTTACATACAAAATTCAACTTAAGAACAAATCTACATTCCCTATCTTGTTCATAACCTGGGGACTGCCTGTATCTGGAAACTATAGAGGGCGAGGCCAATGGAGATAGTTAAAGGAGAACTATGGGGTTAGGGCTGTTCCCCTAAGGGTAACGCAAACTAGCGTCCTCCCTTCACCCTAAGCTCAGTATACCGCGAGGTACAGCTCGCGGTATACTAAGACGCCGCAGCTGAAACGGATCCCGACAATTATGTCTGGATCCGCCCAGCTGCGTGAGTGACAGCTGGCTCTGCCTATCTAGAGGCAGAGCCAGCTGTACCCGCCCCCTCCCCTGTCCGTTCTGCCAGTCAACGCTGGAGAATCGGAGCGGGGAGGGGGAAATCAAGTCCCTCCCCTGTCGCGGCTCTGTGCCGTGACAAGATCGAGAAGTGAGCGAACGCCGGTATGTGTTCGCTCACTTCCCGATCTACTGAGCCGACCTGTGACAGTTTCGTTGTCACCGGACGTCTAGAACTCTGAGGTGAGTGAAAAGCACTCACCTCATAGTTCTCCTTTAAATGCTGACATAATACACAGAAAACTATCTACCATGCTGGACTAAGTTTAAAAGTCAGTCTGCTGGTGACCTTTGATTTTGGATACCAGTCAGAAGTTAGTCATTTTCAGGCTTGAATATTAGCATATCCTGCACAATACTGTAAGTATATGGACAAATCAGTGCATGTGTGTTTGCAGAAAAACATTGCAGCAATACAACCCTCTGTGTTACCTTTAATACAGTGATCCTTCAAAATCACACAGCCTTCTGACTCCACAAGCAATTACTTTTTATTTCAATAGTGTTATGGCCATCTATAAAATGTTATGATAATGTTTATAAAAATATAGAACAAAGTTTTCATTGACTTGTTGCACGGATTTGAAAGTACATTTGTAGTAACAGTGCTCAGATACAACAACAACAACAAAAATAAGAGTCAGCTTTTTAAAGAAACACCATTGAAGTTCAGTCTGGATTATATTTTCTTAGTTTGCCTTCCCTGGTTCCTATCCCAAACCCATTAAAATGCTAATGACATTTTTTAATAAAACATTTTCATTGCATTTTTTTTTTTTTAGACTAGCAATGTCATCACTGGGTCTCTGTGCTTTTTTGTGGCATTCAGGCAGATCATGGTTGGTGGGATGGGATGGAAGGATGATTGGTGGGATGGGATGGAAGTACACCCTAATGCAGTGGTTCTCAACCTGTGGGTCGGGACCCCCTCGGGGGTCGAATGATGATTTGCCAGGGGTCGCCTAGTCAGAAAAAAAAAAACACCATTGGAATGCATAGCTAGATTCCTATTGGCTATTTCACTTTGCAAAAGCCAATAGCAAACTAGCTATTGCAACCGCCCTCTGACGCCAATCAGCAGAGGGGGACCTGAAGTTCTCCACCAGGTCCCCTTCTAGTGATTGACAGCAGCAGAGGGCGGGTGCAATATGTATGTATTCAAGCAAAAAAATATGTAAAACACATCTCTAGCTATGCATTCCATTTTCCCAGTCCGCAGTTGCAGAGATCAGGCAATGTCTCAGTGCCTGTGATTGACACTGCGCACTGTCAGCTTCCTGGCGGGCTCGGCACGTGGAGCTGCGAACACGCCCGAGCCCATCCCTATCAGTGACAGTACTGCGGAGTATGTACCTCATACGTTATATAGCTAAACACTGTAAATCCAATTCTTCTAGTTCCAGCTGCAGAGCCCGGTCCGGTCTTTGCCTATAGCAGTGGTTCTCAACCTGTGGGTCGCTGTGCTAGGTGAGCGCCCTCCTCAGCTCTCTCCTAGCGCAGCAGTGTCAGTTCTCATGCCACGCCTCCAGATGTCGCTGCAGCAGCCGCGTCATCCCTAAATTTTACCTTTTGGGGTCACCACAACTTGGCAAATGTTACCAAGGGGTCCCGGCCCTAGAAAGGTTGAGAACCACTGCCCTAATGCAAGCAGAGGGCTGACTTTTGGGAGGTGTTATGCACATATCAAAATTCCTTCATGGTCAGGTGTCAGTACTCCTCTCATGAACCCTCAGCCCAGATGCAAGCAGTGGTAAGTGTTATGCAAATATTTAAAGGAGATCTATGAGGTGAGTGATTTCCACTCATCCTCATAGTTAGAGCCGACCTGTGACAAAGAAGCTGTCACTGGTCGGCTCTATCAATCGGGAAGTGAGCAGAAACATGCAGCCGATGCGCTCACTTCCCAATCGTCTCCCTGCAGTGTGCGGTGACTGTCAGTCACCGCTGCCCGCAGGGATTCTCCCCTCTTTGATCCTCCAGCGCTGAGTGGAGGAATGGACGGGGAAGGGGGCGGGCACAGCTGGCTCTGCCTCTAGATAGGTAGAGGCAGCTGTCACTCACGCAGCTGGGTGGATCTCGACAGTAATATTGTTATCCGCCCCGGCTGCGGCGATCACAGTATATCGAGGGCAATAGCCCGCGATATACTGAGCTTTGAGTCACGGGAGGAGAACTATGGGGAAAAACACTGACCCCGTAGTTCTCTTTTAATTACCTTGATGGGGGGATGTCAGTCTGGAGGAGTGGGCATGCCTAGGCAGACTGCATTTGCATGCAGACCACCCTAGGTAATGCCTATATGTGATGCTGAACCATCATGATTGAAAGAACTGAAATCCAATGAATAAATGCAAAACGAGTTGTAATATACCAAAAAAAAAAGCTCATAGACTTTATCCAGGGACAGGCATTTTGCTTATTGAGACAAAACACTCAGATGTGAACAGGACAAAAGAAATGAATGGGATTTTTTAGGCATATTTTTTTAGAGTTTTTTAGGGCAGAAAAAGAGCTACAAAACACTAAAGGTGCCCATACACCTTACGATTATCGTACGATAATCGTATGCGATCGACTTTTCGTACGACAATCGTAACGTGTGAATAGAGTGCCCGACCGATAGTACTGTACAATCGTACGACTTTTGATGGTCAAGCATGTTTGAAAACCTTGGTCGATCGTACGATGTGCGCATGGTTGGTGGCGTTTCCGTCCGTCAAAAGTCGTACGATTAACACTGCGCACGCGCAAACTAAAATAATTGCGGTCAATTACCGCAAGTCGTCCAGGTGTTTTTTTTTAACTACCGCTGATTGAACCTTGCGATAATCGGGGCAGGATGGGGCCGTCGTACGAAAATCGTACGATCGTCAGATAATCGTCCGATAATCGCAGGTAATAATAAGGTGTATGGGCACCTTTAGTGTGAACCAGGCCCAAAGTGCAGTTTAAAACCACCAGCTGTTGTTCACATTAGAGGGCTGGCAGGCTGCCAAGATTCTTGTGAAGTAGAAAGAAAAATGTTAAAGGATTTAACGCCTGTGTTGTAAACTGAAAATTAATTTCTTCACAATCCAGAGATGAATGAGGGATTGTTTTAAAGTGTTTTTTTTGCTTTGCCAGAATATGTACATACTTCAGTGTGCATAGTCTGGGCACAGGTACACTTTAAGATCAGACTTTTGAAGTACTAAAAAATAAGGGCCATTTCCTACTAGTGATGGGCTTCGGGCGTGTTCGCAGCTCCACGTGCCGAGCCCGCCAGGAAGCTGACAGCGCCGCAGCGCCAATCACAGGCACTGCGGACCGGGATAATGTGTCAGTGCCTGTGATTGGCACTTCTGCGCTGTCAGCTTCCTGGCGGGGTCGGCGCGGGGGGCTGCGGG
>NW_017306485.1:1547462-1577099 GCF_000935625.1 Nanorana parkeri
ATCACTATTCCCTAACCTTCAAAGAGATATTTTTTTGCTGCAAATGTCAGGTGCTCTTTAACGTATCCAACCAGCAGCCAATTACTCTTGCTATAATGTGTCTTGCAACAGGTACAAATGATGTCCTGACAACTGTTTCTGTTGTGCAGTTTATAGAACTCGTCACTTAGAATGACTTTTCAATGCTGAGAGAAACAACTAAGAGGGACACCCACCAGGAGTAACATTTTATTTTAATGTAACATAAAGCCAGGTCCTCACTGTGCACTTGTGTTAGCTAAGGGCCCGTTCACACCAGTTGCAGTGCGTTCCGGCCCGATTCTGGTCAGAACGCACTGCCTCGCATTGCGGCCGTATCACTTTTTAGTGGGGCAGGAGGGGGCGTGGCGGGCCATTGAAGGGAATGGCACAGTAGCCACGCCCTCCAGCCACAATGCGATCGCCCGCACGGGATCGCAAGGCACATTGTGCCTGCGGTCCGGTGCGATCAAAATAGTGCTTCCAGCATTTTGATCGCACCTGACCGCAAGCACAATGTGCCTTGCGATCCCATGCGGGCAATCGCATTGCGGCCAGAGGGTGTGCCTACGGTGCCATTCACTTTCTCTGTCCTGAATGTTAGGTAGAACTGTTTTATTGGTCTTACTGGTTGGATTTGGCCCGTCTCAGCTGCCTAGTAACTGTATGAATTGGAGTTCAGCCGGAAAAAGATTCTGGGGAGAAATTTACTAAAACTGGAGCAGACAGAATCTGGAGCAGTTGCCCATAGTAACCAATCAACTTCTCTCTTCAGCTTGTTCAGTTAAGCTTTGAAAATTAAAGCTAGCAGCTGATTGTTTGCCAAGCACATGCTCCAGGTTTTGTCTGCTTCAGTTTTAGTAAATTCACCCTTCTGTAATTTGCTTCTTGGAAACAATTGTCCAGGAACATTGTACAGAAGAAACGTCAACATAGGCTACCAGTTTTAAAATTTAAAGGACTCTTAATCAAAGAGTGAATCTAGCTTGAACGTATGCAAAACAAAAGTGACATATGGCGGGTAAAACCAGCAGGTGTCTACACATACCTTCTTCATTGCTTGACCATCCAGAGGGACCCTGAACTCGGATGCATACACTTCAGCTCCAGGTTAGAGTTATGGCATCTCCTGGCTTACAAAACACTACATGTGCCTCAGCAGCCACAAGAGAACCATCTACATTGCTTTGTGAGATGCCAGCGTATCCCAGAGCAGTGACATAGAAATTTACAAGTCTATTCACAAAAGGATGATGAGTTTGGAGAAGGGAGGAGAAGTGAACAATCTAGGACAAAATAGCCGATTTGGAAAAATTCCCCAATTCAGCTCACTTTCCAGCTATTTTGTCCTAGATTGTTCACTTCTCCTGTCTTCTCCAAACTCTTCACCCTTTTGTGAATAGACCCCATAGATAAACAAAGTTAGTAAAGAGGACCTGTAGGTTCAAAGACTCCTCTCACATGGTACAGGGCCTGCTGAAGGTATGTAAAGGCAGTTTTTGGAGATCTAAGTTTTTGTTATGTGTATACTGTTCCTACCTTCACTGTAAAGCTGAATTCCGGGATACGTGAATATTGTCTAAATACAAGATGCATGTATATTCTTACTTAAATCTTAGTGTGCTCTGAATATTTCTTCCAGATCTGTCAAGTAATCCAGTGTGAAACTATGCCTTTGTGCAGGAGCTTTTTCAGTAATAAAGACCGGTCACTGCTGCGCTCTCTCCTTGTGCAGGGTAGCTGGTCTTGTATCCGCCCCCTCCTGTGGTTTTCTCAGGGATCCCAACCTTAAAAAATAAATTTCAGGGAGGTGCCCTTCTCATTTCAGGAGGTGCCCTCTGCCCCCCACCCCCTGAAATGATGGCACACAGCACAGGAAGCAATAGCTTTTTTGCTATCTGCTGTTTTTTTCTTGTATTCTGACAGCTGCTGCCGTCATAATAATAATTAAAAAAAAAACACAGCATAGGAATGCATAGCAAGATTGCTATTGGCTATTTCACGTTGCAATATCCAATAGCAAGCTGGCTATTGTACCCGCCCCCTGCTGCTGTCAATCACTAGATGAGGACCTGATGGAGAACTTCAGGTCTCCCTCTGCTGATTGACAGCAGCAGGGGGCGAGTGCAATAGCTAGTCTGCTATTGCAAACTGAAATAGCCGATAACAATCTAGCTATGCATTCCTATGCTGTTTTTGTTTTTTTTCTCTGACTGGCGGCGGCTGGCAACCCCCAGTCAGAAAAAAAAAACCCCTGATCGCAGGGAAAGCTTTAATCTGCTAGATATAGCAGAGTAAACCTTTCCGGGAGAAAATGTTTCTCTCCCGGGCGGCCGGGAGCCGTTATCTAATAGCAGGAGACTCCCGAAGTGTCCGGGAGAGTTGGAATGTCTGTTTTCTGCAGGCAGCATGTAGTGGGCGGGCTCTACTGGGTCCCTCCCAAAGTTCTGTTAGCTGCACAAGTTTGGTGCAATACAGCAGTGCTGTCACTGCTAATAACTGGGTTTGCAAAGGCATTTGGTGCATAAAAAGCAGATTTATAGCCTTGCAGCTAATGAGAATATTTCAATGAAAGTTTCTGGGCCTGGAGCTCAGCTTTAAAACAGGTTGCCTGGGAATCCCGTGAATAATACTTAGCAATAGGTGTGTAAGCCTTTATTACCAGTACAAAGGGTAAACTATTGAACATTGGACAGATCTAAAATGCAAAAAGCTAATAGAAACTCATATCTTGCAGAAGGCAATTTTATGACCATATGTTTTAATGGCATATTGTGATTAGAAACCAGAAATATACTGTATGTAGAAAAGCATGCTCCATCAAATATTTATACTTCTATACTTATGAATTTGGCAAAATGTTAACAGACAAATATATGCTAAAATGTAAAAGGATTGCCCATTTTTTGTGTGCACATATACATACGCTTTAGAGTGATTTGTCATTCATTTGCAAATGTTACTTCCTCTGAATACAGGACGACTGAACGGCTTATGTGCATTGAGAAAGATCCTGTTGAATAATACTTCTCATTTGAGGTAAACGTCTGATGTCCTTCTTGCTTATAAATACAATTTGAAGTGTGACAGACAGGATATGACGAATATACTGCATGCAAGAAGTAAGGAAGACGGTGCGGCAATAGTGATAGTAGCATCTAAGTACATGGTTGGGGAACAGTAACAGTAAGTGTAAAACGGTTGTAGAAATTTTTTGTTGTTGTTGTTCTGAAGCTGTTAATAGGCCCTGATTTTCATTCTGCGTCACAACCAGTGGCGTAACAATCGCCATAGCGAACCCAGGCGACCGCTATGGGGCACAGGGGGGCCCGGTCAGATGCCGCGCGCGCCACCTGGGTCGCTATGGCATCTTATGCTGGTGGCTTTCACTGGCGGCTGTGAAGAAGAATGTGCTGCTGTTCAGATCACTGACAGTGAACTATTAACGGCGGTGGAAGATGCCGGACCCGGCAGTGGAGGAGGCGGGGCCCGTGGTCGGCAGCAGAGGAGGAGGCGGGGCCCATCAGCGATCGTGCAGTAAGAGGAGACCATCAGGTAAGGAGTGTGACCAGCCCACCTGAGGGTGACCCTGCAGAGCCCACCATAGAGACTCTATGGTGGGCTCTGCAGGGTCACCCTCAGGTGGGCTGCATGGGATCTCAAGTGGGCTCTGCAAGGGGCATAACTAGAAATCACAGGGCCCCATACAAAATTTTGCTATGGGGCCCTGTGATTTCTAGTTATGCCCCTGGTCACAACCCTGAAGAGATTAAAAGTACACTCCAGTCAGAATTAATAATTAAACCACAAAATGCATACACACAGCACATTCTCCCTGCTCAGATCATTAGCTTGTTTTTTTTTTTGCAGATATATCTATAGTGCACTAGCCAATTCTACCCACTTTATCTCAGATTGGTGATTTGAGAACCCCTGTTTGTGATGCTAGACATAGGTTCTCAAACACACCTACTACAGGCTCCTTCGTAACTGATATAGAGAATACCTGATGTCAGGAAATTGTCTGTTCTAAGAAATTTCTCATCCCTACCTTTTAGCTCCCGTCCTGTATTGGACGTGAAAGGTGAACACAAAAAGCAGAGCAAAAGCTACGCAGCACAGGCTACTGGAAATACACTCCCAGCGGCCATATGAACAGCTTTCTAGTTTATATCAGAAGTAGATTACACAGAATTTAGATTGAGGTAAACTGAATGAGCCTTCTGATTTAAAGTGAACCTGTGCAGTCACAGTGGGAAGTTCTTAGTCTTGTGTAAGCTCCAAAGACAATATATGAACTGTTAGACCTTTCCTGCATCAAAAACATCCTGTTTTGATGCAGGTTATTCTACACTTCTTAAAGTGACATTAAACTCTTTACCCCCCCCCCCCCCATGCTGCACCACCTTAAGTGATGCCTCTTGGTCCGACCATCTTCTTCCTTCCAGTAGTTTTCAGCAGTTCCTCCAGCGCAGACTGCTTTTTCTTCTTGCCCCACTGAGTCTGTCCAGCATGCACGCTCCAGGCTGTGTGCAGAGCGAGCGGCACAGGCACATGTAAGTTTGTACCTATTTGGTAACTTTTTTTTTATGTTAATGTTTTTGCATATATCTACTGCTTGCCCCCTGAACCACTCTTTCACAATTTGAGCCTCATGAATCCTAGCCTTATTATCTTGGAAAATGCCCATGCCATCAGGGAAGAAAAATAAATCCAATGATGGAAGAACCTGGTCATTCAGTATATTCAGGCAGTTCACTCATTTTTTGGGGACATAATGTTGCTGGACCTAGACCAATCCAATGGAAAGCTCTGTCCTATTTGCTTAGCTAAATCCAAGTCCAGAATTATTTTTTTTGGTCAGTGTGTATGTGTATATATATATATTTTACACATACATACATACATACACACACTGAGTGGCCAGATCATTATTACCACCTGACGTTTGTAGGCAAATTAGCTATAATTTTGCGCTGAATTTGCTAGAGGGCCAGACCATTATAAATAGGGAAGCAGGTTGTTCACCACGACAGTAGAAGTGATTTTTCTTCTGGAGATATGGGTAAACAACGCGATTTAACAGCCTTTGAACGTGGGATGATTGTTGGCGCTCTGAGCCATGGAGCGAGTATCAGCAAAACAGCAGAATTCGTTAAATGTTCAAGAGCAGCTGTTGTTAAAGTGTTTAAAGACTGGACTGTCAGCCGAAAATCTGGGTCTAAACGTGCGAATTGTGGCAGTCAGCGACTAGTCAATGTTAGGGCAGAACGGAGAGTACAAGACAACAGAAGGGCAACAAGACAACACAAGACAGCTGGGACATCTGGTACAAGACAACAGAAGGGCAACAGTGCATGAAATTAGTGCATCAAACTGCAGATCTTAATCAGGGATCCTCTCAAATGATCTCTGAACGCACTGTTCGCCGTACAGTGCATCGTATGGGATATGGAAGCCGAAGGCCTGTTCCAACACCTTTGCTGTCTGCAGTTAACAAGATAAAAGGTCTCCAATTCGCACAAGATTGGATAGTCAAGCATTGGAGAAAGGAAAAAAAAAAATAAAGTAATGTAGTCCGATGAATCACATTTCCAGTTCCATCATGCAGATGGCAAAGTGAGAATTGGGCGGGAACAGCATGAAAGCATGCACCCCACATGCATGAGTACAACCCTTCAAGATGGTGGGGGCAGTGTTAAGGTTTGGGGCATGTTTTCCTGGCATGATTTGGGCCCTTTAATTCGTGTGGAACAACGTCTGAATAGCACAACATACCAAAGTATCGTTGCTGATCAAGTTCATCCTATCATGTTGATGGCGTATCCCAATGGAGATGGCTTCTTCCAACAAGACAATGCGCCATGCCACGGTGCTCGTATTGTGCAGGAGTGGTTTCAAGAACATGAGGGAGACTTTACCTTGCTTAGGTGGCCTCCACAATCACCAGATCTCAATCCAAATTGAGCATTTGTGGGATGGAGTTGAAAGAGCCATCAGGCAGCTGGTTCCACAACCATCAAATCTCACGGAACTGGACAGTGCTATTCATCAGGCATGGTGTCAGATTCCTCGCATCACCTTTCAACATCTCGTGGGGTCAATGCCAAGAAGAATCGCCGCAGTATTGAAGGCATAAGCTGGCCAAACGAAGTACTGATGGGGTGGTCATAATAATCTGGCCACTGAGTGTATATACAAAAAGAGACCTACACAGACATAAGCATTGTAAACGTATTTTGTATTGACTAGGTATTCATAAATACACACACAAAATATTTTTATAATACTTCCCAAAATATGGTTAGGTAAGCCTATTGTCTCATTTTGCATAACAATATGATGTAATCTAAAGTAACTATATATTCATATTTGCCCGCAAAAAGCTCAAAAATCTAAAACCAGCCAGACTTGCTACAAGCTTTCCTCTCTTGCTATGGCTCTGTTCCAGGTCAGCATTTGCTGCACAATGAAAGGTCTATAGTTCAATTTGTATGTAGTCTAGCAAATATGAATAGACCAGATGAAGGGAGGGTTGAAAACACACAATTGCAGATCAGCAATATACTGACACAATCAGGAAACCTGAACGGTCAGCTAGTATTGCATATTATGGTGTTTTAGCAAACAAATCAGCGAGCAGTCCTTAAAAAACTTAATTCCCAACTCAGTACACAATCTTACAACCTTTGTGGTATTGATTTGTGAATAAATAAGTACTTCCAGTGCACTCTGTTTTCTAGTCCTTCCCATGCATTTTCACAAGATACAACTCACTTGCAGTTCTCATGGTTTGCTTGGTGTTGTAGGACCTTCAAGGTATTCCCAGTACTATGCTGCATAGTGGTAGTTACATAGGTATATGCACTTTCAACTCTTATGGTAAGGCCCAGATTTCTCAATAGGACCTTAAAGAAATTAGGCATTGCATTCAGGTAGGGACAAAAGTCCTGCCTATTTTCATAATGAGAATTTACAGCTAGCTCCGCCCAACCGCTTCCTATTGGCCGACACCTGCTAGAGTCTTCCAGCAGATCCCGGCCAATGAATAACTGGGTGGAGCCGGCCAGGTCATTTGGGGACGCTGATCTGTCATTACAACTGGGCAAATGGCCAGCCGTTCTCCCCGCTTCGGTTGTCACTTCGGCTTAGTCAAGACGAAGCATATGCCTTCGGCTCGGGTAAACAGAAGCATATGCCTTCGGCTCGGCTATAGCCCGTACAGCAGCCCTTTAGTTCGACTGAACTGAAGGGCTCCGGTGGCCAAAGAGAGCCGAAGCTACGGTTGTATCCTTCAGCTCAATAGTGAATAACCACTAAGTGTTCAGTCCTTCAAGCTGAGTACTAGAGTCATAATTTCCATTCTCATTGCATGAAGTCAAATTGTTTTTCCTGTGTTTACATGGTTTTCCTCTAGACGCTTTATACGAGTCTTTGTGCATTTTATTTTTCTCTGGCTTCGATAATGCAAATACATTAGTCCTTTCCTCGGAAGTTGCTAGTAATTTTATCTTTAAATGTACCCTCCTGCAGAATGTACGGGTGCTAAATAACTGAACAACATACATACAATTATCAGGCAAACATAAGACTGTTGCAACACAGTTTGGAACAAACCAAACCTAATTAAATAGCAATCTTAGACTCACTGCACTAACCGGGATTCTGGTGCCAGCAGCCAGCTTCAGAAAACACTCAGAGCAAATAAAGTCCTCTGAAAGTAAGACACCAATGGTATTCTGTGGCAGGTACCTCCCTATCTGTGTTGCTCTCCTGTTAACCAAATAGAAATCAACTCCTGGGGTGCCCCGATATTTAAATCTTGACAGGTCTCACCTTTGTATTGGCCCATCACAATTGAACAATAGTGAGGCATGACAGTGAGTGACACCAGGCTCTCCACTACAGGAGCCGGTATTGGGGCTTCTGGGCATGCTTTTCTATAGCATCCCTCTGGTGCTTAACGTCTATATTACATCACAATGTAAGATGCCCAGTGTAATATTTGGCTCTGGTTGCATGCTGTACTTATTGCCCTCTAGTAAATAAGAAATTGCCCAATAAACACATGCAATGGTCAAAAGATGGAGCACCGCTGGTTTTGGCCAAACTTTTTAAAAGCAGCCTAAGGTTAATAGAGTAGCAATGGTTGACTACTAGAGTTTTCTCCAGAAGATACAGGTTCTCACATTGCTCATTCACAGCACCCGTCATTCCCCTCTGGCTAATTAAGGTCTCATAAAGCAGAAGTCATTTAATCTTAGCTAGTGTGAAAAGCATCAGCAAGCAACAAGAAAAAGGATTCAAAAAGCCTAAATCTGAAGCTTTATCTTAAGCCCTCAAAGCAACTGGAAGATGCATGCTCCAGGGCCATCACCACCATTCAACTTTTGCATCTCAGTGAGTCACTGACTAGAACAAGTGGGTGTATTCTGTTACAATACACCAGATATGCACATTCTGGTTTCAGGTAAGTGACTCAGTAAGGAGTGAAGTCAAGAAGCATGCACTTTTATAGGAAGTAAATATTAGTAACTCCTAGACCATCTAAAAACATTAGGACAAAAAAAAAAAGGAAGACAAAAAAACTTTTTTTGTTCATATGAAGGAATTTATTTGACAAAAATAATTTCACAGGCAGCCCAGATGCTTGAAATACAAATTTCTGTAGTGAGTGCAATGCCTAGATTGTTTGCAAAGGCTCCTGCAAAAGCTTGATTCCTCTGAACCAATGGAAAATTTCTTCTAGCAAAAGAGAAAAAACAAGGAGAGACTACTTTAAGTGCTTTGGATTTGGTCAAAAGGCACTCTTCTGCTGCGATAGGCCTTTGAAGGACTTGACACCCCCTTTATACCTTCTGCTAATCAGATAGTTTAGTCTCAACAACAGTGACGTTATCAGTAGTGCAATATGGACTAGGGATTTGGTACAGGCCAATAAAACCAATTAATGTACCCAAGCCTTACATAAAGAAAAGCAGATATTAATTTATGATGGGCACTATGTTGACAAGTCACGAACACAGAAATGACTGTAGGTTTCCAAGAAAAAAATGTTGTGGGCTGAATAAACTTGCAGTTATCCATTAACAAGAGGGGCAATCACACAGAATGCATTTGATTATTTGTGTAAAATCCAGACTGATCATTTCAGTACCCAGCACAGCAGAAAGGTTCGCAAGGAAGATTAATGCGGTTGAGCAGTATACCGCATGTATTTCTTCCCAGAAGGCAACTCTTTGGTGAAAACGCCACTGGTAAAGATCTTGCTAGCATCGGCCTCTGGTACATTCGGTGGAACCATGACTCTGTCGCCAGGCTGTGTGAATGGCAGAAATGAAGAGTTGGTTAACCGAGAAGGTGGGTTTTATACAAGGCATAACAAAACAAAAGAACTTGCAGTGTAAAAAAAGGTTTAGATGACAATATTGTGGCATGCTTAGAACTCATTTTATTGTAACCCTGTACAGATTAAATGTCAGGACACATGGCTGGGTGCATATGGCTTTATATTAAATTCTAAAGACCTTGTACACACAAATGTTTGCCTGTACAGAAGATTGAAGAAAATAGGTCACCAGCACTCCATACGTTAAAATGAATGAGTCCTTTTAATGGACAATGATGTCACAGAAATCCAACATGAGCCGACGTTTCGGGGCCACACAGGGTCCCTTCTTCAAGGCAAGAGATGTGACTATGTGACTCTTTTGACCATTGCATGTGTTTATTGGGCAATTTCTTATTTACTAGAGGGCAATAAGTACAGCATGCAACCAGAGCCAAATATTACACTGGGCATCTTACATTGTGATGTAATATAGACGTTAAGTCACTATGTGACTATGTGTTTTGCACGGTGCCATCCGTGAAGTTACTTCGAGCACCATTTATTTGATTGTTGGCCGGGACTGCTGAAAGGTGTGCGGAGGGCACCTCCATCAATTGCCTGTACAGAAGCTCAGAAAGCTCTGTTGACTGTAAAGCATCCTGCAGCTTCAGTCTAGGATACTGACCAGTGATCTCAAAGAGAAAGCAAGCTGTCACTTTAAACAAGCTCCTACTAGGATTCTGCACTTGCTAAAACTCGATTTCAGGCTTTTAATAGCTGGTTTAAAGTGACAGCCAGTACTCACATTTAGATCTGTGTTTAACATTCTCAAACTGGAGCTATTGATTGCTTAAAAAGTTCAAAGCCACCTGTAGTTTACGCCTATACAAAGCTGAAGCCCGTGTGTATAAGGCCTTACTGATCACAAAATGTATCCCCCTTCCAAGATTTACTTGAAATGACACAACTAACGTCTAGCTATGCAAGACCACTGCCACCCACCACTGCTGTATTTGCCATACACATGCTTGATATTATGCCACGATTAGGTTGGGGATATTCACTCTGATCAAAAATATCAAGGGGATGACCCTACTGTCCTTGACAACAAGCTAAAACAATAATAACATTAATAATACATCTATAGCGCTCTCTATCACCTTTACATGATTGTTTCTTCAACTGTGGTCTGAAGGTATAGTCTTGGTGATCTCAGGTGGGATAGGAGATTCCTGCTACCTTTAAGCAAGTTCCAAGCAAAAGTCCAACAGAGTACACACCAAATGGGTAAAACAAAAAACAACCCTAAGAGTCCCTTCAGAATCTCAGGGTCTTTATCTCATATTTTAGCAAGGATCCAGACACTTCACACACCCAGCATATATGTGCAATCAAAATATGCACCCGTGTCTTTCAAGCATGTGCATGCATCATATACTCTTCATCTCTAGACTCTTTCTTGCATGATTTTATTAACCCTTGCAGAAGGGCTACCACCACACTGCAAGGGTTAAGTGCTCATTTGTATCTATGTGCGCAAAA
The DNA here is from genome assembly GCF_000935625.1 of Nanorana parkeri. Lineage (NCBI taxonomy): Eukaryota > Metazoa > Chordata > Amphibia > Anura > Dicroglossidae > Nanorana > Nanorana parkeri. The sequence goes on from NW_017306485.1 coordinate 1,558,354, forward strand.
AAAAAAAAAAGGGTTGTTATATTTAGACCACCCAAGCTGGCTTGTTTTTAGACCGGTGTCTTGAGTGTCTCTCCCCCACTGCTGCAGCAGTCTAAGGATCCTTGTCATCATGTTCTATACACTTCAGGAGACATGCTTCAGTGATCACAGAAGCAGGGAACTGGCTCAAAAGGTCTGGCGAGTAACTTTTTTTTTAAGCACCTAGATATAAATAAGCACTTAACACCACTTTTACTTGTCGTTCTTCTTAAGGTAATGGATACTGTAATATTTACTCTTACAGGAGACACTAATTGTGGCAACATGTTGGTGGCCTCACAGTACACAACAATTTGGACCCTGTAAATGAAATGGCTGAACAGCAAAAGGGAAGAACGCTGGACCGACCACAAACTTCCTCCTGGCCACTGCCCAGATCTGGCCTGGGAAAAATTAAATTATGTAAACTGATTTACAAAGCCACAATAAAATAACAGTTGATCCACCACAATGCCCAGATCTGGTCTGGGAACAACTAATTATGGAAACTGATTATTTACAATATATAGATGTATATTGTAATAATACAATATTATATAAACACACACACAAGGCTGTGAAGGGCTGCTACGGCGAGGCAAGTGCAATTACCCTTCAAAATAATAATAATAATTTCACATGCTGCCTACAGTGACACAATATGCTATAATTCTATTGCAAGTGTCTCAACACGCCTGGCTATCATTAAGTCAAACATCTCACTGTTACCTTCCAGTCCACAGGGGTTGCAACATTGTGGTTTGCGGTCAGCTGCAGGGAGTCTACAACCCTCAAGATTTCATCAAAGTTTCTACCAGTGGTTGCTGGGTATAAGATGGAAAGCTTCATTTTCTTATCTGGACCAATAATAAAGACCTAATAAAATACAGAATCATGGATTTAGTAACTACACAACACTGAAGGAAAAGTAGTAGTAGTGCTCATCATCTCTAGGATACTCACACATCGGGCGGTTACTGGCATACCCTGATTGTCCTTCTCTTCAGGGTCCAGCATACCCAACAGTATAGCAAGTTCCCTTGTGGGATCTGCGATAATTGGAAAGGGCAGAGTCTCAGTTGGCTCTTCACAATTGTAAGAATTTATGTCCTGGAAAAAAAGGAATGAAGTTAGCCTCATATAAACAGTGGATAGTCCAAAAATGTACGAGTCATAATATACTTTCTAGATGAGTTTGTAAGGGTGTGGAAAAGGCATTTTACTCTGCAGTTCCAGGGAAAATAAAGAACACTTTACTAAAAGTGACCACCACTCAACACCATAAAGCCTTTGTAGAAGAAAAGTTTTGGCTGTGTCCAGTTCTTACTCCAAACATATGCTGCTCACGCCATTCATTTCTATGCCATCCAGAATAGCATGGACCCAGTCACAGGAATAACAGGGCAAGTGGCATATGTACCCAGGACTTTTTTGTTCCGGAGAGACAGCAGGCAGACAGCATAGCCAAGATCTCAGGAGTGAGGCTGAAGGCAGGTATTTAGGTAGGTGGTTGACCCTCAGGGTGGTTTGGGATTTAAAGGTCAACTTACTCAAAGTGAAAACCAGGGGGTAGCCAAACTTCGGCCGTCCAGCTGTGGTGAAACTACAAATCCCATGATGCATCTCTCTGGGAGTCATGTCTGTGGCTGTGATTATCTTACAATGGCTCATGGGATTTGTAGTTCCACCACAGCTGGCGGGCCGGAGTTTGGCTACCCCTGCTCTAAACTCTTAAAACCATGATATTGGGTACATTATTAAAGCAAATGTGTAGGAAAGAAAGTTTGTTGAACTAACCAGAGACAGGAGCTTGGTTATAGGTTAGCCAGACATTTCCTCTTTCCACCTACTGCAAATGTCAATAACTTTATAGCTTATCAAACCAAGACACTTTGTAGAGTTTCTTGAATATGGTTTTATTAAAGGGTAATACTAGGGATGCACTGATATAGGGATGCACTGATATAGAGCTGCAGCTAACGATTATTTTCAAAATCGATTAGTTAGCCGATTATTAAGTTCGATTCAATCGGATAAAAAATAAAATACATTTTTAAAAATGGCTCAAGTGATGGACTTCTAGTTTGTATTGAGATTGCAGTCCATCACAGGAGCAAGCTTGGAGCGGTGGAAGTAAATAAAAAAAAAAAAAGTGTGGGTAGCAATATAGTGAAATGGAAAAGTGAAACAAATTATACAGCAATGAATGCAGAATGGCACTGGCTAAAGAGGACTCCAAAACCCAGCAATAGTACATTATACAGCAACATTGCAGAATACCACCAGCTATATAGGAATACAACAAATCTCAGCAATAGTACATTATAGCCGGCGGTATTCCGCATTGCGCTGTATAATGTATTATTCCTTGATTTGTAGTCCTCTATACAGCGCAATGCAGAATACCACCAGCTATATAGGAATACAACAAATCTCAGCAATAGTACATTATAGCCGGCGGTATTCCGCATTGCGCTGTATAATGTATTATTCCTTGATTTGTAGTCCTCTATACAGCGCAATGCAGAATACCACCAGCTATATAGGAGTACAACAAATCCCAGCAATACATTATAGAGCACCAGGTGTGGGTGGGAGTGCAGGCTTACCTGAGCAGTCTTCCAGCAACTTGTTTCTGAGATCAGGCCTATCTACCGTCGGCTGTTATCCGCCCACACCTACTCCTCCTTACTTCCTCTCACCGCGTCCCTGTGCCGATCGTGGAGGCGGGGAGGAGGTGCGGAGAGTGGATGCGGGCAGGTCTGGCAGCGGGGAGGAGGTGTGGTGCGCAGCGTGTGTGGAGCCGTGAACAGGGCCAACCAATCAGAAGCCGATTAATCGATGATTGAAAAAGTTAACAACTTTTTCAATAATCGATTAGTTGTTGCAGCCCTACACTGATACCATGGTATCAGTGCCGAAACTGGGCATTTTTGCGAGTACTTACTCATAGCAAATGCCCCGATACTGGCGGCTGTTCACAGAAAGACTGGCGGCTGTTCACAGAAAGGCTGCCGAGGTCCCCAGCAAGGTCCCGGCAGCCTTCCTGTGAACCGTGGAGCCATTTTATAGCACCGGCCAAAAATCTCCCCCTCCTTCCTGAAACGCTGCCGCCCGCACCCGCTGAGACCGACCGGCACCCTTGATGAGACCTCACACAGCCCGTCTGAGACATCAGGCCGGCACCCCAGAGCATCACAGAGAATGTAGCTTCATATTATTCTACACGGATGTACAATACATTGCGGATGTACAAAGCTACATTTTGCAACATTTGAAGCTGGGACCGGGCCCTGGCACTTTACCACCTTTCCTAAAATTATTATCCTGCATTGATTTAGAAAAAGTTCACATGACAAAAAAAAAAAAAAAAAAAGAAGGAAGTCCGACAGTAATTGGCATCAGCACTCGTACTTGGGCTGGAAAAATTGTATTAGTGCATCCCTATACCATGCACATCTTAGTTATATCCTAAATTAGCAATACTGGAGAATGGCATTGCTTCTTTCAATGGATGTACACCGCCATTGAAAGTTTATCACAAAAAAGCTGAGGCTGAAATTTACACCTGTGTTATGGTGTGATGCATCTTGGTGCAGTTTCCATTAAAAAAAAAAAAAAAAACAACACACACCATGCATTTTCAATTGGAATGAATGCCAATACATGTAAATGTCATACTTCACCACATAAAAAAATATGCAGGGATATGAGTGTAGCCTTACAATGCATATTATACATAACTATGAAATTCAGAGTTAGGACTTACCGGTAACTCTATTTCCATTAGTCTTCCAGGACAGCATCACGAGATGGAATCTCCTCCCCCACACACAGGAAACACGTCACTTAATCTGAGTTATGGGAAATCAAGTAGCTAAGTCTCCTACTGAACCACACTAGTAATGCAGGTTGTGGGGTTATACTGCTTCTCCTTATACCTTGACCACTTTTTTGTTGTAAAAGCCAGCAAGCAAGGGAAGGAGTCAGGTCTCGTTCACACCTAGGCGTATTGCATATGCGCGACCGTGGCGCGTTTTTTTTACTGCGATTCGCGGTAAAAAAGTTGCGCGACCGTCGCGCGTTTCCGAAGGCTACTTGGCTGTATCCCAATGGAAACGCGCAACAAAGCGGCCCAAAGTAGTACCTGTACCTTTTCAGGCGTGGGCCGTTTTGTAGCGCGTTAGGGACGGGCGGAAATACGCCAAGGTGGTAACGAGACTATTGAATACAATGGGATTTATATTTTTGAGCGTTTTGTAGAGCGTTCGTCGAGCGTAGAACGCGCTACAAAACGTTCAGGTGTGAACGAGGGCTAAGACCCCAAAGTACTATGTAGAAAAGGTACTGTATGAGGAAACGTAACGCAATGTTGACTTACTGAGCCAGTCCCCACTGCCCCAGACTGAGAGCAGAGGTCTACAATCTGCTGCTGTCATAAACAAGGTGGCAGTGCCCAGCAGTGTGTCCAAAGAGTTTTGCCTCACATCGAACAAGGTTTTTTTGGGGGGAAATAGGGAACAATAACAAGGAAGTAAATTACAAAGGGCATCAGGACTTGCATCTGTAATGAACAGTGCAGCATGGTTCAGCTGGGTATAAATAGTGAGTTACCAGGCTTTTCTCTAGGAGGTGGGAGCTGCCACAGACTGCCCTGACTCCAGTTTTGCGATAACTACAAAGGAATATGAATACACAATGGATAGTTAATATTTACCTTGCTCCATCCCAGATGATCTTCCACACAGTCTATAGACAAAGCAATCATGCGAACATTGCGTTTCTTGAATTCTGGTGCCAACTTGACTGCCCGCCCAAGCTCTGTGGTGCAGACTGGTGTATAATCTCTCGGATGAGAAAAAACGACACCCCAACTAAAAAGGGCCAAAAAATAAATAAAATGTCACCTTTAATTTACATGTATGAGCAAGTATACAATTGCAGATATGGATATTATCAGTATACCCAGGGCTTAATAAATCTCAGCATCTTTTCCAACACTGCTGGCTGTTTGCTATTGAACTTTGCAAAAAAAAACCACATCGATATGCACTTTAAAAATCTTTTCCACACTGATCTACTTCAATTTTATGCACCGATATTCACATGACTGTCTTCACTTGGCACATCCTGAAGTAAAAAGTATAGCACAGGAAAGTGTCAATCTCTGCAAGAAAAATACTGTGCGATCACCGCTACCTTAATTCGGACAAGGCCCAAAAAAATAAAATTAATCTCTCTCTCTCCCACTGGGCCAAGCTTCAGTATTTTGCTAGTCAGCCCAGTTGGCTATCAAAATACCTGAACAATCTGATTGGATGCGGGCATTGTTCAGGCATTTTGAGAGCCAGTGGGGTAGACTAGCAAGATACTAGATATATAATAGCTGCAAGCGTTATCCGTACAGGTGATTCACATAAAGCGTTTGCATCCATTGGAGTCTTCTGCACTGAAAACTGCGCTGGGAAATCCAAACGCTATATGTGAATGTTGCCTTATGGATCACTCACACTAGCCAGCATGCCAAAACGCTCCAACACATCACACAGTTTACTTTTTCAACTTAATTTGGAGTGTACACTGAAGCCAGGTCTCCACACAGCTGTGCAGCATGCTGTGACCTTCAACGCTACCCTAAGCAATGTAGAATGTCTGCATGATGACTAGCATTGATCAGGTGCTGAAAAACACAGGTCCCTGTTAATGGTGTAAATGAGCCCTTATGGGGCTGAAGAAAAGTAAACTAGCTACAAATACGGTGACGTCATCACACTTGTGCACCATTTTGATCTGGGAGCCCTTCTTCAGTGTTGCTACATAGGATTTGCAGTTTCCCTACTCAAAGCCACTCTACGCCAAAAATAAAAACAAAAACCACCACAAACACAACACACAAATTTAAATATGGTTGCGACATGGTCTTAGATAGGGCTGCAACCAACTAATCGATCAATCAATAATAGGAATAGTTGTCAACTATTCTCATCGCTGCGGTCCGGTGCTAACAAAATAGTGCTTTCAGCATTTTGTTCACACCGGACCATAGGCATATGTGCCTTGCGATCCCGTGCAGCCAATCGCATTGCGGCCGGAGGGCGTGGCTACGGTGCCATTCACGTCAATGGACCGACACACCCCCTCCTGCCCCACAAAAAAGTGAGCCGGCCGCAACGCGAAGCAGTGCGTTCTGGCCAGAATCGGGCCAGAACGCACTGCATCTGGTGTAAACGAGGCCTTTGGCAAAAAAAACAGAAAAAAAACAAACAAAACTAATCACGTCTTTAAAGACATCACATAAGAAGCTTCTTATCTGATTGGGAGTGGCAGGTTATTCCATTTCACACGTAGCTTGCTTTAGAGCTGTGCATTTTAAATATATTAACTTATCTAGCTCATAGAACAGAAAGGACAAAATCATTTTACAGGCGCACAAAAAATTATGATTCAAATTAACACAGACAGCCCAGCCTCGGAGCAATGCCAAAAAAAATACAACTGGGTGAAAGTTTGCATTCCTATAGTGCAGATTATAGACTGTGCATACTTCACCTGTAACTCTGCAAACTTTATAAAACACATTGTTGACTGTGTGCCAGCAGGCAACTCATTTATAATTCGGCAATTTTACATAAAAACATGCAAAATTAGACCATTTTATGTAATAGCACTTACTTGTAACTAGGGATGCACCGATACTAGTATCGGTGCCGATGCAGAATATTTGAGTCCTCGCACAAATGCTCCGAAGCCTAGCCCGATACTTGAACTTACGGCCAATAACGAAGCTGGGCACACTTCTTGACAAATCAGGAAGCCAGGCAACATGTCATTAAAAGGCGCCCGGCTTCCCGATTGGCCAGAAAGCAGTGTCCATGCTTTCTCATCACCTGGTGACGAGGGAGCATGGAGACGGGAGGTCGGGGGGCGGGTCTTTACACATCAGGCGGATTCAAGGCTAATCAGGAAGCCAGGTGGCGAGTCATTACAGGCCGCCTGGCTTCCTTAATGGGACTTCCGGTATCTATTTGGTGTCGACGGGTATCGGAAAAAAAAATATTGGTACTCGATACAGAAAAACCGGTATCGGTGCATCCCTATGTGTAACCCTTCCTTTTCTAAACCCCTATTGCTATACATAACTAATATAAAACTTCTGTGTAAACACTTTAGGCTGGGTTCACACCTAGGTGTATTGAATATGCGCGTGTCGCGCATTTTTAACGCGATTCGCGGTAAAAAAAATGCGCGACAAACGCCCGTTTATGAGGGCTACTTGGCTGTATCCCAATGGAAACGCCAGACCAAAACACCCCAAAGAAGTACATGTACTTCTTTGGGCGTAGGCCGTTTTGTATCGCGTTCGGACGAGCGGAAATACGGCAAGGTGTGAACCAGACCCATTGAATACAATGGGATTTAGATGTTTGAGCGTTTTGTAGAGCGTTCGTCGAGCGCTGAACGCAGTACAAAACGTTCAGGTGTGAACCAGGCCTTAGGCCTGCAGGTAATTTTAGTGTATATACTACATCATAAATATTTACATTATAAGAAAAAAGAAAAGGGAGCATGTCTCTACCATGTGCCTGGGGAGGCCATAGGGGGCACATGGGGCTTTTAGGTCCATTTGGATTCTTGCGGCTGAATGTGTCCATTCAGATGCTGTGCCTATTCAGGTAAATGACGGGCTAACAGCGGCAGCGCCTGTCCGCATGTAACCTTACATAGAGGAATTACCTGTGGATTAGGAGAGATGGTTGCCCTGGGACACAGAGAGCTTGCTCTGTGTACACAGGCCCCGAAGCTGGCCAGTCAATAATAATGTCCCCTCCATTCATGATATTGGCTGAAGCCCCTCTATCCCCCGCCAGGCTATTGTATTCAGACAGCGGCAGGTGTGCCACCATTGTCAGAATGCCCGAACAGTGACTGTAGCAGATTGGCTGCAGTCTTAGGTCATGTGACCGATTAGCCTCCTGGAAATTATAGCCAAGGCATTCCTGGTATCAAACTAATTGTAATTCTCTTACGCATTTGTGTAATAACTTATTACTACGGATGCACCGAAATGTCGGCCACTGAAACATATCGGCTGAAAATTGCACTTTTGGCAAAATGCCGAAAGTACCATCTTTCGGACAAAATTGGGTGCTTTCCCATCTTCTCTCCTCCTCGCTGGGCGCTGTTCTATGACCCCTCTGACACAGTGCAGCTCTCCTCCCGCACAGCCCTGCTCAGCCTTCTGTGTCAGAGTAGGAAGGAGCAGTGTGGGGGCGGAGACTGTCAGCTGCCACAGGAGCTGCCAAAATAATCCGAGGTCTCATCACGCAACGCCAGCTGAGCATCCCGGTGACAGAGTCCGGATGGAGAGCGGGTACAAGCAGTCAGCGATCAGCTGATCGTTGACTGCTAGTAAATAATTGAGGACACAGTATGTTTACTGTGTCCCCAATTATGAATGAACAGGAATTGCTCTACATCACTTCCTGTTTGTTCACGATTGTGGATCTAGTAAACATACTATCTCAACAAATTATGAATGAACAGGATTCCTGTTCATTCAGTGCTGGGGCTGCAGAATAAGAGATTGAGGGCTCTGGGTCCTCAATCTCTATTTTAAAAGAAATATCAGGGGTCTGACCCCTAATATTTCCCCGAAGCCTCCAGCAGTAAAGTTAACAAAAATGTTTATTAGAATTTTTTTTTTTAGGGCCCGTTCACATATCAGGTCCTGATCAGGTGCGGATCTGCAGACTGATGCAGTGCGTTATTGCCACGTTTTTGATGCATTCCAGTAAAAAAAAAAAAAAAATAATAATAATAATAATAATAGCTGGAGTTGGGCTGTTAGTATGTTAGCTGCAGTGCAGTGCGTTTCCTGACCGTAAAAAATGTGACATGCAGTATTTTTTCTGTCGTAAGCTGAACGGACTGCGCACGTGAGAACTGTAGCCCATAAAACACATAGGAATACATTGGGATGCATTTTGAGTGCAGGAGCGTACGGATCAGGTCAGCACAGAAAACAGACGTCGTGTGAACAGGCCCTTAAAGTTCAGTTCCAAAATGTCATTTGGGTGCACCTCTACTTATTACAGCTTTATCATAGCAGGGATTAGATGTTGGTCCCTGTCAGTTGGACCTCAGGAAAAAACAAAACATCCTCACATCTAAATGCAGGTGAATGGACTGTATTAGATGTGATGAGGTCAGCGGAACTTAAGACTGCCGGAGCCCAGGGGAGAAGAGGCTGTGTGACTGGTCTAGCAGCCGGGAGGGATCAAGCATTAGGTGAGTATTTCTTCTTAATTTGAGCCCCTAGAGAAAAACAAGCAGTTAACCCCCTGCAGTGCAGAGGTAGCCCCACTGAAAGGGTTAGTTTTTCTAAAACCTGGAGTTCAAGGTTTCCCAGATCATCTTGGGTGAAGCAAGTTTATGATCTTGCTAGAAGTTTTGTTTTATTCAACTTGACCCACTAGAGCTGGAGGTATTCTGGTGTGAAGGTTGTTTAATCTTGTTTATGCTTCTCATCAGTTGTCAGCCTCACTGGACAGAAACAACAAATCAAATGTACAGGTTTTATCACAGACTTACAAATGGAAAAAGAAGGGTGCCACTGGGTTTTGTACATATCTCCATTCACCGCACTCAGTTTAGGGTCAATCAAACCCCATTAGCGCTCAATTTCCAGCCGATTCATGAGAAATGTGAACCATGTATGGCCAAGCTTTAGGCAGCAGCTTACACAATGGGGCCTTGAGGGCCCACTTGCACTAGAACGTGTTGAAGTATTATTTTGTCCGTGTGTTGCAGCACGCCATGTTACTGCTCCTGTTCTCTGTGTGTAGCATGTTTCGCAGGCGGGGGGTTGGTACTTTCAACGAGGAAGCACGTTCCTGTATAAAATGTGGATGAGGCAATATATTGTTACAAAAGGAGACATGGAAAGAATAAAAGAGATATAGATCAATAATTTAAAAAAAATATAATATATATATATATCATGGGGCATAATCCAAGCCGCCCTGCAACAAAGAAACTGTCGCAGGTCGGCTCTATTGTTCTGAAGTCAGCGAATACATACCGCCGATCTCCCTATTTTCTTCCTGCAAAGAGTGGTGACTGTCAGTCACCGTTCTCCACAGGGATTCCCCCTCCCAGCTCCTCCAGCACTGACTGGAGAAACAGACTGGGCAGGCACAGCTGGCTCTGCCTCTAGATAGGCAGAGCCCGTTGTCAGCCAGCCAGCTGGGTGGATCTCAACAGTATTGTTGGGACCTGTCCCGGCTGTGGTTCCCTCAGCATAAAGCGAGGCTCTGCCATGATGGACAGTCCTGCCTTTACACAGCAACAACAACAAAAAAATCAAAAATGGGAAAAAGGTCTGCTGCAAAGAGACCACGTGTAATTTTGGGCACAGCTTTGGAGTTCAGGTATTCTTTTAGTCCAGACATACAAACGAGTAAGGCTAGGGCAAAGCCCAGCAGGAAAATAAAGCAAACACAAACACTAATCCATGCTAAAAACGCATCTCAGTGCAAAAAATTCATTTCAGAAAGCATATTATAATACAAAAACCTAACAGGGTTATTCACTAAAGGGTGAAGAGGTTGGGGAAGGCAGGAGAAGTGAACAATGTAGGACAATATAGCTGAACATAGATTGTTCACTTCTCCAAACTTGGCATATCCCTAGTATGACATCATTCCGCCTTCAGCTGTCATTTCTCTGGCTTCTATAAACAGAGAAGAAGATCTCTGCTTCATCAGCTTCTTTGGGGTTCCCAAGGTGACATTAGGGGTCTTGGAGACCACTGGTGTCTCCAGAAAGTGACCTGTCATTGTATATTTGCCATCACATCTTGTTATCCCCCTAGCCTATGTGATGGCAATAAAGTTAAGTGTAAAAAAAAATAAAAATAATAATATAATAATAATTTTTCATTATATAGTAAAAAATAAAAACCACAGTCGTGATTAAATACCACCAAAAGATAACTATCTGTGCCAAAAAAAAACAAAAACATTTATATAAAAGTACATTTCAGTACAGCGTTGCATGACTGAATAAATGTAAAAATGCCGCAGTTCTGAATACTGAAAAATGGCCTGGACAGGAAAGGGGTGTAACACCCCGGGCTTCAAGTGGTTAACCTGTGTGATCGTTGTTCCACCCCTAGGCACATTAGACAGGAGAACAGCCTGAGGAACTCTCATCTTATGACTTCAGTAACACTACACCTTGCCTGCTGATACATTGGGAATACATCCAAAGTCAACAATGGGCTTTTGTTAAACTATATTGCTAACACGGCTATTATTCCCGAGTTCTGATACCAGCAGGGGCAATGTACACAAAGGGGTGGGCTTGAGGCCAGCCACCCATCAAAGCACCCCTAGCAAGTATAGTCAGAAACAAATAATCTCCAGTTTGCAGCAAGACATCTAAAGCTTCATTTATACACAGTCCCTATGAATAGAATTCTTTGTGGTGTACTATTGCATCATTTTACTTAATACCGAGAGCTTGAGCTCTCCAAATACAAACTGTCAACTGTAGAACCTTTTGTAACCAAATGGAATCTTCTGCTGGTCTGAACTTTTCATTAAAGCAGAACTCCAGGTAAAGAAAAAACAAAAAACACCCCATTAACCCTCGCAGTTTGGCTAGGCAAAAATGAGCACTTGCCCCTTGTAGTGTGAGGGACACTACAAAGGGGCAAGTGCTCATTTTTGCCTAGGGTCAAAAAAAAAAAAAGGTATACTTACCCAATCCTTGCAGCCAGCTTGCTCTTAAGGTCGCTTCACACCGCAAACAGTGCGTTCCAGAACTGTCAGCCTATGGAACGCACTGTATCTCGATTTGGCCGGCTCCCTTGCATTTAGGTGCATTGAAGTCACAAGCACTGCAGCCACACTCCCCCGTCCGCATTGCGATCACCTGCACCCAAATGCGTGGCACATTAGTGCCTGCGTTCCAGTGCAGTGCAATCTGCAAAAATACAGCAAGCAATATTTTTGCAGATCGCACTGGACCGGAACGCAGACACTGATGTGCCACACGTTCGAGTGCGGGCGATTGCACTGCACTGGGGGGGGCGCATGGCTGCGATGCCATTGACTTCAATGCACCTCCACACCCCTGAACACAGGGTGCCAGCCGGGTTGCAATACAGTGCGTTCCAGAGGTTGACCAACCCTTAGACCGGTCTCTAGAGTCTCTCTCCCACTCTGCTGCATCGGTCTACGGATCCTCGAGTCATCACATTCTATATTCAGTGTATAGGACATGAGGACGCCAAGGGACATACCATCCCTGCAGTGCCGAAGCAGGGAGGCCCGCTCAGAGGACCAGGTGTCTACCCTGTTTCCCCGAAAATAAGACCTAGTTGTGACCATTGCCAGGGCTGGTGGTGGCATAAATGGGAATTTGAAGAGCCGCGGGAGAGAATCAGCGGTGCCAATGAATGGAAAGGTATGGCACCCCTGATCACACTATTCTTAACTTTGCCATTTTGGATTATTAATTTGGATTGTTTGGATTGTTATACATTAAAAAATAAAAATAAGACCTAGTGTGTTTTTTTGAGCCAAAAATATAAGACAGTGTCTTATTTTCGGGGAAACACGGTAAAACTTTGTGATCTTTGACCCTAGGCAAAAACAGGCACGTAACCCTTCCAGTGCAGGAGTAATAAAACTTTTACCTGGAGGAGTTCTTCGGAGTCCTAATGGCGGTTATAGGACGACTTGGCTGTTTCTTGTGCTATACATATTTAATAAGTATGCTTGTTAGTAACTAACATGTGACCTTCATGACAGGATCACCAGGTATTATTTTCACAAACAAATGCAGATTTTTAAAAAATTCTGAAATTTAAAAAAAAAGAGAATCACCCTACCTAACCCCTAATCACACTAAAATTCCTAATAACAGAAAATATTATTAATAATAAAATAAAAAAAACACAACATACAAGTTCATGGAGTTCTGGGTTGCAGCAAAGTTCTGCCTTTGCAGCTCTCATCAAACTGCCCCATGGGGTTCGAGATATACATTTTAGGAGTCAGCGGGGGCAGCTTGTCATTCTCATCTAGGCAAGGATTCAGGAAGTGGACCCCAAAACATTGAACAAAAATATATTTTAATTAACTGCAATTGTGTAAGAGGGAGGAGATGAGAGATAAATCGTCCAATCTGGTTCTGTCTGTAGAAGTCGATGATCGGTGGAATCTATGAGCATAGAAGGAATACAGAGAAGTGTATCGCACGGTGATATGATGCAGTGAACCCTCCACCCCACAGTCCGCCATAGTAGGAAGCTCTCACATCACAGCTAGAAAAGGCAGCGGAAGAGAACTCACTTATCTCCCAGGAAGTCGTGCAACTTGATCCGGCCGATCGTGGTGTCAGCCTCGATGTTGGGGAACGTTTCTCCTAACAGTATTCCAGGCATGGCGGCTGTCACTGCTCACTGATCACTGATCACTGATTGACACGTGAAAACGCAGCTCGTCCTAGAGTCCGGAGGGGGCGCGGCCAGCTGGCAACAGGGGAGTGACTTAGAGCTGGGGTATAACAAGGGAGCTAGCGGGCGGGCCTGAAGAGGGCGTGTCACAGATGACAGGCGTGTGTCTACAGCGCAGGCTGTTTCCGATCGTTACAGCTTCACTTCTCTTTTCTCTTTCGGTCTGAGTCCGTTTGGCTAATGCTGACGTCACGTGACCGCTGTGCGTTAATGGGGTCGGGACGGTTCATTGAGGACATTTTGATGTTTGCCAATAATGATTGGTCAGAAAACTTGAGAAATCAACTTCTTCAAATCTTTTCCTGCCAGAGCCGGCTTTTTTTCATGCACACATTTTAAAATGCATGCTATAGGCCTGAAGATTAGGTCATATACCCCCCTGAACAGAGGCCCTGGGGAATAAAATGGTGGTAGTTGCCATTTATATCGCAGAATATTAGTACACCTGTTTATTAAACCCAGATTTTCAGTAAAGATTACACTTAAATTAATTTTGGTGCACGCAAACACAAGAGGCAGGCGGCCGCTGTCAGAATAAAACAAAAAACAAAACAGATAGCAGGGATCTAAACATTTCCAAGATAAATTGTTTCCCATGCGGGCATGTGGGAGCCACTATCTTATAGCAGGAGACTCCTGAAACATCTGGGAGAGTTGGGATGTCTGCATCCCTGTTAACCAGTTGACATCCGCGGTGTTAAACCCCCTTCCCATCCAGGCATTACACTGCACGATTATCTACGAGAATCGCGGGAAATCCCTCGATTGTACGATAATCGCAAAGTGTATGGAAGGCGTGCGACCGTTTCTACTCTATGGTCGCACGTCTTCCGTCGAACAATCGTACGATTCTCGGCGAGTTAGTGGCCTGCTTGTTCGACAACTGCCGAACGGGCCGGTGTGCGCACCCGCACACTACCCGTTTGCAGTCATCTGAAGCCCGCCCCTCATTGCAGTCATCGGAAGCCCGCCCCTCATTGCAGTCATCGGAAGCCCGCCCCTCATGGCGATGATCCCAAGTACGATCTGCCTGTCCAAGATGGGCAGATCGTACGTTTTTTAAATTACTTTACAACCCTCGCAAGACAAAAGTGTTGCAAGGGTTGTAAAGTGTATGGGCACCTTTACTGATTGTCTGTACCTAAGGGCGGGAAGAATAGTCTGCAGGAGCCACAGTATTGCACCTATGATCCACTGATTGCGTTTTCAATGCTTTAATGGGTTCAATAAAAAACAATAATAATCAGTACAGAATAAAGGTCAGAAAAAATAATGCTTGCACTCAGGGGCGTCCCGAGGCCGGGTACACCCCCACTGTGTTGTCATCGCGCATGCGCGGCCATCTGATTGACGCCTGCTGGCAGCCATCTTAGTAATGGACGCTGGCAGAGAGAGGAGGGGACATTCACCCGGCGGGATAAGGTATGCCGCCGGGTTCCCTCCTCTCTCCTGATACTGTCGGGCTCTCAGTCCATGACAGTCATTTTGGTGTCACCCTGTGAGTCATTTTGGTGTCACCCCTGCAATGGTGTCAACCGGGTGCTGGCCGCACCCCCCTTGTGACGCCACTGCGCCACTAAAATAGTGCGGCCCAATGGGGCCAGGAACGCACTGTGGCTGGTGTGAACTAGCCATAAGCGTTTGTCAACATGTATAGACCTGACCTCTGCCACTCTGCTCTTTCCCACAGTGCTTACAGATGTAGACTGAAAATTACATTAAGAAAGCAGTTATTTGTCTTGCAGCACTTGTGTAACCACCACCCTATGTCCCTATGGAGGAAAACACCCTGCCTATAACAGCAACACATTAGCATATGAAATCAAGGTCAAAACTTAACTTTATGATTAATTAAAAGATTTGGTATCATTTCTGGCAGTTCAGATGCTGTCAGTGAAGCATGCATTCAGTCCTACAATTTGTAATTTTTCCTATGATCATGGAAATTTTGCTTAGCCAGTTAGGATACCAATCTCATTGAGGTGACGGCTGCTCATCAGGGGCGTATACACTGCAAGGCAAACAAGGCATTTGCCTTGGGCGGCACTTTCACACAGCCCACCTTAGACCCCCGGCTTCCTTGCTACGCTCCTAGCGCAAGCTGTCAGAAGCTGGATCCAGTGTTATGTCTTAAACATGAAGGGGTGGGGCAAATTTAGATTGGGGGTGTCCGAGCTTAGTCTTGCCTAGGGCAGCACAAAACCTAAATACACCACTGCTGCTCATAAAGGAGGAGGTCCTTCACGGGATCTGGATCAAAATATACTGGCCACAATAAACAAGGACCTCTAAATTCAATTGCATCTATATATCTGTGCCACCCTGAGTTATTCTCACTCCCTATGGAGATAGGAGCACTATTAATGCTCTGTGCCAAGTTCTTATATGATAGAGGGGGAATTCAAGCCGTGGACCTCTTTCTGTAGACTCACCAGTAGAAATAGCCAACCCCTTCCGATGCCTCTAGTTATAGTGTGGCTTTATTTCTCTGGGTATGGTCTCTGGTGGTCAGATCATGTAGCCCACCTTTGGTTGACTGGGTGACCACATTTTCACTTGTTAATCCTGCCAGTAACACACTTCCTGTCCAAGAGTGAAAACACTCACTATATGTTATCTATGGAGAAGCAGAGTTTTCACTCTGGGTCATTGGATTACACCCCCCACCCCCAATATCCATACCCTGGGGGCAGGGAAATGTAATCCACAGAAGTAAACTGCGCTGGGCTGATAACACTGCTTAGGCCTTCAGTACAGCAGAGGCAGAGGAGGCAGAGACCAGGCCCACTGTGCGGGGCTGGAGAGGCTGTGTCACTGATCTGTAATTTCTCCAGTGGAATGTGCTGCAGGCTCCGCCAGGTAGAAGCTAGTGGTATTCAATTATCATTATAATGCATTGCTGGGACTTGTAGTCTTGCATAGCTGGTGGTATTCTGCATTGCTGTACAATAATTATACAGCAATGCAGAATGCCACCAACTATGCAGGACTACAAGTCCCAGCAATACATTATATTACCTAGGAATGCACCAGTGCCAAAAATTGGCACTTTCAGGAGTACTCATACTCGTGCAAAATGCCCTAATACTAAACGCAGATACGGGCACTACATTTTTAAACTGAAGTGGCTGCCTGAGGTCCCGCACTTGCTGGGGACCTCGGCAGCCTTCCTGTTAACCACACAGTGCCTGTTTATAGTGCCTTCCCATGACAGTGGGGGGTTGGGGCTTCATGGTTTCTTGCACCGGGGCCCTGTAGTTTCTAGTTATGCCTCTGGGTGTGGTAATTATTCATCAGAATGGGGTTATAATTCTTCTGTAAACAACTCCCAAACAAGTACTTAGTTCCCTACAAATGAAAAGATATATCCATGTTAATGTTAATTTAATGTTAATTTACATTCATACCGAATATGTCATTCACTGTCCCTGAAATAAATTATTTTTATTTAAGATGGATTTATATTTGGTAATAAGCTAAAAAGTAGTTGTTTTTTTTAACAGTATCAAGCCCCAGCCAATTTTGGGTGTTTGGCTAAACTAGCATCTTACACCTTATCTATTTATACAGGACAGGCTGCTTGAAGTGTCTAATGTACCACACCCTTATCATATGAGAATCATGCTTCAGAGAATTTCAGTTTATAATATACACTTACTGACACTTTATTAGGTACACCTGTACAATTGCTTATGTAACACAAATTGCTAATCAGCTAATCACATGGCAGCACCTCAATGCATTTAGGCATCTAGATGTTGTGAGGACGACTTGCTGAAGTTCAAACCGAGCATCAGAATGGGGAAGAAAGGGGATTAAAGTGACTTTGAACATGGTTGTTGGTGCCAGATGGGCTGGTCTGTGTATTTCAGAAACTGCTGATCTACTGGGATTTTTTACGCACAACCATCTCTCGGGTTTACAGAGAATGGTCTGAAAAAGAGAAAATATCCAGTGAGCGTCAGTTGTGTGGACCAAAAGGCCTTGCTGATGTCAGAGGTCAAAGGAGAATGGGCAGACTGGTTTGAGATGAAAGAAAGGCAACAGTAACTCAAATAACCACTCATTACATCCGAGGTATGCAGAATACGATCTCTGAATGCACAACACGTCGAACCTTGAAGCAGAAGGGCTACAGCAGCAGAAGAAGAAAGTTCAGATGAGACTGATTGATTAGCGCACTCCCAGGGTGGTGTAGCGAATGGTGGCCAGTGTGCTGCTCCTATACTGATTGTGAGACTAAACAGGAAAGAGAAGAGGGCAGGAGCCCAACAGTCTGGTGCCAAGTGTGTGGATGGGGAGTGATGAGTAAATGAGGATGTGGGATGCTGAAAGCTAAATGTACAGCTGGGAAGCTGCCACTTGTTTTGTACAAGTGGCAGCAGGGAGTAGAGGGGCAGCAGGGGTGTGGAATTCCTATCTCGGGACATGCTGTCAGGGTACCATGCACAGGCGTCCTCACACCACATGCAGGTACCCACGCAGGATGACCAAATTAATATGCCCACACAGGATAGGGTTCTATGCACACAGTTTATTTGCTACACAACAACAAAACTACAAACCCCCTCAACCCCCCACAGGTTTAGCAGTGAAGTAATAAACCCACCGTTGGGACAAACACACACCTACAGCCAGGGGGAAAGAACAAGGAGGGGTAACAGGCCTGCAGATATATGGCAGGCCTCAGGATAAAAGAAGAGTGGTCAGGTACAAGCCGGGTCGTTAACAGGAGGGCAGCAGCACGGTACAGGAACAGGATCCAAGAGAGTGGTCGGGTAACAAGCCGCGTCGGTGACAGGTCTGCAGATAGGAAGCAGGGTTCAGGAAGCAGGGAATCAGTCAAGTGCAGGCGACGCAATACTGAGCCAGCTTCCTGACTGCAGGTAGGGCCTAAATACCCTCCCAGGAAGCACCAGGTGATGGGATGATTAGTCCCAGCTGGGGCAAACCCGCAGGTGAGTACCGGAGCTGAAGGTTCCTTACAGTCCCTGGCTGCTGGAGACACCCGCAGGCGAGCACAGGAACTGCAGGACCTGGTTTCAGCACCACCTGGGGGTGCTCTGGAACCTGACACATGCAGTTTTGGCACCGGGCTTGTAGTTGTTTTCTACATTTAGCCTGCCTTGGGCAAGCAAAGCTAAATGTACAGCTGGGAAGCCGCCACTTGTTTTGTATAAGTGATCTCGGTAATGTGGCCGAG
>NW_017306485.1:1577128-1596024 GCF_000935625.1 Nanorana parkeri
GCATTATGGATTTTCTTGTTTTTTGGGCGCATTAAAGGACCTGGCCTTAGGGCAGCAGAGAGAGTAAATCCGGCCCTGCATGTGATGGGTGGTGTGGTGATTGGACACTTATGTTGGCATGGTCGTGGAGTCACATTTTGGGGCTGGAAGGACATCACAGCAGAAGAACACACCGGGTGCCACTCCTGTCAGCTACCGGTAAGAAGAAGAAACGGAGGCTACAATTCGCACAGAAGTGGATAATAGAAGATTGGAAAAACGTTGCCTGGTCTGATGAGTCTCGATTTCAGATGGTAGGGTCAGAATTTGGCTTAAACAACATGAAAGCATGAATCCATCCTGCCTTGTATCAACGTCTCAGGCTGCTGGTGGTGGTGTAATGGTGTGGGGGGATATTTTCTTGGCACACTTTGGGCCCATGATTCTATCATGTCAATATGGACCAAAATCTCTGAGGAATGTTTCCAACACCTTCTTGAATCTATGCCACGGAGACAAAGGGGGTCCAACCCGGTACTAGCAAGGTGTTACCTAATAAAGTGGTTGATGAGTGTATATATGAAACCCGGGCAGGCTTCCCAGCTATGCATAATCATTCGCCTGGCTTAAAGTAGAATTAAACACTCGTTTTTTTTTTGCAAATATATACTGCTTCCTAGCTCTGCTAAAAAGCTTTAAAAAAAAAAACAACAAATAGGTAATTATTTACTTGTGTCTCCGCCGCTCGCTCCCGTCTGAAGATCTGAAGATTCTCGAGCGACTGTGAAGGATCAGGGGGCGGGCGTGGGCACAGTAGAGATCTTCAGCTGGGAGAAGAGGAGAGACAAGGTGTAAGTCAATGCACGCAGCCAGCAGCATGCACACAGACAGACTCCTAAGACAGGAAGACACAGCAGTCAGCACTGGATCAGAGACTGGCACAAGCACTGGAGGGACTCCTGAAAACTACTGGAGAGAAAAAAGATGATCAGATCAAGAGGCATCATTTAAGGTAAGTCCTTAAAGAGGGGGGGGGGGATTGTGACTTTAATGTGACTTTAATGTTACTTTAAATAGCTGTTTATAGATAGATAGAGATAGATAGATAGATAGATAGATAGATAGATAGATAGATAGATAGATAGATAGATAGATAGATAGATAGATAGATAGATAATAGGGACTGTTGGCTGGTAGTACTCTTTTGGCACCCTGTTTTCTTTTCTTGCAAATCAAGCATGACTGTTTGAGTTACCACTCTTTTCTCCTCCCTTATCATCAATGATGGCTCTGTGTCCGGCCTACAGAGTGACAGCTGTGTCACTTCCACTTTTCTGGAAGGCATCTGTCATCACTTCTGCGTGCCGCCATTGCTGGGTGACAGGTGTAAAGCTTACGCTGCAGCCTATAGTGCACGGGAGGAATGTGGCTATTGGATGCCAATTAGGCTTTTCTCAGTGTATAGGTATGTAAAGGATAGAGCCATTGAAATCAATGGGATGTCAGTAATACACATTTTGATGCTTTGTAGCTGCACACATTATGATGCATAGGTGTGAACAGGGCCTTTGATTTATCATTGTATATGGTTACTTTAAACCCTTACAAAACTTTGGTCAATACACAATGTAAAACAGAGTGGACAATAAGCAGTGGCTAGTGAGAAACCAACTTGTACCATGGCCACCACACAAGAGACCAGTACAGTCTAGCAGGCCTATAACTTTATTAAAATTATATACATTTTATTTTAATTTATTCAGGTAAGTACGCATTTGACAAATCATTTAAAAAAAGATACAAATATTATCTAGGTGTCTCTATGAGATATGGTGTGAATTATGCTAGTATGCTGCACTGTAAGTTATTTCCACAATCACTAAGTATAAATAATTTACAGAGTCATTTTCCTGAGAATCTCTGTGAATGTTCATTCTGTACGAATAGAGGTAGAATGAAACATTTTTAGTATATTTTCTTTTGAGGTTGAATGTCATGTTGTTATATCATGCCACATTATGGCCACTGGATGGAGCTGAGGAGCATAGGAAATAGATGCTATACTCATCAGCGCCATCTGGTGGCCATAATGCAGTATTACATTACATTTGACCTAAAATTGCCTGAGGCACTATGGGTCCTCAGATTATTTGAGTACAGGGAAGATATCATGTGTATGTCCCATTGGTCTCATAAGAATACCAAAGAGAAATAAGAGGACAGAAAGTTGGGAAGGGGGTGGGGGGTTGGCTAAATAGCAGAATAGGGACTGGGGAGGGGAAGTGGGGGACCACTGGGAGAAGAGTCAACAGGTCAAGGAGGAATTCTATCTATAATTTTATCAGAGTATGTTTTAAAAACAATGTCTGGATGGATAATAATATGTAATTACAGCATATGTGTATGTAAAAGGAGATATACAGTATTTGTTCAATAGAAATGTCGACTCTGCTTACTCCCTAGTAGTGCTGCACAATGTTGTGTCTTATTGACCCGCACTATAAAATAAACAGACAACAGGTTCAAATTAGACCCCACTAACACCTAACTTTTTGTAGTTCGAATGCCTACTTGCTACAGTGCTCAGCAGAGGGATGTGACTGCTAATGTCCGCCTCTTATTAGCTTGTATAATTTTTTTGTATTGCTATTTGATAGCTCAGATATTAAAGTATTAACATAATATGTGTGCTTAAGCTGTGCACTGCCTGCAAATATATTTACCTTCCAGATCAGGGGTTATCCGTGCCAAGATCTCAAAGCTGTGAGGTTTCAGAGCAGGAGTTCGGTTTCAACACTAATGCCTCAGTCTCCTGGTAAGGGTCACAGATTGTTAAGTGATAGGTTAACTTTAGAATTCAGATTACAATGAATATTTCGTTTTTAATGTATATTTTAATGTTTAAAACCCCAAAATATTTGTATTTATTTAATGTAAGAAAAAACGACACATGCACATTACATAACCAACACTTGCAGCCAGCAGGTGGTGAATGCAAATCAGTTCTTCAACAATTCTGAATCATTACACTGTTATACTGTGAATAGCCTGACCAGCATGGTATAATTTAATATTCTGCTGCCCAGTTTTATTAAGAACACATGTACACATAAACACAAAGCTAAATGAGAAAAGCTGGCAAATGAGTATTCTGACTGTGGTGGCCAAGTCGGTTCTACCTGGCTTGACAAACTTTGACTGAAGGATTGAAAGAGGCGGGCAGAGAAGTATAAACCAATTAGATCAATCAGACAATCAGCTACAAGCACATACAAATATTACAAACAGCGCTCTCGGATTGGGCCAAGGGAATAGGGTGCTGTAACTCTGCCTCGCCTGCAGCCCTAAGAGACAGGAGGAGTGCCTGCACTAGTGAAACAAAAACGAACGTGAGGGCGCAAGGCTAGGGGGACTAAGAAACTGATGGTAGCACAGTGGAGAAAGTAAGAGGAAATGGTTCACTTACTTTAAATGGGTCTCGGGACCAACGGTCCAGTTTCTGTATAGGCATGCGGCTCAGACTAATAGTAGATGCCTAATGAGGGACCTGTGTTCGTGCTGATGGACGCGAACATCTATAAGGGGGCGGAGCCAATACGATCGAGCGTCCAGGGCCTTCGGTGGGCCTCAAAGAATTATAAAACGGTTAAAATTTCCAATTCCTCGTTTAACCCTGTTGGAGCGAGAGTGTTGAGTTTGTAGATCCAAAAAGTTTCTTGTCTACATAACTTTTGGAAACGCACGGCTGGGGAGAAGTGATCGGGGATGTGTTCGATAGCAAAAACACGTAAATCCTGTATGCGTTTGCTGTGTTTGATAGCAAAGTGTCTGGGGACACTGTGGTCACAGTTGCCTTCCGCAATAAAGCGTCTGTGATCCCCTATCCTTTTTCTTAACGGGCGGATGGTACGGCCGATATATAGTAAATTGCACGGACATTTTAGACCATACACTACATGGTCGTGTGAGCAAGTGATGAATTGTTTAATGGAGTAGCTATTGTCTAGATGGTCAGTAAAAGATGACTGCCCGTGAGTAATAAACTGACAAGTGAGGCAACGAGGTTTCTTGCATTGATGGATCCCTACTCTATTGTCAAACTGTGGGTGTAATGTATTGTTTGAGTGCCCGATCGTGATCCTACTTGGTGCTATTTTGTTCCTAAGGTTACGGGCTTTTTTAAAGGTGACTGCAGGTTTAGTGGAGATAGACGGACCTAGTTTGGGGTCTTGTTTTAAGATGTGCCAGTTCTTACGGATTATGCTTTGTATTTTATTGTGGTTATGGTTAAAAGTGTGGATGAATCTAGTTGGTGCTTCAGATTCCAGGCGTTCGTGTGTGTTACGTGTGGGCGGATGTATAGAGGTTGAGTATGCATTGTGAATGAGTGTGTCAGGGTAGGCTTTCTCTTGGAATTTTTTAGCAAGCAATTTTCTCTGTGTATTAAAGTCTGTTGGTTTAGAACAGTTCCGTTTTAATCTGCAGAATTGGCTTTTGGGGATGTTTTGAAGCCATCTAGGGTGATGGCTGCTGTGGAAGTGTACGTAGGGGTTGCCACTGGTGGTTTTTATGTGGTTACTAGTGATGATAGTGTTGCCCTCGAAGGATAGTTCAAGGTCTAGGAAAACTAATTTGACAGGGTCAACCACGTGAGTGAAGGAGAGGCCCAGTGCGTTGTGGTTACAGTGGGCCACAAAAGATGGTATGGACTCTGTGGGGCCGTCCCAGATGATGACGATATCGTCTATGTAACGTCCATAGAAGACGATGTGGGACGCAAACGGATTGTGGGCCCATATGGAATGGTCCTCCCAGAAACCCATAGTTAAGTTGGCATAGCTGGGGGCGTAATTGCCTCTGATTTGTAGGTAGAATGACTCCATGAATGCGAAATAGTTGTGTTCAAGTGTGAACTTAGTGCAGTTCACAATGAACTGTGCCTGTTTATGATGTAAAGTGGAATGGGAGGATAAGTGACACTGCAATGCGTTTAACCCTACATCATGTGGTATGGAGGTGTATAGAGAGGAGACATCTAAGGAAAGCCATGTGTATGAGGGGTGCCATTGGTAGTTGGAGAGGATTTGTATCAAATGGCCAGAATCTTTGATGTATGAAGGTAGATTCTGTACCAATGGTTGCAGGAAGTGGTCGATATAAACTGATAGTCCGCTAGTGAGGCTGTCAGTGCTAGCGATGATAGGTCGCCCCGGGGGTACAGTGACGTTTTTATGAATTTTCGGGAGGTGATAAAAATGCGGGGTGTGGGGATGTGATGGATAGAGGAATGCCCTTTCTTTCTTAGTTATTTACAGTCACTGTTTGGATATTCTATCAGCCACATACACCGGCTATCAAAATACAATAACTAACGGGGGAATTTTTCCATCCACACTATATAATGTAAATGGGAAAACTGAGCCAGCTGAAGGAGAAAAAACTATAAGTGTATGGTCATCTTTGGAGGTGGAAATGGTCCACATCCCTGACTTTTTTTGGGATTCGGGTTGTGTTAGTTTGGGGAATATAGAACACTGGTGAGCGCTAAGTGACCACTCCTGAAGACAACTTTAACATAAAAAAGACAGTCTTTATTCAGTCAAAAGGTCAACAATGCATGATAAATGAAAAAGAACAGTTCATTAGACTTTCATCAAAACATTATGTTTTGGTCTCATCGACATCTGGCTGTCCCATACACTCCCAGTGTGATAGTCCCAGGACTTTACCGTAGTTCTCTGTCAATACAGTCCTCAGTATTGCTCAGCAGCTTTCCTCAGCTCCAAGCGGTTCAGTATCTACCCCTCATGAGTCACTGTCTCTCTCTGTCTCTCCGACAGGTATCTCAGGGTCACCAACCCTCTTGACCTCTCCCAGCCTTCCTGGCTGTCACCCGTGCACGCGAACGCAGCAGAGTTTGCCTGTGGCCATGTGCCTCCTGCACACCCACAACTCCCCTCTGAGCTCTGGGCTGACTTCCTAATGAGGCTGCTCTCAGCCACCTGATCTGGTCATTGGCAACACCTTGCTCCAGGACTGGAGATCTCATCCCACCCAGAGCTCTCCGAAATCTCCAGAGCTCCAGATCCCAGCTACCGTCAGGAAAACCTGGAAGAATCTGAAGGGCCAGGTTCTTCCTTATAAAATGGTTCACATTCTGGACCCTCTCAGCCCCTCTGGCTGAGAGACCTGGGTACCAAAGTTGCCATACTACACCGTGGCATTGCCATGCACTGCCACAGGGTCCAAAAGTCAAATAGTTTCAGAGTTGTCATTTTGAGGCCGGAGTTTGTCAGGACCGGACGTGTAGGCAAGCTTCAGGAATTTTATCTTTCAGCGAGTCAGCGGCCGTAGTCCATCATGATTGACGTGGATCTACATCCCTGGACAATGTGATTGACCTGTGAATTACATCAATGGACACTTTTTTTTTAGCTTTATTAACCTCTTGCCGTCCGCCCGTAGTAAAAAAACGGACGGACGGCACTGCAGCATCTGCGGGTTGCCGTCTCCAGACGGCAATTTTTTTCTGCTCGCGCGCGCCCCCTAGCGGGCACGCACGGGCAGAAAAGACCCGAGACGGAATAAATGTCAGTTAAAGTACCGCAGCGCTGAACACTGAAAAATGGCCTGGATGGGAAGGGGGTTTAACACCGCGGATGTCAACTGGTTAAGCTAAGTTAACATTTACATTGCTATGTGAACAGCCCCGTCTCCCTAAATCAACCCCACTATTTATGTACCCCACCCAAAATCAACCCCACTATTTATGTATTTACTTTTGAATGACTTTTGACTAAGTTTAAATTTGTTGTTCTTAAAGTATAAAGCCATTTTAGATACAGAATAATTAAATTATGCAACATGCATTAACCTGGAGTGACCAATCATATTTCAGTTTACTGTAATCAAATTGGTTAAGAGATGGTTACTATGAGTTAACACAGTTTGCACATGATAGTTGTGGTTGCACTCTTCTGAATAAGTCTGATCATGCCTGGTGGCACTGAGTAAGTGTAATATCTAAATTGCCTTGGCTTCCTGAAATAAGCTAACTTGCTATTCTCTGCTTCCAATGATGATAACGATACAATGGTTAAAAGAAGCAATGGTCTTATTTATTTATACACAAATCTAACCAAACATAATAAAAGATACAAACAGATACAATAAGACAATCAAGAGAATACTTTACACAGCAAGTCCGTCCTCTGGTTCCTATATCCTGGCTGGGCTCAAAGAGAGAGCAATATTGCCGCACACGGACTTTTATACCCATTCATACACATACATCGACACCCCCTTTACCCAGAATTCCGCATGTCCCTTAAATGTCTTTCGGCCAATCGGCATGGTCCTTCATATTTATCCACACGCACTGTAGTCCTCCAGCAGGGGGCACCATCGTACTGCAGATCAGTCCTTGGCCTAGGTCAACACCTTGTCCTTTGATCTTTAGACAATGGCCAGTCACATTCATATGCAAAATCCGGATATCTTGACATGTCTTCCCAATGTGCCTACACCCTTATCAACACCACAGGGTGCAACGCTTGATGTCTTGTCCAGATGAATGAATATCACCTTTCTCATCTCCCCTGCCATGCCCCAGGCATGAACAACACACAGTTGGTTTCTTTGATGAGCAATGCAATCAAGATTTGAAGATATCTGTTCGGCAGCTTTCGTACATGAAAATGTTGTACATTCCAACAGTAAGATATACTGAATTGTCAGCAGTTTGAGCAATCCTATGTTTTAGAAAACCTCAAAATATGGATATATATATAACAGTTCATAATGATATGATCTTGAGTGATATTGTACAGCTGTGCACTCCAGGAGGGGCCCTTCCACACCGGTGCAATGTGCTGATGTTTAGCATGTGTTTAGCGTATGCTATTGCACAACACACCTTAAAAAAAGTGGCTGCGCTACTTTTTTCTCACTGTGCTGCAGCCCATGGTATTGCAGTACCGTGTGTTACCCTGCACTACAACTCCTGCCTGCCTGGAGGTACATTGTGATGGCATTAAAAAAGAATGGCAATGCAATGCAGCTAGCACACAGTACCGTACTCTTAGTGCATTGTGCGATAGCGTGGGCTAAACACAAATAAATGTGCGATTAGCACAACACTCCAGCATTAAGGGGCCCTAAATCGATATATATGTACGTTTCTTGCATAATCTCTTCCAGTAACTTGAATGGAGCAGAGTGATTAACTTGACTTACGCAAGATTGTTGAGCAATTTTCTCCAATTCTCTACATACTTTCATCAGGCCGTTCTTACAGTAGTTGCCCAACAAGCTTGTACAACTGCTTACATTTAAAGTGACCCTGTCCACACAGGATCACTTGGTATATTAACACATACCTGTAATAGAAGACACAATATTCAATTCAATCAGTGGGATGGGTCAAATGCCTGTTTTCTCCAATGCAAGCAATCAAGGCTGCCTGCTTTCAGTTGTTGTAGTTAACTTCTGAGAAAGTCTGTGAATATTTGTTCTCTGCAATTGGATGCACAAAACGAACATTTGTAATATATTTTCTTTAAAAAAGCAATGTAATTTTGAATGTCATCATGTAATTCTGCATTAGAGCCACTAGATGGAGCTGAGGAGCCTAGGAAATAAATACTTCTTTATTAGGCTTCTCAGCTCTATCTAGTGGCCATAACACTGCATTTTCCATATAGTACATTTGAATTGGAAAGAACACATTAGATTTTGGCTCCATTCTCACACAACAAACGCTCATGAAGTTTTGTAGGGTGAATGACCCTGCAGATTGTTTATGAATATACCCCTAGGTGTGAGAATAAGTCTTTTGTGTAATTCATACTTTTGGGTCTAGCTTGTCCACTGTACCTTGCGCTGCTGTATAGTGTACAAAACTTAATCATGTCAACTTCTTGAGTTTGTGACTAAAAAACTATTTAAAAAGATTTATTTACTAGAAAATAGAAAAACAGAGTGCCACCTCCATGTGTAAAATCTTTTATTAAAGTGGATAAAAAATGGTATATGTACTCACAAACTTAAAGTTGCATCACGCTTATCAAAAGCCACAGTGTCGGTTACAAAGGAATAATCCACCCGACTCTGTATCACAGCTGCCTCTGGGCACACCCACGTCCACAGGCTGCAGTAAGCTAGGTTTACACGTTTCAGGAGCACGCCCCCTTCCTCAGAACCACACCGTTCAGCCTTTGGATGAGCAGCCCCCCAAGATTGTGTGATGAGTGGGAAGAACTTAAGCAAATGGAGGCAGGGGCATCCCGAGGCTGGGTGACACCCAAAGCGGAGACCGGGTGACACCCCGCCGTGACGTCATTGCGCATGCCAAAGATGGCTGCCGGCAAAGAGAGGAGGGGACGTTCACCCGGCGGGATGAGGTATGTCGCCGGGTCCCCTCTTCTCTCCAGACACTGTCGGACTCTCGGTCCATGACCGAGTGCCTGACTTTTCATAGGGGGTGACACCAAAATGACTGTCAGTCATTTTGGTGTCACCCCTGCAATGGCCGCACCCCCCCCCGTGACGCCACTGCACTAACTGGAGGATTGTTTGACGGCAACCATTAGCGACAACAAGAGACAACAAAAAACCTTTTTCTGTTTGATTTATTTACTATCTCATGAGAAAGACAAAATTGCTTGTCAAACATCATCGTAGACAGAATGTTTATTTGTAAACTAAAAACAAGTAAAATTTAAAAAAAATCATAAAATTGTAAGCAAAAATGAAAAGAATTTCAGAGATAATGTAGTGCACATGGCTACCAGTTTTATGTCGCTATGAACAACTCTACTTTTGGAATCAGATATTGACACATTTAAATGCAGGAAAACTTGTCTAAACTGTTGAAAAAAGTGAAAGGCTTTTTTTTTGTGCAAGATAAAAAATATTAGATCAAAAAATTCAAAATATAAATTTTTTACTTTTATACTCTAAAACAGTTTGTTAGCGACATAGTATATTTTGTTAGGGTATTAAGAAAGGGGACACCAAGACTAATACCTCTAAACTATTTGACATCTGTATAGTAGCTAATTTATTAGAATGGTAGACTTCACCTCATGTTTATCTTTCACACACATGCAGTATTTCTATTTAATAATGAGTATAACTTTATTTCTTTCCCACAGAGTTGACGCAGGGAGTTGACCCCCTTTCTACTGCGTATGAGCTTGGTGGTTTTTGTGGAAATTGCAATAACATCTGTACATCTGCTACCTATTACATTTTTTAACTTATTTTTCCGGTATTAGTAATGCAGCAGATAGTGTTATCATAAACAGGTTCTTTTTCATTGTTCCCTAATTTTTAAAATCCCCATCACTGGGGTCATTTCATATTCTGAAAAGAGTGGAAAGTCATAGCAGCCAATCAAATATCAAGTTTGTCAATAAGGTTAATGAACTGAGTTTTGATCTTAATGAAAAAAAACCCCATACTGTTATTGATAGGATCTTGTCAAGCATTCACACAGGTAGGTACATGTCCCTCATCTAGTGCTTCTTGGTCAAGGCTTCTTAGGCCAAGTTCCAGCTAAATATTTATTGCATGATATAGTTTCCTGGGGCAATGCTGGTCTCTGCAGCCTGGAGAGTGAGAAGAAGGTCCTGTGGGGTCACGTGACTGGCATAACCTAAAGGACTCCCTACACCGGTGAAGCTGCTCTCTCCCTAGATCAGTGAACCTGCTGCCTCCATAGATCAGTGAACCTGCCACCTCCCTAGATCAGTGAACCTGCTGCCTCCCTAGATCAGTGAACCTGCTGCTGCCTCCCTAGAAAAGTAAAACTGTTCTCTCTATAGACCATTGAAGCTTCTCTCTCCATAGACAAGTGAAGCTGCTCTCTCCATAGACCAGTGGAAATGCTCTCCCTAGACCAGTAAAGCTTCTCTCTCCGTGGACCTATAACGCTGCTCTTTCCCTAGACTAGTGAAGCTGCTTTTTCCATAGACCAATGGAGCTGCACTCTCCCTAGACCAGTGAGGATGCTCACTCCATAGACTAGTGAAATTGCTCTCTACCTAGAACAGTTAATATGCTCTCTTTCTAGACCAGAAAAGCTGCTCTTTCCATAAACCAATGAAGCTGCTCCCTCCCTAGACGAGTGAAGCTGTTCTCCTAAAAGACCAGTGAAGCTGCTCTCTCTCTCTCTCTCTAGACCAGTGAAGCTGTTCTCCTAAAATACCAGTGAATCTGCCCTCTCTGTAGACCAGTGAATTTGCTCTCTCTGTAAACCTGTGAATTTGTTCTCTCTCTAGACCAGTGAAGCTGTTCTCCTAAAAGACCAGTGAAGCTGTTCTCTCTCTAGACCAGTGAAGCTGTTCTCCTAAAAGACCAGTGAAGCTGTTCTCTCTCTAGACCAGTGAAGCTGTTCTCCTAAAAGACCAGTGAAGCTGTTCTCTCTCTAGACAAGTGAAGCTGCTCTCTCTCTCTCGCTAAACCAGTGAATCTGCTCTCTCCGTACATCAGTGAAGTTGCAGAATATACTGGTACTCAGCAGATAATATGGCCTCTTTATTCCAACAACTGCATAAGATAGACAAGCTCTGAATGACAAGGGTTTGAACAGATTGTGGAGCAGTAAACTTTAAAACTGAAATCTTTTGTTAGCATGTTTATGAGACTGTTATAATCCACCCAGAGCACGTTAGAGGTGGTAGGTGGTGGCAGGTGGTGAATTAAAATCTCGGGCCTACAGTGCTGTGCAGAAGCCTTTTCCAACCCCTGTCCCCCTTCCCCTTAGAACTTTTCTACATGTTTGTAGTGTTACAACTTAAAATTAAATAAAAAATTGCATTGGGATTTTTTACCATTTGATTAACAACAACAAATACCAGTAATACAGAGTGAGTCTTTGGTAGAATAAACTTTGGCTTGGATTAGAGCTGCAAGCCTTTGGGGTTTGTCTCTACCAGCTTTGTCCATCTGGATCTGGAATGCAAAGGGTTAGCGAGGCTGCAGGGAACGGTCTAGTAGCCAGCCGACTCCGATTCGGGTAATTAAATATTTTTTTATTTGACACCTTAGACGAAAATGAGCACTTAACCATTGCAGTGCGGGGGTAGCCCTACTGCAGGAGTTAAAATTATTTCTGCCTGGACTTCTTTAAATAAATACAAAGTGAAGATCTCAGTGGATTGCAGACAGCTAAGATAATGGCTTTTAAGGACTGTTGGGGATGGGCAGCAGGGCCAAATAAGGGTAAGTACAATAAAAATGCACTTACACTTTGAAGAATGATACAGATTTCTGTCTAGTAATTAAATAACAAATTAAAGGAGAACTTTTCACTCACCTCATAGTTCTAGCCGACCTGTGACAATGAGACTGCCACAGGTAGACTCAGTAGATCGAGAAGTGAGCGAACACATCACGACTCTCTGCCGTGACAGGGGAGGGGCTGGATTCCCCCCGCTCCGGTCCGCCAGCGCTGACTGGCGGATCGGACGGGGAGGGGGTGGGTACAGCTGCCTCTGCCTCTAGATAGGCAGAGCCAGCTGTCACTCACGCAGCTGGGCGGGTCCAGACATAATTGTCGGGATCCGCTTCAGCTACGGTGTCTCAGTATATCGCGAGCAGTAGCTCGCGGTATACTGTGGCGTCTCAGTATACCGCGAGCTGTAGCTCGCGGTATACTGAGCTTAGGGTGACGGGAGGATGGTAGTTTGTGTCCACCCGTTACCCTAAGGAGAACTATGGGGAAAAGCCTTAACCCCATAGTTCTCCTTTAAGGGAATTCACTCACCCTGGAAAGGTTAAAATTCACTTTCCATAGTGTTTTTTGGGGGAAATCTCTCCTTACACTGAATTTTCTGTGACATTGCCTCCAGGCCGTGAAGTTAAGAACATCAGGAATCCACATCAGGAACCTGAAAAAAATGTCTAGGTACACACTATGTTCTACAACCTCATTTACAATATTCTTATGGTCCCAACCTTGTACAAAGTGGTCTGAGTAATATTGAAATCAAAGCTTATCTGGCTCTGAGACATGGCAGTTTTGAAACCTTTGGCTCCCCTAAACAACTTTTGTGGTTCACCTTTACATTTTCCATCTGTTATCTAAAATGAAACCAATAGCTTTGGTGGCTTGTGTACATATTTGCAAAATCTGGTCCCTGTTCATGTGTACATGTGTGTCAAAATCTGGTCCCTCTTCCCTAATTTTCTTAATATCACATTTTCTGGGGACAGATATAAAACAGTTTATCAGCTCTATCATGTCTGCTTTGAACCATGCTTGTTTTTTAGCCTGTTACTTCCCCACAACCTTGCTCAAGCAACACAGATTAGTGCCAGTGGTGCTCAATTGTAACAACAATTAGGAGATTTATGGGATTTTTATTCTGAATAATCTGGTACCCAAAAGATTAAATGAGGAAGTAAAGACTTTATAGTATGTACGGATATGTAGAGGAATTTATTTGAATATCTGTTGATTTGTTGTTGCTGTGGAGGTATACTCATGTCATCTAGTGGCCAAGTAGCTGCAGTACATTTAAACCTTTTTGTAATCCTAGATTTTCTTTATTTTACCAGCTGCAGAATGTTTTTTTTATTTAGGCTAATAAGTAATAAAGTTCAAAACTGCTTTAATTTTAGGTTGTTATTGGCAGCGGGATTTTAAAGAAGGTTTGTCTTGTTTATTCCCCCGTCTTTATCATGTATTTATTGATTTACTTATTTGCTGTATTTTATTAATGTCTTTTGGATATTGTTACATGGTTATAGTTACCATTTTGTTTGTGAATATGACATTTGGTTACTCTTTAGTGTTTTGCAATAAAGTATATGTAAAAGGAAAAGTTGTTTGTCTTGCAAAGATAGCAGTTCTTTCAAGGTCACATGGATGACCTTGCAACCAGATGCCCAGGCATCAGATACTAGGCTCGGTTCACACTGTTGCACTGTGTTAAAACGTGTTTTACATGTTGGTGAGCTGTGGGATCATTCATTCTTAAAGACAAAACTTAACGCACCTCCACTCGTTCCCTTGCCAACATCCTTTCCCCGGCTACTTCTGGGTGCTGCGTCTTTGGCTTCTTGATTGGCTGCTAATGCAATGAAGTGCCTGTCTGTATGCAATTTTTTTTTTTTAGTTTACACTTTAATGGCAATGAACATGATCAGTAGCGCAGCACCACACACAATTAAGCACTACCATGTGCTGTGCTGCATTAGAAAAATTTACATGCATATCTTTGGTACGATTTGCTGCAGCAGGCAGCCCATTAGAATGAATGGGCTGCCCTAACCCAAAGAACATTAATGCATTAAGGAACGCCATCAACATGCATGCACAGTGCAACCTAGCCTTAACCCCTTCGCTGCTGCCGACGTAAAGCTCACGTCAGCAGCAGCTGGGACTGTGTTGAGTCCACACAAGCCAACTGTCAGCTTTGTGTTGGAACTGATACAGGTGTTTCTTCAGCCACCCAATCACTACCATGAGCTACAGATGGTGCGCTCCCCCCACCGCCATGTATCCTAAGAAATTCTGCCCCTCCTGCAGGCCCGAGACTGCTATGGTGGTTGTTAGAGGCAAGATAGGAGGGAGACCAGTGAACATTTATTCTCTTATCTCCCCTCCTGTGAATTAACCCAGAAGTAATGATGAATTTGTCACTTCCAGGATCAGAACTGTCGTTGTGATTGATCAACTTTAGTGGAGTGTAATAGACTCCTAATGTCACCTATAATGTGCTATTACATAGGGAGCTATTATTCCCCCTATGTGATCGCAATCAAGTTAAAAAAGAATAAAAGAGTTTAAAAATGTAAAATAACACAAAGTTTTTTGTTTTTTTTAAAAAGCCCCCCATGCAAATACTGTATGTAAATATACATGAACGTTGGGTGCGTCTACATGCAAAAACAAGTTACATGCTCCACATGTTACATATGGCTTTGTATTTCGGATTGAGAGCCATAATTCTAGGACCATTATTCATGGTTAACTCCGAACTATTAAAGGATTATAAAGCGTCATCTATGGACAATTTTGGAAGTTTGTTGCTGTTTCACGGACACACACACTTATAGGACAGAGCTTGTTTGGTCTCTATTTACTCGACACAACCTAATATTTTATATTTTACCATAAACAATTGGGTATTATATTGTGTTTGTATGCAATACAAGTAATTTGAATGCATTTTACACTATAAATTTGGGTTTCACAAACCATTTTATTTTTGAGGGTCTCTGCTTTCAGGAAATATATAATGCCTAAGCAGGTAATTGTCATGCGACATCCAATCTGCTTCTTAGGTATCAAATCACAATCAGAATTGTAGTTTATTGTATAACTTTGCTTTTTCACTGCAGCAATTTGTTTACAAATTGAGGACAGGCTCTCTTTTTTTTATTCCTCTCAACAGGTGTCTTTCTAAGTTATGTATGTTTGTTCTTTTGCAATAAAGCTTCGTATTCACAGAGTGTTTTTTTTCTTTACTTTCTGTTTGCTATGCCCTCCCGCGGCCGCAATTGTGTACCTTTGAAGCATGCCTGACTGTTTCACTTTACGATACTCACCAGCTGACTTGCGTGGTCGGGTTGAGCGGTGTCGTGAGTAATTATAATATTCTCATGGTGTCCGGTAATGGCGACGTTTGTCAGCGAACTGGAGGCGGCCAAGAAGAGTCTAAGTGAAGCGCTGGGTGAAAACGTGAAGCAGTAAGTGAATTACGTTCTCGTATTGTAGAAGTACCGTGTGGCCTGCACATCCCCGGGCTAGAGTAAGATGCTCCTACCGCGAGGGGGAGAGAGAGCTCGACGGCTCCTGATTCATGTTCTGTTTTCTACTTGAATAGTTTAGATGGACATTCTAAGTGAATAACATTTAGCTGGCTGAAGCGCTGTTTATAATAAACAATTGCCTATTTATAAATAAAACACTTGCTTTCATCCATTGTTACATCTCAGTGCTGCTGATCTCCTGGAACCTCTTTGGAGCCACTTGATGTCTATGTGCTCTCTATCAATAGCTGCATGGCATTTCTCCGGGTGAAGGGTGACAACAGTGGCCCGTGCCTGCATAAACGGCATGCTGTAGTCTCCGTTAGAAGCCCTTGTGACAGTGTGACAACGCAGGAGCTTTATTGGGGGACAGGGACATAACTTTGTCACCTCATAAAAGGAATTTCAATGAGAACTATGAGGCAGGTGATTTTCACTCAACCTCATAGTTCGAGCCGACGTGTGACGATGAAACTGTCACACGTTGGCTCAATAGATCGGGAAGTGAGCGAACACATACCGTCGCTCACTAACTTCTCGATCATCTCCCTGCAGAGAGCAGTGACTGTCACTTGTGGCTCCCTGCAGGGATTCCCCCCCTCCCCGATCCTCCAGCGCTTACTTGAGTAACGGGAGGGGGGCGGGTCACTCACGCAGTTGGGTGGATCTCGACAGTAATGTCGGGATCCGCCACGGTCTCAGTATACCGCGAGCTGTAGCTCGCAATATACGGAGCTTTGGGTGACGGGAGGACGCTAGTTTATGTCCTCCTGTGACCCTTAGGAGAACTATGGAGAAAAACACTGACCCCATAGTTCTCCTTTAAAATTGGATTTTGAAATGATGATAAAGTGAACCTTCCCTGAAAAAGACATTGTATCCCAGGGCTGGACAAATCCCAGGAGCCAAGTCGCTAGTGCTCCTTAGGAATTACAGCTGGTGCCCAACTTTTGAGCGTTTCTAGGATTGTGGTCAGTTGAGTTGGCTCCTGGATTGGACAGACTGGCTCCTGAATTCCATATTTTTGGCAAAAAGAGCCCGGAATGCGTCAAAAACGCGTCTAAAAGACTAGCATGCGTGTGCAGAAACCTGACCGGATCTGCTCTGCATTTGGTGTGAACAAGGCCCTAAGGCTGTAGCATGGACAGGGGTGTGAGGAGAAGGGAATATGATAAAAAAAAAATATAAGGAGACCTGTTTAAAAAGTCTAGGTCAGCGGTTCTCAACCTGTGGGTCGGGACCCCTTCGGGGGTCGAATTTGCCGGGGGTCGCCCGGGAGTCTCCTGCTATTAGATAGCGGCTCCCGGCCGCCTGGGAGAGAAACACTTTCTCCCGAGCAGAGTAAACCTTTTTTGTCTGACATTGGGGGCCAAAGGCTGCCGTAAGTCATGAAAAAAAAAAACACCCTAGGAATGAATAGCTAGATTCCTATTGGCTATTTCACTGTGCAATAGCCAATAGCAAACTAGCTATTGCACCCGCCCTCTGCAGCTGCCAATCAGCAGAGGGGGACCTGAAGTTCTCAATCAGGTCCCCACTACTGATTGAGAGCAGCAGTGGGCGGGTGCAATAGCTAGTTTGTTTTTGGCTATTGCATAGTGAAATAGCCAATAGGAATCTAGCTATGCATTCCTAGGGTGTTTTTTTTTTTTTATTCTGACGGCGTACGCCAGCGGTTCTCAGGCTGCGGGGTTGCTGTGTGATTTCTGCTGTGCTAGGTGAGAGTCCTCCTCAGCCCTCTCCTAGCGCAGCAGTGTCAGTTCTCCCGCCACGCTGCAGCAGCCGCGTCATTCCTAAATTTTACGGTTGGGGGGTCACCACAACTTGGCAAATGTTACCAAGGGGTCCCGGCCCTAGGAAGGTTGAGAACCACTGGTCTAGGTAATATGATCGGATTGTATCCTCTATCCTGCCCCCCCTTGACTCCTGCCCCCCAAAACGTATTGCCATACAAAATCAAAGGCGTTTGGATATATCTAACCTCCAGAAACATGATGTGACCGTTCCCAACTATGCATAGTGCAGCCCTTTTGTAGAATAAGGTTGTTTTCCCCTTTCTGATGCTTAGGTCCAATATTTCATTTTTTTTTTTAATCCCTTCATGCTCAGAAATGCCTTATGTTTATTTTAAATCTGTGTAAGATGTTTTATCCAATCTTACACAATACTCAGTATTTAAACAAAGTTCTTTCAAGCCCGCAGATATTATTATAGGATATTGTTTATATGCAGAAAGGAGCAATTTATTGTTGTGTAACATGGGAAGTTTTGTGTCATTTCTTTCTGCCATAAATCCGCACAGATGGTCCAATTTGTTTTGATTTTTTTCCGTAACTGTAGTGTGATCTAGCCAAGTTCTAGATCGGTCAATTTTACATAAACACATCAGGTCACTAAGTGCACCATCATGTTACAAGTGTTCTTTTCGTTCCCCTGTGTTACTAATTTTAGTGCTTGCTTTTTCTTTTTTTTTTTTTTTATGTTTAAGGTTTTAACCACCAGATGATTTTTGCTATATTCATTCTGTAAAAATCTATTCACAAGGATTTAACAGGGGATTTTTTGCTCCTAACATGACTCCTACCTGGATAACATTAACATTGTGTTTTTCCTATAAATATAAATCTAAAAAGAAAAACTGAAATATCACATGTACTAAAAGAGAACTATGGGGTAACCTTTTTATCCCATAGTTCTCTTTAGAGTCACGGGAGAGCATATACTAACCTTCTCCCGCGACCCAAAGCTCAGTATATAGCGAGCTATTGCCCGTGATTTGCTGGGAGTGCCGCAGCCGGGACGGATTCCTACAATACTGTCTGGATCCACTCGGCTGCGTCTTAGGCAGAGCCAGCTGTGCCCGCCCTCTCCCCTGTCCGTTCCTTCAGTCAGCATTGGAGGATCAGAGAGGGGGAATCCCTGCGGGTAGCGGTGACTGACAGTCTCCGCTCTCTGCAGGGAGATGATCGGGAAGTGAGTGAGCGGCGGTATGTGTTCACTGACTTCCGATCAATAGAGCAGACGTGTGACAGTTTCAATGTCGCACGTCGGCTCTAACTATGAGGCTGAGTGTAAATTACTCACCTTATAATTCTCCTTTGTACTTTGTTGAAGCACCTTTTGACAGCAATTACAGCCTCGATTTATTTTTTTTT
>NW_017306485.1:1596508-1616804 GCF_000935625.1 Nanorana parkeri
GGGGTTGATCATGTGACAAGCTGTGCACACCTGGATTTGCGGATTTCCGCTGCTGTATGCGTGTAGCAGAACTCCTCAAAACCTGGGCAGTCTAATCTGCAAGCTTTGATGTTTCATGACAAGTGTCAAAGACTGAACCACCCACTTCCGCCAGTGGCTTGTAAGGGTGCCCATCATACTGATTGGCCAATAGGGAGGTGTGGGATGGATCTAGCAACCTTAAACAATGTATGAATGTGCCAAAACTGGCCCATTAGAGTGCAGTGGAATTGTAGCAGTCCAGTTGCCCTTTTACAGTATTCCGAAGGTACGTGCAGGTACCACTAGTTGGCTTCACTTTATTCATGTGGTCAGTTATCTTGATTTTCTTTTAATGGCTGTGGTGGACAGCATCCCAGTGCAAACAATTTACTTGTGCAATTTATCTTCTAGATATTGGGCAAACCTGAAGCTCTGGTTCAAGCAGAAAATCAGCAAAGAAGAGTTTGATATTGAAGCAAGAAGGCTCCTGACACAAGAAAATGGTGGGTGGTATAGAAAAGTCACCAAAAAAATAATACAAAGCGCTTGTTTGGGTAAACCCTTAAATATGACGGATATGTTTGTCATGCTTTGGCTTCAGCTGTTTAGCTCTTGGGACTTTTCACAGATGCAGATTCTGTGACCGTCACTGTATCCGGTGCCCACACAACCATACTGTGAAATGATTACGGGCAAGTGTTGATGTATGATGTGTTCTGTGGTTAAACATAGAGGCTCTAGATGACTGGGACCACAGTGGTGGCATCTTACTCAGCCATCTCTTCTTCACACAAGTGTGCGGAAAATATCTAGACTACATGATGGAAAGCTGCAAGGGCCATAGGGTTTGTTGTGAAATTAGATCTCTTACTGTGCCCCTAAACAGCAGGAAAGCAGGTCCTAATATTTAACAATATTGTATTATATAGTGAATAATGTGAAACCTCGCGCCACTACCCTAATCAAGTTAAGCAGCAGCTGAAATCTGTGTGGTCACATATAACGTATGAAATTAATGGTAAAAGCAGCGCTGTGTGAATGAGACCGCAAAAGTGTCAGATATAGTAGATACTGACCTTGGAGTAATGTGATACAATGTGTAAAGAGTGCAAAACAAAGAAGAAACGCATGTATATAACATGCACCTTAGTGTAAATGTAATTGCTACAAAATATCGAAAATGAAAAATCAAATGCACTAAATATTAACTTTGAATCAATGTGACGCAACATGCAAAGAATACCAACTAGAAAAACGCATGTGTGTAACTTGCACTACAGTGAAAATAATAAATGGTTAAAAAATGTCCATGATCCTGGATCTTCAATTGTCCATGAAGTAAATAGAAGATAAAACATTGGATGTAGAATAGACTTAGTCTCCTTAGTCTCCTGATGAAATCACACCCTTTGACGTAACGTACGTAGGGTGGAGTAGAGGAGCTGAGCGATTTGCACACAGTGTTTGTGGCTGCTTTCCAAATACCTCACTTTTATCTATGACATGTGAGTAGTATCCTTTTTTTAATAAAGTCTAGTATCCTTTTAAAACCATCTGCACTAGGAGTCTCCACTTTTTATTTTATCTGATGCATGGGCCATTCGGATGAACTGTCTGCTTCCAATTCCTGAGACTGCAAGAGAGTCTGTACCTGAGAGGAGGTAATCACTGGGAGGTATTCGGCATCAGGTGCTTCCTCTACCTGGTTCGAATTAGAGGAACAGCGCATACAGACCCTGGTGGGTCTCTGCTAAAGGTGAGGTGCATTCCAGAAGATTTCTCTGTTGATGGTCACAGGAGACTAAGTCTATTCTACATCCAATGTTTTATCTTCTATTTACTTAATGGACTATTAAAGATCCAGGATCGTGGACATTTTTTAACCATTTATTCTTTTCACTGTAGTGCAAGTTACACACATGCGTTTTTCTAGTTGGTATTCTTTGCACGTTGCGTCACATTGATTCACAGTTAATATTTAGTGCATTTGATTTTTCATTTTCGATATTTTGTAGCAATTACCTTTACACTAAGGTGCATGTTATATACATGCGTTTTTTCTTTGTTTTGCACTTTTTACACATTGTATCACATTACTCCAAGGTCAGTATCCACTATATCTGACACTTTTGCGGTCTCATTCACACAGCGCGGCTTTTACCATTAATTTAATTGTATTATATAGGTACATCAGATTTGTAGTGACATTACTCACCTTTTATATGGGCTTGTTAAAGGAGAACCCCAAATGAGCCAAATTAACCGTTGCAGAGGGCTACCCCGGCATTGCAAGGGTTAACTGCTTGTTTTGGTCAAGGGTCTGGATGAAAGAAGATATACTCGCCTGACCCTCGATCCCGCCTGGCTAGTGGACCATCTAGAAGATATGTTGTGCACACACCATTCTGCTTCGGAATGTCCTTTTTTATACGTATTTCTTTAGCATGACATGTGAATGCAAGGTTCCGGAGCCTTACAGGATCCCTTCGTCAGGCAAAGTGTCATTGATCGAAAGTGCTGTACATCCTTAAAGGAGAACTATGAGGTGAGTGAAAATCACTCACCTCATAGTTCAAGCCGACGTGTGACAATGAAACTGTCACAGTCGGCTCAATAGATCAGAAAGTGAGCGAACACATACCGTCGCTCGCTCAGTTTCCAATCATCTCTCTGCAGAGAGCTGTGACGGTCAGTCACGGCTCCCTGCACGGATTCTCCCCCCTCCCCGCTGCGATCCTCCAGCGCTGAGTGGAGGAACGGACGGGGGAGGGGGCAGGCACTGCTGGCTCTGCCTCTAGATAGGCAGAGCCAGCTGTCACTCACGCAGCTGGTTGGGATCTGTCCCGGATTCGGCGGTCTCAGTATACCGCGAGCTGTAGCTTCCGATATACTGAGCTTTGGGTCACGGGAGGACTCTAGTATATGTCCTCCCGTGACGCTTAAGAGAACTTTGGGGAAAACACCACATAGTTCTCTTTTTAAATACCCAGTGCATTTAACAAAAAACAAAACATACAAAAACAGAGCTATCACCACCCACTGACATCATAATGAAGTCATATTCCCGCCAAAATCACTGTCAAAACAAGTAGGCAATGACAAGCTTATAGTCGCACAATAACATGCTTTATTGTCACATAGCAGTGGGCTAATAGACCAGTCCCCACAGCCTTTTTTTTCCCCCAGGCTCCATCGGTCTAAGGACCTGTGAGAGCATCACGTCTAATGCAGGTCTATTAGATGTGAGGCCACCGAGGGAAAAAGCACAGCTGGAGCAGAGGGGCAGAGAGGTGAGTGACCGAGGATCAGCATATCTGCATATTTTCTGTGTTCTGGCCCCTAGAGAAAAGTGAGTAGTTAACCCTTGCAGTGTTGGAGATGCAGAGATTGTATTGTGTTTTATGCACTAAAAATATAGTTTTTATAAATATTTTTGAAAAGTTTTCTTTTTTATTCCACCAAGCTGAGAAATAGTTTCTAGGCAGAGTATTGTTTTTTTTTTTTTGAGTGGCTCTTGACTATCTCACAGGATTACTTTTCTCAGCCTGAGAAGTAGATAATTTATCAAAATAATAATATTTATTTTACTTTCAGTCCACTCCCACAATGATTTCCTCTTGGCTATTCTTACTCGCTGCCAGATTCTTATTTCCTCTCCTGGTAAGTTCGTTTCTTCTTATATTTTCTATTCTTAGAAGTATGACAGGTGCTGGCTAGGCACATATAATCACATCTGCAATACACATATACATATTCTTCTTGAACTGTATTTGCTTTTTGTACTATTTTTTTCTTTACTTTCTCTTTTTTTTATTTCACACAAAGGGGAGAAAAAAAAAGTTTTTTTTTTTCTCAGAGCAGCACAGGTTATTCAGGACACTTGAACTTGTGTTTTCAGTACACTTGATATGTTTTATCCACTTTGATGTGATTTCACTAAAACATGCACCAAAGTGTGGTTAAGGTCAGCTGTTAATCTAACTCCTGTACTATGTGCTACTTGAGCTCCATTTTCCAAGTGGTGAACAGAACCTAAAATTAGGAATGCAGCGATATATCGGCCGCCGAAACATATCGGGCGAAAATTGCACTTTTGGCTAACTGCCAAAACTGCAATTTTTCTGCCGATTTAGTGGCGCATCCATTCTTTGTCTTCTTCCTGCTGGGTGCTGCTCTTTGTCCCAGCGGGCAGGAGAGAAACTGTCGCAGGAGGCCGAGCGTTGCGGGAGGAGAGCGCTGAGCGGCCGGCGTCTCTCCTCCCCGCACCTCTCAGCCCCCTGTCGCAGAGCGGTGTGGGGGAGAAGACAGCCAGCGCTGTCACAGGAGGCTTAGCTCTCCTCCCGCACCGCTCGCTCAGCCTCCTGTGCCAGGAAGGAGAGCGTGTACAAAAACTCAGTGATCGCTGAGGATTACTATATCCTCAATTATGAATGAATGGGAAGTGATCTACATCACCTCCTGTTCATTCATGATTGTGGTTATAGTAAACACACTGTCCTGTTATAAATGAACAGGAACACTCAGTATAGAGGCTTCCTCTTCATGTATAACAGGGGCTACAGAAAAATAGATTGACTTGACTATCTCACAGGATTACTTTTCTCAGCCTGAGAAGTAGATAATTTATCAAAATAATAATATTTATTTTACTTTCAGTCCACTCCCACAATGATTTCCTCTTGGCTATTCTTACTCGCTGCCAGATTCTTATTTCCTCTCCTGGTAAGTTCGTTTCTTCTTATATTTTCTATTCTTAGAAGTATGACAGGTGCTGGCTAGGCACATATAATCACATCTGCAATACACATATACATATTCTTCTTGAACTGTATTTGCTTTTTGTACTATTTTTTTCTTTACTTTCTCTTTTTTTTATTTCACACAAAGGGGAGAAAAAAAAAGTTTTTTTTTTTCTCAGAGCAGCACAGGTTATTCAGGACACTTGAACTTGTGTTTTCAGTACACTTGATATGTTTTATCCACTTTGATGTGATTTCACTAAAACATGCACCAAAGTGTGGTTAAGGTCAGCTGTTAATCTAACTCCTGTACTATGTGCTACTTGAGCTCCATTTTCCAAGTGGTGAACAGAACCTAAAATTAGGAATGCAGCGATATATCGGCCGCCGAAACATATCGGGCGAAAATTGCACTTTTGGCTAACTGCCAAAACTGCAATTTTTCTGCCGATTTAGTGGCGCATCCATTCTTTGTCTTCTTCCTGCTGGGTGCTGCTCTTTGTCCCAGCGGGCAGGAGAGAAACTGTCGCAGGAGGCCGAGCGTTGCGGGAGGAGAGCGCTGAGCGGCCGGCGTCTCTCCTCCCCGCACCTCTCAGCCCCCTGTCGCAGAGCGGTGTGGGGGAGAAGACAGCCAGCGCTGTCACAGGAGGCTTAGCTCTCCTCCCGCACCGCTCGCTCAGCCTCCTGTGCCAGGAAGGAGAGCGTGTACAAAAACTCAGTGATCGCTGAGGATTACTATATCCTCAATTATGAATGAATGGGAAGTGATCTACATCACCTCCTGTTCATTCATGATTGTGGTTATAGTAAACACACTGTCCTGTTATAAATGAACAGGAACACTCAGTATAGAGGCTTCCTCTTCATGTATAACAGGGGCTACAGAAAAATAGATTGAGGACTCCGTTTCCTCAATCTCTTTTTCTATTTTAAGAGGGAAATATCAGGGGTCTGTTAAGACCCCTAATATTACCCCAAAGCCCCTAAAAGTAAAGTAAAAAATAAAAATATTTAATAAAAAAAATAATATATATAAAAGTTTTATAAATAAAAATAAAATATTTTGAAAAATGTGAAAATTTTTGAAAAAAAACATTTTCAGTTTCTGCCCGACATTTTTTTTTTTCCTGTTCGGTTTTAACATTTTCATTTTGGTGCACCTCTACCTATAAATGTATGTATGAACTTCTCTCGTTTGCTGCTTTTTGGTTTGTGAAATGTACCATTTTTAAAAGGTTTTTAATATATCTGTTTGGAAAGTGGACTACAGAATAATGGGGTGAGGAGAATTGGAGAGTTTAAGTAGTTAACAAACGGCAACTAGGCATGACTGACACCACCACAAAAGTGCTGCGTGTTTTTAGATCTAAACATTAGGAGCTCAGTGGATTTCTGGCAAATGGATATGTATTTTTCTGCACTTGCAATAAAAAAATTTGGTATAAAATTTGTTTTCAGTACAGCGTTGCATGACGGAATAAATGTCAGTCAAAGTACTGCAGCGCTGAATACTGAAAAATGGCCTGGGCAGGAAGGGGGTCTAAACACCTGGTCTTCAAGTGGTTAAAATCTATATGTAAAGCCATTCAGATGCACATTTCTATATTTTATTATAAATTATTTTATCTCATGCTTATAATTATGTAAAATGTTATGTAATCAGTATCTGTGTGTGTTTAAACATCTGCATAGCACCTGAAAAGTGCCAGCAATTGTCATTCATAAAAAGGTACTCCAGGAATTACCAAAATGAACCCTTGCAGTGGGGCTACCCCTGCACTGCAAGGATGAACTGCTTGGGGTATCTGCAAGGGTTAATTTTGTTAGTAGC
This sequence comes from Nanorana parkeri, assembly GCF_000935625.1. Classification (NCBI taxonomy): domain Eukaryota; kingdom Metazoa; phylum Chordata; class Amphibia; order Anura; family Dicroglossidae; genus Nanorana; species Nanorana parkeri. The sequence goes on from NW_017306485.1 coordinate 1,603,100, forward strand.
TGGAGTTCCTCTTTGAGTCTTAATGGGGATGAGGTTCATAATTTATTTAGCCAGCATATACACTTTTATACTAAATCAGTTCTGCATATTTTTCCTTTTGCCTGGTGTTACACTTTAATCTACAAAAGAGCTCTTTTAGCTCCCGGCCATAAGACAAGAATAGGGCTGACATGGCATGAGGGAAGCAAAATGACTGGATGACTCACCGCTTTATCATTGGAATAACAGTTATTGACATACAGGTGCGGGTGGTGTTTATCTAGACTGGTAGTCATGTGGGTTTTCTTAACTTTATCAACATGTGTTTTAGAAATATCAGCTCCTGAAAGGAGACATATACCATGTATGAAAAGAAAACAAAAGGTGCTGTTTTCATTAATAAAAATCTGTATCCTAAAACATTATAAAAATGTGTGTCTTGGTGTGTTACAGAAGGACCCAGTGCGTTAGGAACTGCAGCCAAACCAGGAAAACCAAAGGGCAAGAAAAAGATTCCATCTGTTCGTCAAAAGTTTGATGTAAGTTGGCTTTTGTGCCTTATAGGGGAATTGAAGCTTTAAACCACATTTTTCCTTAATTTAAACTGTCACCCCAGGAAAAAAAGTACTTTTGATTGTTTTAACTAGCCTGTCTGTTTCAGTAGAATCAGTAATGTCACCCACTCCCATTTTATATTACCCTTACCTATGGCATCACTGCCTCGGTGGTCCAACCAGATAAATGTGGTTTCATTATTACTCCTTCGGTAGCAAACGCCTATGTAATTTTTCAGTCCCCGAGGGAAGAGGTGTTGCACTTCAGTGAATTTGCCCCGGCAACGTGTCACCCATGGCAGAATCGCCAATGTGACATCAGCTTTAGGCTCAGCTCACATAGACTTCAACCTATAAGTTCTAGTCATAGGAAGAATGTTTACAGAACATTTAGGTGGCTTTCTTGAAGCCCTTACAACATTCATCGTTAATGGAGTGCTTGCTCTTGGCAGGCTTTAGCAGGTTTTTAAGATGCTTAAAGCAAGCTTTGCTATCTGTCCTACTTTCTAAACTGAAATACAATATACTAGGGAAGTAGATTCTTCCCCCCCCAAAAAAATTGAGAAAACAGAGATCCGGGAGAGATCTGTAAGTGTAGTCTTATCAAAGTACAGACAGAATTATTTTAATATGTTGGTTGAAATACTCATACTCCCATCGGTTGGGTTGCGTGATCTCCCTTGGAAGGGGGTCTCCGGCAACCATATTGAAAAGGCTTGCAGGAAATATGTCTGTCCCCGCGCAGGTTAAAAGTCACCCTCAATGCTGTTTAGGGAATATCTTTGGTTGAATTGGAGGCTGGACCGCTCCTGTCTCCGATGTCATATGAAGAAGCTGAAGGAGTTTTCCCAAAAATTAGGATTTCCTCAAATTGAGCAGAGGCACCTGGAGTCCAAGAAAGTGTTTTGGATATTTTCTGATACATTACTTTATTTTATCAAACAAGGAGTTCAGGTACACCATCAACGCGTTTCGTGGTACTGTACGACCACTTCTTCAGGAAGGTGTATGACTGGGCTAGACATTAGAAAACATGTGATATATAACATATAGATAGATAGATAGATAGATAGATAGATAGATAGATAGATAGATAGATATATTAGGGATGCACCGATACAGGTATTTTGGTACCGAGTACGAGTACCGATAATTTTTTTTCCGGTACTCGCCGATACCAATTACCGAGTAACGGAAGTCCCATTACTACCACTTTGTGGCTGAGTTGCTTTTTTCCCCAGTTGCTTCCACTTTGTTATAATACAACTAACAGGTTGACAGCGGAACACCTGAATCCAATGATTTGGAAGAATACTTTTGGTAATATAGTGTATGTGTGTATGCTCTCTCCCTCTCCAGCATAAAAATATGCTGATCAAAATAAGTAACAGTAAAAAGAAAACTGACACAAGTATAAGAAGGGTCACAGATTTAAGATTAATTCCCAAGAGGGCAAAAAAACATCAAAACTAAAATAAAATTGTGAAAATATAATAAATATGGGTGAGTAGTTCTAAATATTGATCTAGAAGGTATAATAAAAAACAAATGTACAAAAATACAATATTATTGTTGGGTGTACTAACTGGTGCCCTATCTCCACTTGAAAATGTCTCACCAAATCATGGCCATGCACCCTATGTATTCTACTACATGGGTCACAATCCTGTCAATCAGTCCTCCTTGCCTCTGCCCCACACAGTTTTCCAAAAGGAGAGTGAATTCATAGCATTTCTGTGCTGGTGTATGTCACCATTGGGGGGAGCTAGAGCTGTAGAGAGAAGCACTTTAGGCTTACCAGAAAACTTGAAAATTACATGAAAATTACTTGGCAGGTATCTCTGTCTCAGCACAGCGTTATGATAATGGAAGGGGGTTATCTGGAGCGATTCCTATGCTAATGGGTCAGTGAGGAATGTAAGGGGTCACGTTTACCTGAAACTCTAGTCAAACCTTTTCTTCCAGTTTTGGGTAGAGTAGGGAGAGCCTTAACCTCAGTAAAGTTCTTTCTGTGCCTCCATTGGGAGATCTGTCTTCATTTGCTGTCCTCATTCAGCTCCCAATTACCCCATCCGGCTATTGCATTCTGACAGCAGCTTGTGTGTGTCGCTGTGAGAATACCTGAACAGGGGTTGCAGCTGATGGCTGCAGTCACTGTTCAGCTGAAGTTTCAACAAAAGTCTATTGAAACACCGTCTTTTGTTGAACAGAGGTGTGCCGAAGGGACCACAAATTAGTGTGTGCCTAGTCAGCCGAAATTCAACAGGTTATAGCCAGCTTAAACGGGCAAAAATCTCCCCTTTCACAGTTGTCAATAGAACAAGTGTCCCTATTAGGAGATTTTGATCTCCTGTTTGAGTGATAGCTGTAAAGTTTAAAATTTCCTCTCACCTTTTATATAAAAAGAAGTAGAGATTGGATGGGGCTATTAAGGTGCCTGTTGACATAGCCAAACATAATTACAAAGAGTGGGGGTTTTTTTTTTTATAATTTTTTTTTTTTTAATGTTTTTATTCAAAGATTTGTTAAAAATAATTCTCACTGATAAAACCTCACCCCTATAAAGGTTACATCAAAAACATGATTAATATACTGAAACTCTTCAACTAGATTGTGAAATATATAAATAATCTCACCACACCAAAGATTTATCTGGAATAACCAATGATGGATAGTTGTTCCAAGGAGTATTAGTTGTATAGTTTTTGATTTGGAGTGGTTCACAATTTCAACGCGTTTCACGCCACCAGCACTTTTTCAGGAAAGTGAAAAGGAGAAAATCATTGGAGAGACAACCGTTGTGTTGAATAAAAAGATTTTGTATAAACGTATATTTAATACATACATAAAGACTTGGTTACAATTAAAATGTCATTGACATGATACAATGTTACATTGAAATCAAACTACCTCCTTTAAGACTGCTGTATGTTTGATGGACGTCTTGTATGGTTTGGACACTTTTAAAGCCCCGCTTTTCTTTTCTTGTATACAATTCTAATTGGGGGTGTGGTGCCCATCCCTAATGGTTCAATTTAATTCCTATGCTTTAAACTATTGAATAAAAAGATGCTGGTTTGAAGATCTAATGGACCTGGAGTGTCCCCGGGTCTTTTTCAGGTTGCCCACTAAAGAACCACCTGGTTAATAAGTGCTTTGGTGGCTCTGACGTGGTCGGCAGCAGGGATGGTGTGGAGAGGATGGACACAAGGGTACGAGTCTGAAAGACAAAAAAAAAAAAGATACTTATTAACCAGGCGGTTCTTCAGTGGGCAACCCAAAAAAGACTCGGGGACACTCTCCAGGTGCATTAGATTTGCAAGCCAGCATCTTTTTATTTAATGTCCTTTAAAAAAAAAAAGTAATTTGTGATGGTTTATCACAAGCAAACATGCAGCCAGCACAGTTTAATAAAAGCAACATCACTAAAGTAATGCGGAAGAGCAATTTAAAACACATAATGCAAGCTGTAAATAGTTTACAAATGCCAAAACATCAGGAAGACATTGTGGGAATTTTGCTGTAATTCTTCCCCACATTATCTGTGGCTTAGTGTTCAGGGAAAACTGTCTCTTGCTTTGTGTTGGCTGCAAGCTGGTATGTTCTGTGTTTTTAGAAATGAACTTTTCAGTCTGTACGAGGCAGTCTTTCCAAACTCGCTCACAGTATTTTAGTTGTATATGTATGTTGGGAACAATCCAGCTTAAGAATGAGATGGGCTGTGTTTGCCTGGTATAGAACTGGCTGGGTTTTCCAGTTTACGTAACTGTACACCACTTGCCTCTTCTGCAGCATCGCTTCCAGCCCCAGAATCCTTTGGCTGGAGCACAGCAATTTGTGAGCCGAGATCCACAAGAAGATGATGAGCTGAAGCTATGTTCTCACACTATGACATTGCCCACTCGAGGGCAACTAGAGGGAAGGATGATCGTTACAGCATATGAACACGGGCTGGACAATGTAACAGAGGAGGCAGTGACCATTGTCATCCATGCATTAGAGGCAAGTATTGCAGTTGTATTCTTAGAAAGCAGATCAGCCGTGATTGATATCTCTTTTATTGTATTGTTTTGTGACTTTGTGTTTGTGCTGCTGTAGTGTTTCTGTACCAGGACAGAAGACCTCAGCAGCCAGGGTGTAATTTTGATGATCACAGCTTGAACACCAGAGCAAAATACCCGAATCCTTCTAGTAATGACAGTATTTCCTTTCCAGATTCTTGTAAAACTACATACATCTAAATTGTTTCAGTTTATATAAGTCGGATTAGACTATTACTAAGTTTGTTTACCTTTTTTTTTGTGGTCTTATATTATCTATAAGTTATTTGTAAGCATTGATTTTTGCCTGGGAAACGTCAGTAAACAGTATAATGTCTTGATTATTGGAAAGGTCTGTGCAGACTAAAGTAAGGATGGGCAGAAGGTAGGTGCTAATAATTGAAAAACATTGTCTGATTGACTGTTTTTGTCTGCATTGTGCATGTTGCTCTTTACATTGTTATATATGTTTGCTAGGAGCTCAGAGGTGAGAATGCTGATGCAGAACGAGATCATCACAGCCACCGTTAATGATGACCGCTATTTTCTAAAAGCAACTTGTCAGGACTAAAACTGCTTATAGATTTTATAGGGCGGTCAGTCACATTTGAAGGCTTTGACCACTCTTAAAGCTGACCGTGCACAATGTCTGCTAGTTCAACATATACTTTTTGCCCACCCCCCCCAAAAAAAAAAGAAACTGTGATTTATACTTGCCTTACCCCCATCTTCTACATCACTGGACATGAACTATGATGTCACCATGCTTCCGGAGGTGAATACTTGTGAGAAGACACTCCAGTCAATTGCAAGATTATCTATTTTGAGATTATGGCTGCTCTGTATTTCCTAAGATCTCGCTGTAAGGAGTGTGATGTTACTCTCGCCTGGGCACGTGGGTGGAAAACTGGGATAAGGTAAGTATTTAAATCTAAGGCTGGCTATACACTGTAATATTTTCTATGTTCAGCCTGTGGGCGGAATGAAGAAAATATTACAGGTTCGCTTAAGAGCATTAATCGAGGAATCTCCCGCTGTTTGCATTGTATTCTGACGGTGGCCGTCTGCCACCGTCAGAATACACAGGGTTTATTTAAATCGTTTTCTGACCGGCTCCTTAGATCAGCTGATCAAGGCGATGCCAGCCAAAAGTGTGCCGAATGCTGCAACCACCGCAAATTTCGTCCGGTTCATTGAGAAGCGTAGGGGATCCTAGACAGTACAGGAACAGCTTGCTTTATACTGCAAGGTCTGCTTTATACTGCAAGGTCTGATTTAGGGTAAGCTCTGCCAAGATCACTGCAGAGAATGCTATTAACTTAGAAGCTCAGCCAGGCCAGCAAAACTAGCTGCCCCTCCTCTAACAGTGGATAGCCAGCCAAACTAGAAGACACACCACACAAGTGTGAGATCGCCTCCTGCAGATGTTCTATTTCTTTGGCTTACCGAAGGAGATCAATATATTTTTCAGAGGGATAGTGTGGATAATTTTTATGTAGCAGAAAACTTTACATGATTGACTGATATTTTCAGTTTGCAGGGTAATGGATTAATTATTTTTTTATTCCTTCTCAGAAACATCTGAAAGATTTGTTGACTTCGGTTGTATCACGTAGACAAGCCTATCGTCTAAAAGACGGACACTTCAGATATGCGTTTGGCTGCAATATTAATCCTCAACCGTATCTTAGGAACAGCGTGGCAACCTACAATCAGCTTGCTGAATGGTAAGTGCAGAATATTCATTGAAATAGGCTATTTTTGTAACTTTAACTATTAGGCCTCATTCACACACAACGCAAGAGCAAAATGGAAAATTGCGTATATGCGTGCACTATATGCAATCCCAGAATGCATCACTCGTAATGGAATTTTTTATGTGCTGTACGCATGTTTTTGCGCATATATACGCTACGCAAATATACGGCTCCATACGCGGCTATGTGTATGGAGCCATTTATTCGCATGTGTTGCATATGGTACAATACGCACGTATGCGCGTATATGCGAGGCAGTGTGAATGAGGCCTTAGAAGGTTTATTTTACATGTTTAGTAGGGGAAAAATTTACTTAAATATGTGTCTCCTCTAAAATCCATTTTTAACGTTGACTTTAAACAGAGAAATGAGAAAAATACAATGCCTGGCATTGCTGATAGCATTCCTAAAATGCTGCATTCCTGGCTGTCATCCTGATCAGTGGTTTCCATATTTGAGAAACTGACCTTCAATAAGCATGCAGATAGAGAGTTCAGGTTCGCTTGCTACATGATTGTTCCACATCAGTGACTCATAATTTATTGGAGCAAGAGACGTCACGATAGCTGACATTATTAGATGGGGGCAGCAATGTAAGACTGCGTAATTCTATCAATTTGAAAAGGTGTAATAGAGGCATTCTATTGCTATATCACTCCAAAGACATGCTGGAAGGTTAATTGGCTCCTCTCTAAGTTGGACCTCTATGTATGCATGTGAGCTAGGGACCTTAGATTGGAAGCTCCTTGAGGGTAGGGACTGATGTGAATGTGCAACTATGTAAAGTGCTACGTAATTTGTCGGCGCTATATAAATACCTGTAATAAATAAATATTTCTCATGAAAGCTCAACTCTAGGCAGAAATTTTAAAGCAGTTTCTGATTTTTTTTAATTTTTTTTTTTACTATCAACAAAAAAAGTTTTTGTTTCTGAATCCATTGCTGCAGCCACTGCAAAATCACTCCTGGAATGCACGCTAATAAGTGCTCAGTGTTCCTTTTTTTCTATTTTGTAAAACCAATAGCTGCTCCCTTCCCGGACCACCGGTTGCATAACAACCCTGTTTGTTGTTAGTTCTATACTAGAGGTGGCATATTTTTGTCGCCTCTTGCTGTAGTGGGAGTACTTGGGATACTTAACTCCAAATCTGTCCTGGTCGGTAATTCGGCTGAATTTGATTGACAGGCCAGGAGACTCCTGGTCTGTCCCACTCACGATGAACTAACGCCATGATTGACAGGCCATGGAACTCCTGGTCTTTTACACTCATTGATGACTGATGGAGTCCCACCTATCTTCATGCCTATTGAAGGAAATAAATCCTTTGGCATGATAGTAATTGTTGTTTCTTACGCAGCACCAAACAGTAGAAGGAATTATTTGCTCCTCATGGGGCTTGTGCATAGTTCTTTTCCTATTATCTGGGGATGACATCATTAAAAAGGTGATTTAACAAAATCTATGTAAATGTCAAAGAAATAACATGCTCTTTTTTTAATGTGGCAAAGCACAAGAAGTAATGCAAAGATCTGAAACAATTCTGGAGTTCGGCTCAAGAAAGGCATGATGGCAATTCTATTTTCTATTTTTATTCTCAGTGCTCTAGATGTATCATCAATAGTAGTTTTAGGACTGATTTATCCTTAAAACAACACTTTCAAGGAAAAACCTGTTTTTTCTAGTAGTACAGAAATATGCAAGCTAGGATGGCTAAATGGCAGTTCTTGGAGTGTTCCCATGATTCATCCACTAGATGGCATGTGGCTACATGTTAGGAGAGCAACCATTCTGTCTGGGCTCTGTTATTTTCATTGTGATATGGTATTTGTTCCCCAGATACATAGATTTCTAAAAATAAAAGATTTTTAGAATTCTTTTATTTCCTTACACATCAAGAATATGAATTCCATTTCCATCCGGTTCCAAACATTATGCAATGACTTCTGATTGAAACATCCTCTTGTGGTAACGCAAGATCCAGGATAGAAGTTTGACATTATAGCACATATGTCAAACACAAGGCCCGCAAGCCAGAAACGGCCTGCCACAAGATTTTAGCAGGTCTGACAGTCCCACGCTGTGTACCAGCAAGAAGGGTCATTTTTTAAAATTTTAAACAAACAAGCCGCTGCTTGGAGCGGAGATTCAGCCGACCACCCTCTTAGGACCCTGCAGCTCCTCATTTCTCCTTGGATGCATTGTCCTCCTTGGCCGCAATTTTTTTTTTTTGTGCCCGCAGCTTTGTCCTCAACCGCACCACCCTCCTGGGCCGCAGGTTTCTCGCCAGCAAGTTCCTCGCAGCTACTGGTATGTCCCATTGTGTGTATCTGGGACTGACTTAATAATGTACTAATTAACATATAATGATGATATGACTGTCCTGGTGCCGTGTGTGTGAGGGCACTACAAGCGTCAGCAGTCCCTGTCCATGTAATGTTCCCTCACACACAGGGGTATCATATAAAGGACAGGGACTGCTGACACTTGTAGTGCCCTCACACACAGGACACCAGGACAGTCTTCATCATTTTATGTGAATTATAACATTATTAAACAAGAGGCAAAATACCTGTTTTTAATCTGTACAAAACAGGCCTGTAAGGTTTGTAGAAAAGGAACGAGAAAGCACAATTAGAAATATGCTTAGAAACAAGGTTTCAGTTTTATTCTCGACAACAAACCACCCCTGAGATTTCCTGCATACCTGTTGGGGAATGGGTAGAGCGTAATAGACACCACCCTACCATACATCATCAGTGTCTTCTTTTCCCCAGGGGGAAATGTCTTATCCCCCTAGAATGTGAATTCTTTAGGGTTGCATGCAAAGCCATGCTCATTTCATTAGATAGTAAGCTCTGTAGGTCTACTTAGAGGTCCAGTGTCAATATTGTGCTATTTAGGATTGGATCAGGTAAAGCTGCATGCTTTGACCTCTTCATCCTGCTAGACTGTGGTTTCTGTAGGATTCGTGCAATGTCTCATACACACACTAGACTGTGCAATGTGACACTCGGATCATTCTGCTTATTTCTAACCAGTCCAATGAACCTCGTGAGTGTTCATCAGCATGCATGCTGGGCTCACAGGCCAGGGAAGAAAAGGAAGCTCCCGTGAGGTCAACGGACCCAGCTACAAGACTGCAGTAAAAAGTTTCTATTTTTATATAGGAGGGCCAATGTAGCTAGAGTTCTGCCTTAAGAGCGTAACATCTCAATAGCATGTCTTGTTGTGGTATTTTGCCTGTTAAATGAGTTGTGTTTTTTTGCATGTAAGGGAAATTTTGCTGCGGTTTTTCGCTTGCAATTTTTGGCTAGGCAAATGCAAAAAGTAATATGTTGCTTCCTGGTTGTTACTAATTAAATTCCATGCTTGTATTCTGGGTTTCATTTTCTAATCTTCAGGTGTACATAACTACTTCAAAGTAGTTTTTTTGACTCAGTCTCACACCTGGTTAAGGTCTTGGTTATCTCCTGCTCTTGGTGAGTCTATAATTCAGGAAAATGTGCATTCAGTTTTGTTCAATTGGGGTTTGACTGGGTTACCTTTTACTCACTTTTCTTTGCTAGGTAAGTTTGCTTATGTGCTGCTTTGTCTTTCTTCCTAGAGCTTATGGTTAAAGTGTATGTAAACCCTAACAATGGACTTCTCTTATTTGCTCTTTTTTGGTCTAACTATACCATTGACCCAAGTTGTTTTTTTTTTTTTTTTTTGTCAAAATACCAGCCTTAGGGCTTGTTCACACCAAATGCAGACCAGATCTGCATGAGTTTCTGCCAACTTAAAATGTTGCAGGTAAAAGAATAGAAAAATCAAGTATTTCAAATGCTTACTTGCAGTGGTAACCTTTCCATAATTTTTTTATTGATTTGCAATGCGCCTCTGATCTTTTTATGGGATTGAAACTACATAAAGTGTCAATGAACTTAGCACAGCCCCCTCCCTCCTTGCATGGCATAGCCCTCTCTACTTCTGGGAGTGTCCAATTACTGTTTTTTCTGACCGCTCTTTTGCCCCATCCCTTCCCAAACCTTCATACATAGCCTTTTATGTAGCAGCCAGGGTAGGGATGAAGGGGAATACTAAAGGGTGTCCACTGAATTATGCCTTTGAGTCTCTTGGTGCGGCTGGCATCCCATCCAAACCCAGCCAGTAAAAATCTAGTGCCAGACTGCCTGTGCCTGCACACTGATGTCCCATGTACTTGAATGAGGCTTACCTGTCCTGCAGGAGCACCATCCATTTTAAGGCTATGGGGCAGGAGACCGCTGTGGAAGGGTGTAAATAAGCTCTTGCAGGGCATGATGCGGCAATGTATATTTAGGGGCTAGGGAGGGGGGCTGGGAGATGTTACTAAAACTTCCTGAACTTGTCCTTTTAACCATATAACATAATTGGGGTTATTTAACATGACTTGGGTATTCCCTTGGAAAATCTAAACCACATGCATAGTGTACAACAACATGTCTTGAGGAATTTATCAAATCACTCGGAAAAGGACATTTTACACTAGAGAGCAAATTTTTATCACCCTTCCTTTGCATAGTTTCAACTTACGTGGAGTATTCATGTGTTACTTTCAGTCGAGTCCAAGTGTGGCGATCCCTTGTAATTATTGAGGAAACAAGGCTGCCTTGTTAACCGTACATAATTTTGGTGGGGAATACTATGCTGGAAACATCTGCTGGTTTCTCTTAATGCAAACACACATTTGCAATATGTTGGATGAGTGTTACATCTGCTTGGCAAACAAGGAAGTCCTACTCCTATACGTGTTAAGGTATAAATGTATGCCATTCAAATGTTTTTTTATTCAGTGTCTTTGTACCTTGTGCCTGATTTTGCTATTGTGCTTTCTGTTTGATACATGACATCACAGATCAGAAAGGGATGTCCATTTCACACGAAACTTAATAACGATATTGTTTTTTCCCAACTGGGAAACTTCAAAGGCTTCAAAATATCCAGTGGTAACATCCAAGTGAATTACATAAGCCTACTATGTCCTAAGTCTTGCATATGAAGCATCTTTTTTTTTTTTTTTGCTATGTTAGCTCCATTGTGCAGGTTTTAAGCAATAATTTGATCGTTTTTAGGAGAACATATACTGGCTTTGAGAACACCCCCTGGAATCTGACAGCTACTATGAAATTAGCTGAGTCCTTGCATTAATGTTGTATTCTGCTTTTCTCGGTTGGATACACTTACCCATTTTATTTTCATTTTATGACTTCCCTTTTGTCCTGCCAACTTGAGTTTCTGCTGTTGTCAAGTTCCTCTTGAACTTATGACTTGAAAAAAATTACTCCAGCACCATTCTAATAAAACGTCACTTTTATTAGAATGTCTATAAAGGCGCCAGATCTTCTGAATTGGTGCTTCTCTTTAAAATTCTGTTTAAGCACAAACAGAAATGTAAAGGTTCAAAGGTGTCTTCCAGCTGTGTACAGTTGTATAAAATAAGAAAGCATGTTAGCATCCCAACAGCCTATTAAACTTGCAATGTGCACTATAGAATGACAAGAAAGGAGAGCTTAATCGTTTAATCATTTGCTTTTAAAAAAAGGTAATGTACTCATAAGAGAAAAGTGACACAAGCGTATTCAATGGTTCCTCTCACAGGCGGCTATCGCCCATCAGAAGCCACAGTGCAGCCAAGTCAGCTCATGAGCGAAGTCGTCTTCCAGCAGCGAGTGGGTACATTACCATTTTTTAAAAGCAAATTATTAAACGATCCTTCATATATGTTAAGGTTCCCTGCCTTGTGGAGCTGCCCCAGTGTGATCAGGTGGAATCAATTGAGGCGGAGGGCTTGCTGTGATTCATTTGCGCCAGGATAATTTTGAATTTACACGGGTTACAATGTGCACTGTATAGTCGTTGTGCCAAAGAGGTTCGACATTTACATGAAAACAAATATGTCAGCTGGGTAAGCATCACAATACCTGTGCCCAATCATTACAAACAATGGTATAAAAAAATCACAGAGATAAGGGGAAGGCCCATTGGAGCAATTAAATGTGTGGAAGAAAGGGATAAATAACACAACATAAACATAAGGATGAAAAAAAAAAATGGGGGGGGGGGGGGGGGGAAACGTGATGCAGGCTTGAGTGTTCAACTGCTGCCTCAGTTTTCTTTCTGGTATAATTTTCACCCCATTATGATGTTGATCCAAACATTTGAATGGCACCATGGTGACTGAAGAGTTTGCAGCCCGGCTGGTCTCTATAAGTCTGTGCAGCTGTACTCCATCCGAGGATTGAGCAAGCTGGTGCTTTGCTTAGTAAGGGTGAGGTTTGCAGAGGACTCCCTGCAAAATATGCAGTGAGAGCTGAAAGGTCTTTTGCCTAACATTAATAATTACTGATCATTCAGTGGGACCTTCTGATAAAAGCAGCAACAGCTCAGTGGTTAACATATTGGACCAAACAAGATACTTCTGAATGTCCTTATCCAGGGAGAAAGGGGGGTGGGTGGAATAAAGAAGATGGGACACCAGTTGCAATTGATTACCGACTTTCAACCTGCGAATCTGTGCAAATGTTTGTTCTCTCCAAACCGATGCACAAAACAAACGTTCTTAGTATATGTTACTGTTATGCTATTTATTAATATTATTATAAGATGACATTGGTCTACCTCATTATGACCACTAGATGGTGCAGAGGAGTATAGGAAATAAATATTTATTTCCATTGCTCCTCAGCTCCATCTGGTAGCCACAATGCAGTATTTTACATATATCACATTCGAATTGGAAAGAAACGTATATCCAAGAATGTAGGTTTTGGGCTCCATTCGCACAGAACACACATTCAAGGGGTTTTGCAGGTCCAATGGCCATGCAAATTGTTTATAAATACACCTCTCTGTGTAACTGAGAAAGAAAAAATATTACAGCATACAGTTTATCCATTCATGATAACTTATGTAAGTCTGCTTTTATTACTAAACTCATATAGCCAAACACATGCCAAATGTTCTGGCTAAATGGTGTATAAAGTACACAAATAATGCAGCTCGGCATTCATTCATACATTCTTAAATGTATTTTGTTTTTTTAATGCAACCAGTCAAAGAACTTTGCCTTGGTATCAGTCAAGTTCCAGCACAGCAGGACTTGGCCTGGATAGAGGGGCAGTACAAGGAGCCAATATCTTGTGCTGCAGGGCTCATGTGCAAACAAGAAACATGCTGACAGGAGGAGAGATGAGCATAGTAGCAATGATGAGCCCATCAGTTTTCTGCTGCTTTTTAACTTTCCTGTTATAGGCAGGGGGAGGGACAAGACCGAGTTTTATTACTTAGCTGCAGCAGAGGAAGGTCAGGACTGCTGTGTGGCGGGGCTGTGTATTATTATTATTATTATTATTA
>NW_017306485.1:1616856-1727851 GCF_000935625.1 Nanorana parkeri
TTATTATTATTATTATTATTATTATTATAATACAGGATTTATATAGTGACAACAGTTTAAATCTCTGAACTAGGTAAACCAAACTACAAGTTCTTTGGTATGTAAAGAAACTCCTTTATATTTCACCTGTGTGTTGGGCTGTTTGCCTGGAATATCAATACCAATGTATGTGACAATAGCAATAAGCTTAAAATTAGCTGTTTTTAGTGTCCTTCCTGACTTTCACCAGATAACTCTGAATAAATATGGGTCTTATTGATGTATTTGTTTTTGGCTTTCTCTTTTGTTTAGCCCCCAAGCATTCTCCACTTCCCCTGGAAACCAGAACCTTGGAAGTCATTTACATCCTGATGATGCAGAGCAGCAAGCTGCCCTCTTATTAGCCTGTTCCGGGGACAACCTGCCTCCTAGCCTGCCTCCAGTTAATATGTATGACCTTTTAGAAGCCTTAAAGGTAATGTCAACTATCTGTGTCAGAGCATGCCAGAGAAGGACAATTTTAACTCTAAACCTATATACCGTGTGGTGATGCATACCTGCACGTAGAAGGTTTCTGCATTATGCATGTTTATCTATGAAGGTTAAACTTGACAGTAATGTCTAGACTGTCATTGCTGAGACCTCCTCTGCTGTGCCATTTGCCTGACTGTCATGCAGATGCTTTGGCTTCAGTGCTTTGAGTCATTGACCTGAAACAAGCATAGTGATGAATTCTGTCTCCATTGAAAACATGTTTGTTTTGGCTTTGTGACTCAGACGTAGACAACTATCATTTTCAAAAGAAATCCAGCAATAGCAGCCCCTACATAGCTCTTGTAACGGGTGTACTTTAAAAGCTAAAGCCACCCAAACATTATGTCAGGTATAGGTGTCTCATGGGCTGGTAAGCCCTTGGCTTTTTATGCATCTTGAATACACACAATAGCGAGACTTCGCTGGGTGTTTTTTGTGCCAACCTTTGCATGCGTCAACACTTCCTATTGAAATTGTAATAGAAAAATAAATCCAGCAGCTAGCATGGGAACCCCTCTTAGTAGTCGCATCAGATTTGCAGACCTGTGATTTTATAGGTTTAGATATCTCACTAGTAAAGTCCTTGAGATATTTACAAAATGGTTGTGGTTTTATCTCGTCTGCAGCTACAAAAAAACCAGAAATAGCCGCTTTGGGTGGACTCATCATTTAACATAAAAGCAACTAGTACTGTATTTGTCTGAATGTGGGCCTATATATGGTACAGCGGACCTTTTACCCCTTTTGGCTAAAAATCGAAATGGACGAAATGGGTAAAGTTCCTCTTCAACACAGCTAAGTTATGAAAAAATTGTTGGTCTGATGGGCACATTTGGGAAGGCCTAGACATGTGGTCACATAATTTCTGTTTACAGTTGAACTCTGGGAAAATTTAAATCTACTTTTGCGGTGGGGCTCTACAACCCCAAACCTCACCCCCCAAAAGGGTTAAAAGCTACTTTTTGCCTAGGGTACCATTAAAAAGCAGTTACCTAACTTTTATGCCACACTTTCCCAGCAGCCAGTGCTTTCTGTTCCCCTTGGTGTTCTCATTTACAATGCAGGACAGCTGTTTCTGCATTTTATGTGATGTCACAATATGACCGATGGCTTCGGGGGACCTAACAAACTGAGAGG
Organism: Nanorana parkeri; assembly: GCF_000935625.1. Classification (NCBI taxonomy): domain Eukaryota; kingdom Metazoa; phylum Chordata; class Amphibia; order Anura; family Dicroglossidae; genus Nanorana; species Nanorana parkeri. Next base: position 1,618,507 of record NW_017306485.1, read on the forward strand.
AGGAAGCCTACAAAGGATAGGGTAAGTAAAACTGCTAAAAATATTAGCAATTGGCTAGGTACTTTTTACATTTCCTCCAGAGTTCTGCTTAAGAGGTAGATCAAAATTAAAGTGATATTAAAGCCTAACTTTTTTTAAATTTCTCCTTTTAAGGAGACCCTCCTTTGCTGGAGGCTGTTGCTTTTATTCCTTAAAAGTGCCTAATCCCTCGTTTTCTAGTGGCTCCCCGCAGCGCACTTTCCCCCGCCCCCTGCACGGGTGCCACCATCGTTCTATTAAGTGTGTAGGAGACTGGGGTAGAAAAAAGGTGCTGGGCCGTTTTTACCCTAATGCAGAGAAGGCATTAAGGTAAAAAATGCCCAGACCTTAATACTACTTTTAAGGTCCTCTTCAGCAGAGTCTGTGATCAAGTGCCTAGACCAGGGGTAGGCAACCTCAGCTCTCCAGCTGTGCTGAAATTACAAATCCCATAAGGCATTGCAAGCCACAGGCATGACTCCCAGAGGCAGAAGCATGATGGGATTTGTAGTTTCAGCACAGCTGGAGAGCCAAGGTTGCCTACCCCTGGCCTAGACCTTTTACACATAAGTACATGCAGCAGAAGGGGGTATAGAGCATAATGGATATGAAGCCTTTATGAGAATCTGGTCTTGCAAGATTGACTTTTGTCTGATTCATTTAGACAGTCATGTTAAAGTGATATTAAACTCTCAATCTCTTTTTCGATAATGAATCCAGATTCAAACAAATATACAGTGGGTATCGCAAAGAATCAGCCCCCTTTAAAATAATCACATTTTGCTGCTTTGCGGCCTGAAATGAAGACCGACACAGTTTTTGTTTTATCCAGCTGCATTTACTCAGTGCAACTTATAACATCCAAGTGAAAGATGTAACACCAACATGTCAGAAAAAAATACAAAAAAATCAAAAACAGAATCTCATGCTTTACTGTAGGAATGGTGTTATTTGGATGGTGAGCTATATTGGATTTCTGCCAGACATATCGTTTGGTGTTGAAGCCAAACAATTAAATTTTAGTCTCAATCAGAATCTTCAAGGGGCGTTTTGGCAAAGCTAAGTCGTGACTGCATGTGGCCTTTCCTGGGGAGTGGCTTTTTTTCTTGCAACCCTCCCATACAAACCACATTTGTGCTGCTTCAGAGTTGCTGTAGGCCTCTCGGTAGCCTCCCTGACCAGTTTCCTCCTGGCTCTTTCATCCAGTTTGGAGCGACATCCTGATCCAGGGAGGGTTTGTGTTGTACCAAATACCTTCCACTTCTTAATAATAGACTTGACTGTGCTTCTAGGTATTGATAAAGCCTTTGAAATGTTTTTGTATCCATCTCCTGACTTGTGTCTGTCCACAACCTTATCCCGGAAATCTTTTGACAGTGCCTTGCCACCCATAGCTGATTGTTTGCTTCAGTTGCACTACCAGGGACTGGAATGCTCCAGGAAAGCTATTTTCATGCTGAGCTATTCAGAATGACGACAGCTGATCACAGTTGAAAGTCAAATGCCTCTGTGTGCCATTGAGAAGGTGATTTAGCTACACCTGATTGAGTTTACAAGTCATTTTTAGGAGGGGGTGAACCTGTGATTCAACTCTGTGATTCTGTTTTTGAATTTAGAATTTTTTTTTTTCTGACATAGCTTAAACTTGGATGTTATCAGTTTCACTGAGTAAATACAGCTGGATAAAACACAAACTGTGTCTGTCTTCATTTCAGGCTGCAAAGTAAAAATTTTTTAAGTATTTTAAAGGAGGGGGGGTTCTTTTCTATACCCACTGTACATTGCCCAGCAAAGCATTGCTTTATATTTTTGCCCATACATTTACAATCATCATGTTTCTGAACGGCGACTTCCAAGTCTCTGAGCCCAGCTTCCCTGAATTTCCTGTCCAGTACAAGATCACAAAAGGACAGTGCAGACTGCAGGTGCTTTTCATCAACTAGCTTGTAGAAGGGAGGAGTAGGGGTCAGGGGGGATGAGAGTAGCTTGATTTGCTGTGTCTGTGCGTTTGTGGAGACACATACGGCTTACTAGCACACACAAGGGTGTCTGCATAGCACTCTGCTTGAGAAAGGAGTCCCTGTAAAACAGGAAGTCAGGGCCAGTGCTAAGGAAACCAGCTGATTCTGCAGGAAACTAAAACATTTGCACATTGAGGAGCAGTCTCCATTGTAAGTGATTTCATCAGCATTTGAAATAGCTTAAAATCCTTTTGCCTTTTTAGTATCACTTGAAGCACTTCTATATATTTTTTTATTGGGAATGATGTTTATATGTATTCTGGCATAATACCAATTCCTTTATCTACAACTACATTTGCTCAGCAGTAATAGTAATCATCCCTCTGTCAACAGCTGGCTTGTAATGGATGGCACCTGTAACTTTCAGTGACTTTAACTGATCATTTGGTAGAAAATCTCAGTACAGCTTGGGATTCTTGTAAGACCTACAGTATATCCGAGGCAATATTATCACCATAGTTTATTTTAAGGAAAAAGCATTACAAATTGATCTGAACTAATCCTGCTTATTTAACGGTTTCCCAAAACCAGACATCTGGTGATAACTGTCACAGCACAATGTGCTTATTTCCGCTCTCAACTAAACTTTCACACCCTCAAATAGCTGGTGTTCTAGCTGATCAGATGGGCAGCACCATGGCAATTGCAGATCTAAATAGAGGCTAAGCTAGCACTGTCTTCAGCTGTAAAGGATAGGATATTTAGTTCCACTTTAACCGCTTGCCGTCCTCCCATTTCTAAATACAAGGGCGGACTCTTCCCGACAGATGGAACGTGATTTTTTTTTTCCCTCCCCCTTCTTGCGTGCGCAGAATCCCACAAAATTTTAACACATCGGCTCCTTACACTAGGAACGGAGGAGAGATCAGCATTCCCACAATGCTGATCTTTCCTCCGAAGCTTGAAGGCGGAAGTGATGCATATTACATCACTTCCACCTTTTAGCTGTCATTTCTCTGGCTGCTATAGCCAGAGAGTAGATCCATGCTTCATCAGATTCTTTGGGGTCCCTAGGTGACAGGGGTCTTAGAGAGCCTCGATGTTTCCATAAAGAGGACCTTTCATTGTACATTTATTACATAGGGGGATAAAAATAAAGTTAAGTGTAAAAAAAAAAAATGAAAGCCAATGATGTCCATCAGTAGCTGATTTCCTCCACTGACCTTATGTGCATCATCTTGCACATGTGCCATACCAGATTTTTTTTTTTTTAATGGAGTGTATTTCTGCCTGGTGGGGGGCACAGATTTCTGAGACTGGGGACACCATGCAAGGAAGAGACAGGTACGCACTACTAACCTTTAGTTTTATTTAGTAGACTATATTTAGGTAGAACTTGTGCCGTGTTTTTAACTGCTTGAAGACCAGGTGTTTAGACCCCCTTCCTGGCCAGGCCATTTTTCAGTGTTCAGCGCTGCAGTACTTTGACTGACATTTATTCCGTCATGCAACGCTGTACTGAAACACATTTTATACCATTTTTTGGGGACAGATAGAGCTTTCTTTTGGTGGTATTTAATCACCACTGCGGGTTTTATTTTTTACTATATTCAGGAGAAATTACTGAAAATTTTGAAAAAAAAACGTTTTTTTTAAACATTAATACTAATATTACAACTTTTATTACCCACTTTTTTGGTAAAATATAAAAGACGGGGTCACGTCGGGTAAATAGACACCAAACATGTCAAGCTTAAAAATTGCGCGCACTCGCAAAATCGCAAAAAACTAGCATGCCAAAAATTGGCCATAGGCGATGCTTTAAAAGCTTTTACCGCTCATCAGTTTAGTGTTATCAGTGATTGATGGCCCTAGAACTATTGCTCTCATTCCGACGTTCGCGGCGATATGTAATGGGCGCAATCGTCGTTTTCGCAGGTATGCGCACCTGACGCATGTTTAAATGCGTGTATGTAGGGGTGGGGATTTTAAACGTTTTTTTTGTTTTGTTTAATTCTTTTTTGTGTAACTTTAAAAAAAATTGGGGGGAAACTTTACATTTTTTTACTATTTTTTTTTTTTCACTTAGCAATAAAAGTTATCACAGAGGGGGCTGAGAAACCCCCTTATGTGATAGCAAAAGAGGTGACAGGTCCTCTTTATGGAGACATCAGGGGAGCCTCTTTTCAAATAGCGGGGATTTCCCAAGCGGCGGATGTAACAGGACGGGTATACACGCCCAGTTACATCCAAGAAGCTCTCGGCCGGCCGTGTATACACAGCGGCTGGCCGGGAGGTAGTTAAACAAACACAGAAGGCAATAAACAAACTTATACGTTCTTACACCTTTGTCATTGGGGCAGGACGTGAGGGCTGATTTATCCAACTGGATCTTGGACATCAGTAAAAACCTGGCAGAAGTTTTAATCCTTTACCACTGAAAATCATTTTGGCTACAGATGCACTTTAAAGTGAACATGTGTATGAAAGCCTTCATGTGTAGACTTTGCAAGAACTATATACAGTAAACTCTCTGTTATCCAGTATTCAACTAACCAGAACTCTCATCTAACCAGAAAATGAAAAAAAATCCCCTGTGTACTCGCTGATCTGCGGCATGTATTATTCTGGAAATGATTGTCTATTTGTCTTAATTTGCTTTTCATTACTGCATTTCAGTATTAATATGAAGTCAATACAGAGTTTATGAATTATATGGTATAGTATGGGGTACGGCATTAGTTAGACCTATTTTTAACAGTAACTCTCAAGCAACCAAAAATTACTTTTATCTGGAATCTACCAATCCCCACGGATGCCAGATAATGGGGAGTTTACTGTAGTTCAAACGCTTGAAATGATGGCATTTTCAGATCTGCTTGTAAGTGAAGTTTTTTTTTTGAGGTTAAACATCCTCATACTAGAGTATGAGAACTAGACAAGACGGCTTTTTTTTGTCACCCTTATAGTTTGTCTTTTCTATAAACGTATGGGCATATTGTGTAGGTTTTCTGTAAGCATTTCCCAAGGATGAGGGCATTTCCTATGCGGCTTTATGTGTTTAAACATGTAGAAAATTGATGCAGCGTACACTGATTCATCATAGCTATGTTAATGAAAACTGATCATACATGTGGCAACTTGCTTGCTTGCTTTGCAATGGAATTGAAAGTTTATTTGCTCAATCGAAGATGTATAAAATAGTCGTTCCAGTTGACTGCAAGGGGATGCGATTGAAATTTCTCAATCTAATGCAGTGGAAAGATTTCATCAGTTTCAAAGAAATTACAGTTTTATTTCTGATTTGATTCCATTTCTGTTCAATTTTTCTAATGTTATTGAAGCTGTCAATTTCTTGTCTAGTTCCGACTTCACAATTAATCGAAATTTTGATGTTTGATCAAACTTGTTTTTGGCAATTATTTGTGATTCCTGGTGACTCCGAAGTGGTAAAATTGACTGAGCATTGCCACGTGTATGGCCAGCTTCATTCTGCTTTCTGATGGAAATACACGGGCGGAATGTTCATGGAATGTATATTTGAAATAGCGGAAATTGGAATAGGATGTGTTTTGTATTTAGCGTCACTGACTGTAAACATGTAACTTTATTTTAAAGATTCACAGAGAAGTTATCCCTTCACACACCGTATATGCACTGAACATGGAGCGGATACTCATGAAGCTATGGCATCCAATCGAACAAGAGCTCCAGCAGGATGTTATTCACCGGCAAAGATTAACAGCTAAAGAGGGATTATTGTGTTAAAGACAAAATATTTTTCTTATGGACTAATGAATCAAATGGCAGCCATGGTGCTCTAAACAACAACAACCCAAGCATGGGCATCTGTTCGCATCAGATGGCACAGAACTTTGTTGGACTTTTTTCTTTTTCTTTTGTTATTGATATAAACTAATTTTTATTCAAATATCATTTTAATAAAAATATTTTCTAGCATAATACATCTTTTCATAACCGTTTAACCTAATAGATTGCAAATTAACTAGTGACTTTAGGAAAAGATTCTCAGAAGGTGATTTTTCTCTACGTATCTTTTGTGGTTTCTTAGACCACACAGAAATTATCATGTTTCGTTCTTTCTATGTAAAAGCTGAATAGAAGTGTGTTTTCCTGTTTATTAATCTGCATATTGAAAAGCTGGCTTGTTAACTGGAAATTATTTTATTTTTCACAGCAGGCAGCCCAACTGGTTTCAAGGATCTATGAACAGTCTTAGTGTGTGCAATGACTGTGTAATTCATTTGTAGAATGTCCTTTTTATTTTGATGCAAGGTCAACTCTTAATGTTAGAAGTTCCCCTTGCCATAGTTACACTGTGAGAAATGGAAATATATATATTTCAAGGTTTCCAGTGTTTCCAGTTGCTTTATTTTATGTAGCCAGAATTGAGGAAGGTGGTGCATTTTTTTAAAATTTAAATATTTAAATTTCCAGCCAACAGGTGGAGCTGCGGGCTCCTTTTCACACTTCATGTTTTAACGGGCTATTCCTAACTACTGAACTATTGAATAATAAAAAAAAAGCCTGTTGTTTACAGAGCTTAATAGACAAAGTTCAAAATGATACACACACAACTAAGTCATAGAAGTTACTCCTGCCTCTCTTTATCCTCCATGTCTGCTGTGTTCATATGGCAGCATGAAGATTCTATGAGAGATAGTCTGAAAGCAGCTTATCCCTTTAAAAAAAAAAAGAAAACTGGAGCAGACAAAACCTGGAGCAGATTTCCACTGCGGCCAACCAGCTTCTCTCTCATTTTCAAATCTTACCTGAGCAAAATGAAGAGAGATGCTGATTGGTTGCCATGGGCAACTGCTCCAGATTCTGTTTGCTCCACATAATGCTTTGTAAACTACTGCTCTGGGCACACCATATGTTAAATATTTGTAAAATTAATATATCTTTTTATATAAATAGTAAAAAAAAAAATTATTTGTCCTAAAATCATTATAGCTTCCTTTTATAAGATTATAACCCACCTACCTCTGTTATTAACAGACTTCCTCCCACCAGGAATGAGACAGTGGGTGCAATTTTTTTTAAGGTGTTTTATTTAGTAATTGTATCTAGTAATTGTTGCAATCCAAAAGAAAAATGGGGCCCACAAAGCCTCAACACAAGCAACCTGCAGGTTGCAATTAAAACAAACACTCATACACACCACCACACAACCTGCCCCCCACCTCGGCAAGACATTTCCTAGTAGGGTGACTCACACCGTCAAAGAATATTGCTATGGCAGTGTAATAAGCATGAACTGTGTTCATGCATCCAGAGCTGAAACCCCCACCCAAGGACACCATACTCTGACAAATTTCTTAGGAGTAGTGTCCTAGATCAATTTATATTTAGAGACAACCTAATTCACTAGAGTTATACACATCTCAGTAGTAGGAGGTTGGGATTTTTTCCAGTGCAACAAAATTGCCTTATGGGTATAAAAACTCAATAGTTGGAATAGAGTCCTCTCCGCAGTACGGGGCTAAATTGGTTCCACAATACTCCACAACATCACTGAAGGCGTAAGAGGAAAAGAGATACCCAGCTTACTCTGTAGGTGGTCATGAATGATGGACCAATATGCTTGGATACATGGAGAACACCAAACACTGTGAAACAAGCTCGCAGGCTTGAATGCACAATGTGGACATCAAGCAGTGTCATACAGGCGCATACATTTAAGCCTGTGAGGAGTGTAATAGAGACCATGATACATTTAAATTGTATACATTTATTGGCAGTGCGTATAACATCTGTAAATCATGTACGAGTAACCTCCTCCCAACAGTCTGCCTCAAAAGTAAGTAAATTACTTCCATTTTTAATATGAGCTAGCATAAGGAGAAGGGGTAGATGACTAACGCAGAGCATAGATATTGGTAACAACCTTCATCAGAGAAGAATTATGTAGAAGGTTTTTCAGAGAATCAGACCTTAAGACGACTTGTAGCAAAACTTGAAAACCATATTTTCGGGAATGTTGTCTGAAGGAGTCTGACATTCAACAAAGACCTCATCGGAGAATAACAGAGAGATACTGGATTCCTTTTTTGGCCACCAAACCATGTCATTATGACCCATAAAACTTGCAAGCTTGAGTTAAACCATGAGGAGACCGCAGAGAGTGCACAGTCGAGCATTAGTTCAGTTCCTACTTGAACAGTCGATAAATAACACACATGCAATATTTAAGTTTAATGAATTGAACATTTCATTATCGCATACGATATTTCACTGAAACCGGTCACATTACCTAATTATCGCATGCAATAATGTTTAGTGAATTGACCCCAAGTTCATTAATTAAGATGTAGAAGTGTAATCAAAATTTTAACCGTCCATTTTTTTTTTACTAGTTACTTAACAAACAAATCCATGTCATTATCCGCCTGCTGAGGTTTTTTACAATTGAAATTATTATTTTGTTTTAATGTGTACTTTTTAAAATGAAATAAGTGAAAGGGCAATAAGCCATTTTTGATTGAACATAATACAATAGATGTATTTTTTTTTCCATGTAATTTGGCAAAAAAATATAGCTAATTAGAGGATGAATGCTAGTTAGGGTATAATAAGTAGGAGAGATATTTATTTAAACAAACAAAAAAAGTATTCCTCCTGGGCCATGATGAAATTGGGTGAAAATATGTGAAATCTATTCATTTTCAGTTGTTGCCATGACATGGGACTGGAGAAAATCCTATGCCTAAAAATGTCATCACTCAAAGTATATCTAATTCTAAACCTGATCTTAAATATGTAAACTACCAAAGTAAGGTGCATTCTTCCCACTGACCTCCAATGTAATCCACAAATGTTATTTTTACCACCAGCGTAAGGGGGTCCTTTTTTTCATCACTTATCTGAGGGGGCTCTTCTCCAAAGAGCACACATGTAATTTTAACTGTCTGTGTTTCTTTTCTGCCCATTATTGTTTATTTCATTTTGTTGTCACTGAAAATAATTTTATGGAACAGCCTTGGGTGTCAAATATGCCAAGTCTTCCACATTCCTTTTTCTTTTATTTATCCATATGCCTCAACTTATTGTTTACGCTAATGTACCATGAGCTGTAGATATAGTCATTTATTAGGAGCTCCCTGAGACCTGTAAGGTATTTTATGGGTTGCTTCTAATAAGATTGAGAAAGACATTAACGTATCAGCTAGTCTGCTTCTCAATGAGTCAGTTCCACTTTAAGATTTTCCCTGAAAGTCTCTAGTGCCCTCCCTCTGTCATTTTATAAAATGTTTATTTCCTGGTGCCCACATGGCGGCATACTATTGATAAGCTCCGCCCCTATCTCCACTTACAGGGCCAGTATAAATCTTTAAAGGAAATTTTTTAATTTATGTTTTGTTGTCCTCATGTCTTCAACCTGCAGCCAGTGTATATCATCCCTACCTCTGTGTTATAAAGTGACGCAGTCCTACCTGTGTTCAGCAGTCTCTGACCTTTTGCTGCTAAATGCGCTGTGAGGTCAGGGAATCCCTTCTTGGTGCTTCTTGGGGCCAGTTATTCCGGCATTATCATAAGTAGGATAGTCAAGAGGCGGTTTGGAGGGTAAGGTTTCCTCTTGGGGGTCTCGGGCAGTGATCTGTGTCTTGCCTTCTCCTCTCTGTTGTCTAGTTCCAGCTCTTACCTTGTCTCTGACTCTTTTTTTTCTCCTCTGGGCTGCAATGATTACTTTTTCTACCTTAAGACGCAGCGGCCGATCTCCCTACTCTTTTCTCCGGTATCCATGATGTCTCTGCACGTGCGCGATGACGTCACCGTCTGCCGGCTGGCGCATGGGGGTGGGAGATGGGCTGTCCTTCAGTCCCTATATAAGGCAGAGGCTTGGCATGGCCTCCTTCTGTTTTTTGGCGGGTACCCTGTCACTCTGCAGACCCATTTGTTCCTGGTAGGTCCTTGCACTTGGGGGGTGGGGTAGGTTGTTTGAGCATTCTATCTCTTGGAATGTAGCTTGGATTCTGATTTTTCTATGCTGTTCAGTCTGTTCCTACAGATAGCAGCCTGTACATTCCCTCACGCTATGAGTAACTCACTCCGTATACAAGAACCACCACCACCCGAGTTAAGGTAGGGGGGACCACCGGTTGGGTACGTTTACAAAAGAGTGCAGCTGGGTTGACCTATACCTGTCTTTCAGCCCTACTCGCTCTGCTCCAACCAATCCATGCAAGTCTCATCGCAGGATGACTCACTCAGATCACAGCAGTCACTCCAGACCACTCTACTAAGAGAGATCTCGCTCTCCTCCCTGGAGTAGGAGTGAGAAACTGAGGCTTTCAGCCCCCTCTCCAGAGCACTCACACGGGCCCAATAAGAACATGTGCTGGGAATGTGGCAAAATTCCCTTACCAGGCAAACTAGTCTGCGCTACTTGCTTGGGAGAAATATCACAGGATCCACAAAATGAGGGAGCACCCAGGTGGCATCTTTTCTGAAGGAGGTGGTTCGAGATTCATTGGCAGAATTCAGAGCTAGTTTTCCATAGCGCAACCCTCTGCTCATGCCTCTCAGGCTTCTATTCAGTCAGGCCAGCCAGCTACGATCATTCCACAAGGGGAAGAACCAGGCCCAGCTGGGGAAGGTCCATCTGGTGGAGAAGAATCAGAATCCTCCTTGGAAGAGGATCAAAGCACTTGATGAACTCAAGCTTACTGCAGATTGTGTGTGTGTGTGAAGCTGCTATAGATAACATCAGATGTGCAACTCATTTTATGCTGCACTCTGTCACAGCAAAGCAGGCTCTATGGCTAAAACCCTGGGCTGCAGATCCTTCTTCTAGGCGGTCAGGGTGCAAGATCACCTATCATTGTAAGTCCCTGTTCGGGGCAAAAATGGAGGCAGCCATCTCCCAGGTCATGGGAGGAAAGTTGAGTCTGATCCCACAATATCGCAGGTCAAAACGGCAGAGAAGTTTCTTGTCAAGGCAGCAACAATAAAGATTCAGTTCTCCAAAGGTGTTCTATCAGGGGAAGGATCAGAAGAGGAGATGGAGAGGAACACAGTCATACTTCTTGAAGTAACAGAGGCAAAGACCTTGCTCACTCCCCTCCGAGTCTTCTAAGTTTTTTTCACACTGTGCTGGCCCAATCAGTTGCAGTAGGTGCAAGACTTCGTCAGTATGCACAGATCTGGGTGTAACAATGTGGAGAGCCGTGGGTTCTTTCCACCATGAAAAATTGACATTTTTGGAAGTTCAAAAGAAGGCCCCCTAAAAAAAATGTCTTGCCTACAAGAGTGCAGAGTTCCTCCCAGAAGAAAGAGGTGTTTCTTCAATACGCAAATTCCCTATTAGAGCAAGGTGCCGTAGTTCCTGTTCCCTGCTCAGAAGGATTTGCAGTTTTTTCTCCACTCTTCCTGGTAAGGAAGAAAACAGGTGGTTGGAGGCCAGTTATAGATCTCTAAAAGCTGAGCCAATACATTAACTTAGAAAAGTTCAAGATGGCGTCTTTTCAGACTATTCTCCAAGCGATTTAGCCAGGGAATTGGATGTTATCTGGACTTGAAGGACGCTTACCTGCATGTCCCTATTCTACCTTTCTTTTGAAAGTTTCTCAGATTTGAAATAGGAGACTTGCATCTAGAATTTTGTCTGTCTATCCGTCAGCCTTTCCACTTCCCCGAGGACCTTCACCAAGCTACTGATTTCTTTCCTGGCTCCTCTTTGGTGAGCAGGGATTGCACATACACCATTATCTAGCCCACATTCTATTGTTGGCCAACAACACACAGGGAGATTCTCCTGTCCATGCTGTTAAGGTTCGGATGGTTAGTCAACTTACAGAAGAGTCAGCTGGATCTCACTTTCTCCTCACAAAGCAGTAGCCATAAGAACCCAGATCAAAATGATGATCCTTTTACCCTCCATGATCGCATTCCAGCGAGGTTGCTGGGAATCATGACCGTGTATGGGCACCCATGGGCACCCGAGGCCCTTCCAGAATGGCTTTCTCACCCAATGGTGGAAGAGGTCATTAGGTCAAAGGATCTCTATATCTATGAGCATGTACAGGAGTCAGTGGTGGTGGATGAACGTACGATCTTTAGCCCAATCACGTCCTCAAGGGCCACCGCAATGAATCAAAGTCACATCGGATGCCAGCCTAAGGGGCTGGGGAGCCCTGAGTGGCGAACTCTGAATGCAAGGAAGATGTAACGTCCATGAAAAGAGTGGTATCAAACATCCTGGAGACCCGAGCAGCCTTCAAAGCCTTGACAGCCTCGTCCAGCAGTCTGCGAGGAAAACTGGTCATTCTAAGGATGGGCAACAAGTCGGGCATGGCTTATGTTAAAAAACAAGGGGGAACACGCAGTCTAGCTTTACTCTGGCAAGTGGAGCCCATAATGTTGTCGGCTGAGAACAACCTTCTAAAGCTCAAAGCAGTGTATCTACCTGCGCATTTGAATCAGGAAGCGGATCACCTTTCAAGATCTTTTCTAGACCACAACGAATAGTCTCTTCACCCAGATATCTTCGGGAAGTTAGTTCGTCTGTGGATCTTCCTCAGGTGGGCCTGTTTGCAGCCCCAGGAAATCAGAAGATACCTTTTTTTTCTGTTCAGGTGGCCGCACCCTTCTGCCATCGGGGTGAATGCAATAACTCATCCCTGGGACTTCAAAACAGCATATGCTTTCCCCCTGATGTCTCTGATTCTTAGATTCCTGGCAAGACTTTGCAGGGAAAACATCATGGTCATAGCGATCCTCCCATATTGGCCACACAGACCGTGGTTTCCCGTTGCTAAGCAACTAGCTGTATGTCGCCCAATCCCGCTTCCAGTCTTTTCCCAACTTCTGTCTCAAGAGAGGATATTCCATTCATACACCGACAAGCTAGCTCTTCATGCCTGGAGGTTGAAAGGAGGAAGCTGGAATCCATGGGCTGTTCCTCAGCGATAATAGAAACCCTGCAGAGGGCTAGAAGAAGTTCCACTAACTAAGTTTGTGACCATATATGACAGACATTCTCTGAATTATGTTCTCAGATGAACTTTGATCCATTGTTTCCTATGACCTCAAAGATTAGCAGAAAGGACTAGAGTTGGGCCTTAGTCTCAGTTCTCTGACGGTCGAGGTCTCTGCTATCTCAGCGGTTACTAATATTAGATGGGCTAATGACGCCTTGGTCATTCAATTTCTGAAGGCGGTGTTGAAGGTGCGACCTCCTAAAAAGCTATCTTTTCCCCAATGAAATCTGGCTGTCCTGTTGGATATGTTATCAAAATAATTATTTGTTCCAATGGAGGACTGTTCATTATGGGATATCACCTATAAAGCAGTATTTTTGGTGGCAGTCACGTCTTAAAGAAGGGTATCAGAGATTCAAGTCTTCTGGGCAGAAGAGCCTTTTACTGTGTTCTTCCCTAATAAGGTAGTATTACGCCTACTTCCTTCTGAAAATGGTCTTGCAATTCCACTCAGTCCAGTAATGGGTGTTACCAGCCTTCTCAGCAGACCCGCAGGAGCAGGATCTGCATGAACTCGATGTGGTAGGACTCTCAAGACCTACCTCAGGTTGACAGAACCCTTCAGCACAAGAAATCAGCTGTTCATAACTCCCGTGGGCAGATTCAAAGGAAGGGAAGCAAAGTCCAAGACTATCTCTCTTCTTGGATCGTGACGTGGGTAGCGGGCCAACAACCTCTAGATGTGGTGAGGGCTCATTCTACTAAGCTATGGCAGCTTTGTGGGCATCCCAAGCCAATGTTCTAATTGAGACAATATGCAGAGCAGCAAGCTGTTCATCACATCATACCTTTGTTCAGCATTACAAAATTGATCCTGGTTCTCTGACACTGTTGATTTCGGAAGATGAACTATCCAAGCATCTTTTGCTCAATAAATGTTTGCATCTACCCACCCTGTCAGCTCATTATTTATCAATAGTATGCTGCCATGAAGGCACCAGGAAAACAGAAAATTGTGTCATAAAGACCTGTAATTTTCCTTTCCTGGTGCCTATCTATGGCAGCATATTTCCCTCCCTGCATGTGATGTTGGTTAGTTAAGAGAATGCTAGGCAGGGGTCTTTTGCTCTCTTATGGATTTATACTGGTCCTGTGGGTGGAGATAGAGGTGGAGCTTATCAATAGTATGCTGCCACGGATAGGCACCAGGAAAGGAAAATTACAGGTGAGTATGATGCAATTTTCCGTTACTCCAATTTAATGTGTACTCAAAAAGTGAAGATTTGCAATTTTTTAGGGAACATCTAGGAATGTTAACTGTGCCTAAGCAGTGCCCTAAAAATGTAATTTCTTGTTTTTGAATTTCTTTTGTAAAAATTAAGTTTTTGGTATGTGAAGGTGCCAAGGCACTCCTGTGCTATAGCCTCAAGGCTTTATATCTACTTCCTCTGACTGCTAAGATGGCTTCCACACACAGACCCAGTGCAGAACAAAGCATAGTAGGTGACTAATAGGAAAAGGGCCACTGCAAGGAGCCTACATGCAGTTCTGGTGACAAATGCTTTGCCCTCTGCCTGGCCTTTTTTGGACATAGCTTCTATAGTTTAGGTCAGCCTTTCTCAAACTGTTCATTCTGAGGTTGCAAGGGGTTCCCTGAGCAATGGTATATTAACCTTTCACCTACAATGACCACAAAGTGGCAATTTTTAACTGACCACCAAAGTAGTACTACTACATGAACCATTAATGTTAGAGGACACCACCACAGAAGACACAATTTTCAGTACTACTTTTCTGTTATTTCAAGTTTAAAAAAAAATAATTTAGTTTTATACCGCAAGTAGGTGTTAAATTATCTGCCCTGGGTGTCATAAATGCGACACATTCTTTTTTTGAACTGTAAGTATAATTATTTTTACCACGGGTTCCCAGAGACCTGAAACTTATTTCAAGAGCACTTTTAATGTCAAAAGGTGGAGAAAAACTGGTATTGGTCCTCTTTAAAGGAAACCTGCCCTAAGGATGTATGTAGTCTGTCATTTCTGACCTGCCAAAAATATTATTTGTCTGGCTTCCATTCTGATCCATTGCTTTCCAGGTTACTGATATTGCTTTCTTGGTTAATGAGAAGTTTGCAGATTGCGTTCTAACTTTACTAGTCTGCTTGCTTGTCCCAGGTTGTTGCATGAGAAAGTATTGAATCCAGATAGCCAAGCTACTAGCATTTTCCAAAGGAGGTCAGCAAAGGCAAGCTTCATATTTCCTTTAGTACTGGTTTCCTTTAATCATCGAGTGCTGTGGGCTGTGGTTTCTGCTGTTTTTTTGACAAAGAGGAAGGAAGTAGTCAATCATACATAAACATATAGAAAGGGAAGTCAGAGAACTTATCACTGGATATACCATACGTTTTCACAATATTGTAGATTCAGCCAACTCCACTGAAAAAATTGCATAGCATATATTATTGCTGCACAAGCCATGATGCCTCAACTGAGGGTATGTGATCTGCCATTTCGTGACCTTTGCTTTTGCTTGGTTGTTATGCCCTTCCAATGGCTTCAGCATTTTGAAACAAGTTTGCAGATTAAGAGTTCTGACTGCATGCTTCTTCTGGGACTATGGCTTAGTGGTGTAACCAGAGACCTCCAGAAAATTACCATTTTCGGGAGGTTAGCAATAGCAGATTCTGCGTTTCTAAAAGTACAGGTTTTCTTTAAAGTAGAACTGTGACCTCTCATTAAAAATGCATGCTGTAACACTTAATTATAATTCCATTTGAAGATTTTTATTTTCTTGATGAGACTTATGCATCATATAGTAACTGAATCTGGCAATTGTCTCGACTCGCATACAAGAGCTTTTAGTTGCATTTTAAAGGGTATCTATGGTCAAATACTTAAAATAAATATGAATTTCTATATTGAATTTCCATAGTTCTATCCCACTCTAAATAATCATATCGACCTATAAGTCTGTAAACTTACTTATTGGAGATGCAGATGCCCATAGAATGTACTTCCTCAATGCAGTGATGCAATTTTACTCTGTGAATATGCACTTCCTCGTGTCACCACTCTTAACTAAAACTGGCCATACACCTATAGATTATCTGCAGATTTTCTATGGTCAGATGGAAAAAGTGCAACAGATTCCTCCATCTTCTCTAAACCGTGAGGATGGAGGAATCTCCCACTGGGCCAAGCTTCAGTATCTTGCTAGTCAGCTCCGCTGGCTCTCAAAATACTTGAACAATGCCTGCATCCAATCAGATTGTTCAGGTATTTTAACAGCCAGCGGGGCCGACTAGCAAGATACTGAAGCTTGCCCCAGTGGGAGATTCCTCCATCCTCACGGTTTAGAGAAGATGGGGGAATCTGTTGCACTTTTTCCATCTGACCATATAAAATCTGCAGATAATCTATAGGTGTATGGCCAGCTTTAGCCTGCCATCTGAACTACAACTGAATGCCTATGTAAGAGTTCCGCGCCATCTGCGCATGCGCCAATGGCGCATTCTGGTAACTGACGGAATTGCGCTAACCCGCACATGCGCCGACAAGTCATTACAGCAAAGCAGAAACGCGCAAAGGAGGCGCACAGGAAGTGACCTAACTCTCTAATCACTTCCCCTATATAAGCCCAGCATGAACACTAACAGATTGCTGGATTATCGTCAGCTATTCCCTGTTCCTGTGCCTTTGTGATATCTTGTTTGCTTTGTTCAGACCCGGAATTGACTCGACTATTCTTGCCTGCATCCAGCCCTTGACTTCGGACTCGTTAATCGGACTTCCCTTCTGCCTCATCCTCCTGTACTACGTTTGCCCATTTGGATCTGACCCCGGCTTGTTTCTTGGACTACGGCTTGCACGGTGCTCCTCACCACTGGCACTCGTGCCACTCGTTGTTCACCAGGTCTCTGTACCCATACCCAGAGGCCTCGGGACACGAGGTGCAAGGGAGGCCTCTCCCCACTTCCAGTCTCCACCCAGGTACGTGACAGCCTAAACCATGTAACATTACCATTGTTTGCAGGAAGCAATGCATGATGAGATATGTAGTCTTGCGAAATTAAGATTGCATTATATTAAGCAGCAGGGAAAGAGTGATGGATAGTCAGAACTAGGGATGCACCGATATATCGGCCGCCGAAACATATCTGCCAAAAATGGCAGTTTTGGCTAAATGCTGAAAGTGCCATTTTCCTGCCGATACGTCGGCGCATGCCTGGTTTCTTTCCTCCGCGCTGCTCTGTGTCCCAGCGGGGGAGAGAGAAAGTGACTGCTGGACAAGCGCTGCGGGAGGAGAGCTCTGTGAGCGGCTGGTGTCTCTCCTCCCACTGGGCTCAGCCGTCTATCACAGTCCGGCAAAACGGTGTGGGGGCGGAGACAGCCCGTGCTGTCACAGGAGACTGGGCTCTCCTCCCTGCTCCCCTCGCTCAGCCTCCTGTGACAGCGTGTCAGAGAGGAGAGCGAGAGCAAACACTCAGCGATCAGTGATCGCTGAGTGTTTGTAGATAATTGAGGACATGGTACGTGTATTATATCCTCAATTATGAATGAATGGGAAGTGATCTACATCACCTCCTGTTCATTCATAGTTGTAGTTATGGTAAACACACTCTGTTCTCAAGTTAAGAATGAACAGGAACACTCAGTATAGAGGATTCCTGTTCATTGATAACAGGGGCTGCAGAAAAAGATATTGAGGGGGGTCTGTGTTCTCAATCTTTTTTTCTATTTTAAAAGGGAAATATCAGGGGTCTATTTAGACCCCCTAATATTTCCCCCGAAGCCCCTAAAACTAAAGTAAAAAATAAAAATATTTAATAAAAAATTAATTCATAAAATAAAAATATGTTTAAGTTTATAAAACACAAATAAAAATTAAATATTGAAAAAAATTGAAAAAATTAAAATAAAAACTTTCAGTTTCGGCTTGACAATTTTTTTATTTCGGTTTCGGTTTTTGAATTTCTATTTCGGTGCACCTCCATACAGAAGGCAGCACTAACTACATTTAAAGGGATTTTGCAATCAAAGCCAGCTTTGATTGCATTATCAAAAAATATTATACAGTATATATTATGTATACTTATTCTTATAGTGATGTTATAACAAGACAGTATATTCTGGAACGTTAGAACTCCTTTTATTAATAACAGTTTCATTTCTATTTCAATCTGATTCACTCTGCTATGATTTTTATAAATGCAACCACAGCAACAGCACGCTGTTCCAAAATTCCGATTACTCTCCTAAGACTGCATCACTGCTTTTAGGAAGTCTGCCAAAAGCTTGAGGTCAAGTTGCAGGCATCCACATTCACACCCTCCCATGTAGCATTACAGATTACATCAGTCTCTACACAACAAGAAATACTTCCATGACAAATTCCAAACTTCAAGCTATTTTTTCCCACTATTTAAAGATAACTATAGTAGTATTTTCAGTGAGTCATTGACCTAGTAAAAGACTATTCATACTTTACTGGCATGATTTAAGTAACTAAATATCTGAGTAGTCCAGCTAGCATTAGGATGGCAGACCCTGATCTTGCAAAAGTATACGAGCAAGTCAACAATGGCAGCTCTATTATTTCTACTTGTATAAGGGCTCATTTTTAAGAGAACCAGTCACTAACGTAAAAACATAATTGTTATTTTCTGGCTTCCCATGCCCTCCAATCTACGAGTTTATGCATTATCTTTAGTAACAGCAGACAGTTCCCCAGAGGTATCCTCATGCCAGTGATAATAACTTCCATTTGCATCTCCCATTTCTCAAAGTATCATGTCCTTACTTACTATAACTAACCCAAGATGGTAGTTGCCAGGGAGTGAGGAATAATGTGCTTTTAGTGCTTTTAGTTTGGGCACAAAAACCTGTACACCATGGCATAGTATTGTTCCATGTAGGGGCCCCCTTACTGCCTCTCCCCATTATTTATCTTTATCCTATGTGCCCACCCTTACAGTTTGTGTCCTCCTTATTGCATTTCCCCTACCCATTTAATGGTACCTCCTAGAGCAGGCCCTTCTTGATGCTTCTGATTAATAGCAACCATGCCCCTTCACATAAACACACCTTTAGGGTTCCACTTTACTAACTGCACCCTCCTTTTACTGCCAAAGACACCATTTACCATTTGTATACTGAGCAGAGAGGTGATTGGAAAAAAAAAATCCATCCTCCATGGCAGAACTGTCTCCAGCACAGTGATGCTTCATATGACTAAACACACTGTGGGCACATGACAAATCATACCCACATTCAATAGTCCTGTGAAGGATCTACTTATATGAACATCTCTTTGCAGCACGCTCTGCATAAAATGGGCAGTAAGGTGGAGTCTGAACTGGCACAAACCCCCATTCAAGGGCCAGTTTGTAGCTCTAATGGCAATGATTACATCTCTCTCCCTCTCTACACTAAAGCACAGTCATTGACAACATGACTAAACGGTATGCATAGGCTACATACACTGTATGTAGTAAACATTGCTGCCACCGTCAATATATTTGAAATAAAATGTATAAGTAGAAAAACAATTACGCTGGCTTTTGTAAGATTATTTTGTATAAATCTAGTTGTATACACATCTAGTTGTATACACATTGAAAATAGTGGGTGGAGACATGTTTAATTGGCAAACTGCATTCAGATCTGCTGGTTTATAACAAAGTCGATAATATAGGGCAATTTAATCAATTGGCATATAGTAGTTCTTTGAATCTCTCTTTGCTGCCTCTTCTAACCCTTAGCTACTTGTCCAGATTCTCACTTGTCTCCTACATGTCCTGACCCTTAGCAATGTTTTCATATTCAAGCTTGTCTGCTGCCTGTCCTGATCCTCAGCTAGGTTTTCTGGATACTCTTGTCTGCTGCCAGCCCTGACTTTTTGCTTAGTTTCCAGGATTCCTCTTCTACTTCAGCTTTCACATTCTACTTACCTACTCTATGTTTATTCTATTGGTCTGTAGCGACATCCATGGGCAGAGTATTTAGTTTAAAGTAGAACTATGGGGTTAAGGCTTTTCCCCATAGTTCTCCTTAAGGTAACGGGAGGACACAAACTAGCGCCCTCCCATCACCCTAGGCTCAGTATACAGTGAGCTGTAGCTCGCGGGATACTGAGACGCCGCAGTATACCGCGAGCTACTGCTCGCGGTATACTGAGACGCCGCAGCTGAAGCAGATCCCGACAATTGTGCCAGGATCCGCCCAGCTGTGTGACTGACAGCTGGCTTTGCCTATGTAGAGGCAGAGCCAGCTTTACCCGCCCCCTCCCCCGTCCGTTCCGCCAGTCAGGTCTGGCGGATCAGAGCGGGGGGAATCCAGCCCCTCCCCTGTCACGGCAGAGAGCCGTGACAGGATCGAGAGGTGAGCGAACGCCGGTATGAGTTCGCTCACCTCCTGATATACTGAGCCGACCTGTGACAGTCTCATTGTCACAGGTCGGCTAGAACTATGAGGTGAGTGAAAAGCACTCACCTCATAGTTCTCCTTTAAGTCCTGTGGGCATCCAAGTACCATTAGCACACTAGCCTTAAGAAAAAAGACACTGCTAAAGAGGAAACGCAACATCACTCGGACCTGGCTGTTTGCCTACAAGACCTTATACATGCTGAGCTATTGTGATTCTGTACCAGGGACATGTGAAAGCTTGTAGCATATTGCTGGGCACATGCTGAGCCCAAGGAGCATTTTGTAAGGAACATGGTGACTACACTAAACAATTTTCTAGGGTCATGCTGAGCGAATGGGATGCTCTGCCAGGGACATGTTAATCAAACTTTGCATTCTTTTGGGATATGTTGAGTACTTGAAGCACTCTGACAGCATTGGTTCAGGTATTTTTACATATTATGCTCACATTGTGATAGATGATGTTTCTTGTGTTCTGATGAACAGATGTGTAATGACAGTCCAATCTGCACCCATACTGACAAACTTGTACACTGCCACATTTATGTAAATCATTATTTTGCAATAAAAGAAACGTAAATGACTAAACTATGCAACTCTACTGTCCCAAACTGTATTTTTATATGTCCAATATATTTGTAATGTCTGGATCCACAAAACTACTTGATCACGATTAAATATGTCTATTTAAAGGAATGTACCAAATTATGTCTTGGGCCAGTATAAGCTTGTACTAAGGCTTCTAACTTAGGTGTCTTAGGTGGCTATTTATATTTATTCTGAGAAGATATTTATCTAAATCAAAAAGCACAGCATACTTAATCTGATAAAAGTTTTGAACTTCAATAAACATCCATCTCTGGGCCCATTCTGGAGTTCCCTTGGTAGAAACCTCTGACTCTAGGAAGAGTGTTTCATAGCCCTAACGTTTCCTGTGGTCTTGTTGTTTAAAAGTGACTCATTGTGCTATCTATCTTTAATCCTGCTGCACTATATTTTCCTGGAATTATTTTATTGGTAGTTTCTATGTTGTGAAATATTGTGATGAGTGAGAGATTTTCATATTGACATTGTTATCACACTTAAAGGTTTTCGTTGTTTCTGAACCGAATTCTAATCTTTCACATCATAACAAGAAATTAAAATACTCATAATCATAGTAAAACTATAAAATGGCATGAAATGTAAAACCACGAAAGTGGTTTTCTACTTTATCATCTCATCTATTCTTCTCTTCAGTGTCTTAATATCCAAAAGACAAAGGTTTGTGGATTTTCCCCCCCAAATGCACCATATCTTAAAACTTTGTCACAATATTCACATATGCATATCAATTCATTACGAATGCTGGCATGACTAGTGCTGGCAATATTTGTGGAGCCATAACAATATTTTTATAAATTATTGCTATGTGCTAGGTTCAGACTATATGCTACACATTTTATATGTGATAAGCTGTCACTTGTATCAACTCTTCTTTTTTTAAATGAAGCTGATTAAAAAAAAAAGACATGGGTTCCAAGTTCTGCAGGGTACAGCTTTTCAGCCAATCTTTCTAAAAATTCTAGTTGCCTTGTTATTGTGTCTAGAAGAATTCTGTTCTAGTGCACTAAAGTCTGACCAAAAGAGATTTTTTTGATGGCATCAGAAGAAGGTTACAAAAACTTGCACCTCCCTCTACAGTTAGGCAGCTTTTAAAAAGAAGGAATTCAACACTTGCTCATTTCCCTTGGGGTGAGTGTCCTACAAAGATGAGCAGTAAGGCATGCCATACTACTCTCAAACAGATTACCCAATGATCCCAACCTGAAATAGGTTATTTCAGGGAGGTGCCCTTCTCATTTCAGGGAGGTGCTCTCTGTCAATTCTCCCCTCCCTCAACAACAAGGAAGAGAGCACAGAGCACCCCCCTGAAATGATGGCAGATAGCAAAGAAGCTATTGCTTCCTTTGCTAGCTGCTTTTTTTTTTGGGTCCTGACAGCTGCTGCCGTCAGCACAGGAAAAAAAAAATGGCATAGGAACTAATTCCTTTTGCTATTCCATAGGAACTTTTGCTATTCCAGTGCAAGATAATTATATTTAAAAGTTGGCAAACAAAAAGGAAATAGGGGAAAGAAGTTTTAAGAAGAAGCTTGAGGGGCTGGCTCTCATTTTAAGGAGAACTATGAGGTGAGTGCTTTTCACTCACCTCATAGTTCTAGCCAACCTGTGACAATGAGACTGTCACAGGTCGGCTCAGTAGATCAGGAGGTGAGCGAACATATACCGGAGTTCGCTCACCTCTCGATCCTGTCACGGCTCTCTGCCGTGACAGGGGAGGGGCTGGATTCCCCTCTCCCCGCTCCGATCTGCCAGCGCTGACTGGCGGAACGGACAGGGGAGGGGGCGGGTACAGCTTGCTCTGCCTCTAGATAGGCCAGCCAGCTGTCACTCACGCAGCTGGGCGGATCTCGACATCGATGTCGGGATCCGCTCCAGCTGCGGTGTCTCAGTATACCGCGAGCTGTAGCTCGCGGTATACTGAGCTTAGGGTGACGGGAGGACTAGTTTGTGTCCTCCCGTTACCCTAAGGTGAACTATGGGGAAAAGCCCTGACCCCATAGTTCTCCTTTAAGTTTATTGCCAATGAAGGATGTTCCACTAGTTACTAAACATTAATATTCATCATTTACATAACTGACATTAATCATAAAGTAACTTTTTGATAAAAATACAAAGGCTCCCTCTGCTTATTCCCTTCCCAAAATTCTAGTTGTCTGCCTGTAAAGCTTTCAAATAGGAGTGATCTCAGGTTCAGACACAGGTTCGCCACGGGCACTTCTACCCAATAAGCTGCGGGCTGAACATTCCCCACCAACAGCTGCATGTAAACAAAGGGTCAGGATGCTTGTACTGATGTAATTTACCGAATATGGCCACGTAGCTGTATTAGTTCAATGTAATTTACCAAATAAAGGCATGTAGCCATATACAGTCAATGATTGCACTGAATCTCGCCCCTTTGTTTATGTCAAGCTGTGGGTCTGGAAATTCCTTCTGGGATCAGAGGAACTCAGGTTTGGACTAGTGCTGCAACTAATGATTATTTTCATAATCGATTACTTGGCAGATTATTTTTTTGATCGGATTAAAAAAATTAAATAAATACCATCCTTAATTTAAAATAAAATACTCAAATGCAGTGTTAAAAACATAAAGTTTACTTCAGAATAGGCAGTTGCGCCATCAGGGGTGTACAGCCAGTAGTAAGTACGGGGCCCGGGGGGAGCGGGCTCCAACCAAGCCGTTTTTGCGAATAAATAATGACAGTTCAGATTGTACGGTCCTCCCCCCATCCCCCGAAAGTTGGTATCTCCCTGAGTGCGTGCAGGAAGGTTTTTTTTCTAGGGGCGGAGCTTTCGTTTGCCGGGCTAATTAAGGTAAGTCTTCTCAAGCCGACTCCTAGATGTGTGTATAGAGACACTGACCGACGCCAGGGAGGGGGGTTATTGTGGGCACAGACACCCAACGCCTGACGCCGGGGGGCAATTGGTGCTGTTGGTAAGCATTATCTCCCATGTACACAAGCAGCAATTTTGCTATTTTTGGTGCTTATTGATAAAATGTTTTTTCAGCTTGTGTCAAATCAATGTGAACTTGTAAAACTGAAGGTCATGCCACTATTAGGGCCCATAGTGACCTCCGCACTACGTCACATTACTGACCTCTGCACTGCGTCACATTACTGACCTAAGCACTCTGCGTTTATTATTATCGCTCCCTTTGCCCCTCTGCTGGGCCCAGCCCACCGCACCGAACAATCGGGACCCAAAGCAGAGGCTGCACTGTAGTCAGGCAAATTAGGCGGTCGTCTCGGCCCAGGTGGGGAGGGCTTATTTTCTGGCAGTGCCCCCCCCCCCGAGACTAGACTCTGGATCCGCCCCTGTGTGGATGGGAGGCCCGTTTGGGGTTCCATTGAAATGAATGGCACTGCAATGCACCTCCCACAGCAGAGTTGTCAGGCCGAAACTGAAAATAACCTTTTATATATATATATTTTTATATATATTTTTTAAATAATTGTATTGTAAGTATAGCTTCAGCCAGGGAATGGCAGCTGCCAGTGCCAAGATTCCACATATGGCAGCTGCCAGTGCCAAGATTCCACAGATGGCAGCTGCCAGTGCCAAGATTCCACAGATGGCAGCTGAATGTAAATACAGCAGGTAGTGGGCAGGTGCAATAGCCAGCCTGCTATTGGCCATTTCAAATTGCAATAGCCTATAGCAGCCTGGGTATTGCACCCGCCCACTGCTTGCTGTGCCCTTCTCCCAGTAGGAGGAGAGAGCTAGGGGATCCAACCAACTAATCGATAATGAGAACGGTTAACAACTAATCTATTGATTAATCGATTAGTTGGGTGCAGCCCTAATTTGGACCAGGTTTGGTCTGAACTTGAGCCCATCCCTGCTTCCAAACTGACTTCATTGCTTCCTGAGTCACTGACCTGGAACATGTATGGAGATCATGAGATCATTTACCTGCTCCAACCTTGTACGTGACTCTGAAACTCTTAAAGCCAGAAAAAAGCCAGACAATTAGTATTTTAGGTGGAGTTAAGTGGTAGTAGTTTCTGTATTTCTTTCATGGCAGGTTTCTATTAAACAATACATTTGATGAATAATACGTGTTTGACAATGTAAAATGTGTTTGTTTGTCAATGTAAAGTGTGTTTGTTAGAAAAGACTGTCTTTTATTACTTTGATTTACATGAAGATTTAAAAAAACCTAGCATTTTTCCCACACCTGTCCAGTCGTTGCTATTTTAGTGGTAGTTTTTGGCAATTTTATATTATTATTTTTTGTATACTGTTTTTATATTCAGGTAAAGGAAACCACTGAGGCTACCGCTTGATGATCACATGCGCTGTTCTGGAGCTTTGTTAAGAGATCTGCCTATATATTATACAACAGTATTATACAACTGTAGAAAAGGTAGGAGGATGGAGACATTTGATGACTCAGTGTTTACACTGGCTAGAAAACTTTTTCATCCTTTTAATATGCAAAGGGTCTATGCGTGAGCTAAACTTTTCCAGCAAGCTTGGTTTTGTTAGCCTAGGTAATATTTATGACTTAACAAGAAATGCACATATGAATAGTTACGTATTTCTGAAAAATAGCCTATATAAAAAATATTAATCATTAATCACTATAGCTCTGATGTGATCTTTTCTCCATTTAATGGTCATATTGTGACATATAGCCTCGAATATGTGACTCATCTGGGTCAGTGGCATTTCTGTTTGCTACAGTCATAAAAGTCTGGAACAGTAATAACTAGGTTTACATATGATTGTAAAACGTAGATATCTAAGGCAGTAATGACACTTCAGTGTTTACCAGGGACCCACCATGTGAAATTTCAGCTCACCCTATTAAATATATAAAAAAAAAAATCCCCTTTATTCCTGTCTGTGAGCCCATTCTGCAGTGTTCCCCTTAGTGTAGGCTCACACAACAGCATGTACTGTGCTGTGATTTTGCATACGCTATGGTGCAATGTCTACATGCATTGCATGGAATTTTACTGTTACATGGGTGAGTCACATATCCATCCATACCCTAAGTAGCCCCACTACAGGGGTTAAGAATAATTATACCTGAGGCTCTTCTTTACCATGCCATTTCTCAGTTTTCTGAGCTTTGAAAGTTGGACTGAGAATTACTCAGTTATGCAATACTGTAACCAAATTAATTTCATATCCTTTTTTGGGACAGACAGAGCTGTCTTTTGGTGGCATGTAATAATTTTTTTTTTTTAATATTGTTACTATATAAAGAAAAAAAGACAAAAAAAAAACAGTTTCCCTTACTTTATGTTATAAAACATATCAAAGGACAATATGGAAACCTCGGAAATAACCCCTTTTGGGAAAGTAGACATGCCAACCTGATCTGATTTTTCTGGAAATGAAGAAACCTGCCGGTATTGAGGGTGTTAAAACATGGAGCTTGGTAAGGGTGCACAAGATTCAATAAATGTACAGGTTATACACAGAGGCAGATTGAGGTGAGGGGTTTAATGTACAGGTCACATACAGTGGGAGGATGGAGATGAAGGGGTTAATGTACAGATGTGCAGGATAAGGAAGGTGAAGGGGTTAATATACAAGTCAGGACAGAGACAGAATGGAGCTGACATAAACAGGAAAGGGGGTAAGGGTTAAAACTTGCTGGCGCAGCTTGTTTTCACCAGGAATTTATTAAAGGAGGACTCATCCATTCATGCTTAACTTTACTCTCCCTTGCCTCTGTTGTAAGAGGAAAGGGAGGGGTTGACAATGTAAAAATTGCCATGTGATCACTGTGCTAACCAATCACAGTGATCACAAGGCACAGAGCCTTTCCAACTGGCTTTAAGTATGAAGTCGCCACTCTGTGATGTTTAATGACAGTGTGAGCAGTGGATTCTGCCTGCATAGAGCACACATAGATGAGCATGGGAGGAGATATGTGTGTGTCCTTCGGGGAACAATGGAGCTGTGGAGTGGCCGTATCTGTGCCCTGGATGGTCCGCAGGAGGTTAAATAAAACAGATAAAACAATACAGTTTTAATGGTGTATATATAACCAAAATGGACCTAATGGCATAATAATAGATGCTTATTGTTAGGGTTTGTATACACCGTAAAGTCACACTAAACTCAGGAGTTAAATCTTAAAAATGCATTCTAGTACCTTAATTATTAGCAAAAATTTAACTTATTTGTGTATCACTCAGCTGTACATCCTGAGATCATCTCTGAATTCATGATGACAATGTCCTTCCTTCTGGAGGGTGGTTACTTTTATTCCCCATGGTTTCTGTGTGTGTTGTAAAGTAGAGTTTAGTGTCACTTTAATTTACATCACACAGAATGCAGCCGGAGGAGTGAAATTCCATCAAAGGAGGCAGAGCCAATTTCTCCAGAGAAAGATCTCACCTCAAGAATCACCAAGATGTTAGTAGGTGATTTGTTCAATCACATTTCCTCAATAGTTTTAAAATGCCAGCTTTGGTGGATTGCCCCACTAAACTTCCACCTGTCACATACATAAGCAAAGGACAGAGAAGCCCACTGAAGTAAATAATATCTGCTCGTTATATATAATATTTCCATTGTGGTATCAAAATGAGAGCTTTAGCATGTCAGTCTTCTTTGTTTCCGTTAATAATTATCATATATCCCTTGGTGCTTACGACCACCTTCTTTCAAATACTGCAGTCTAGATGCATGAACTGGAGGTGAAAGCAAGTCAGTCTACCCACAGATAGCTGGTTAACCTACCGTTTCTCATAAATGTGTGTGTTGTGCTGGATGGAGCTCTGAAAGCGGCACACAGCAGATACGTGCAAAAGGTGTTCCATACAAGAATGGTGGGCGAGCACTGCGGTAGTGAAGCCCGCGTGTATAACTTTATAACATCAAGGAAATGAAAGATTCTTGTACAGTACACTCACTTTTAAAACTAGGAAATAATAATTAAAAATAACTTTCACATGCATTTGGCTTTGATATTTGGGATGTAGTCTGTAGGCCAAACTAAATTCTTTCCTAATGTGCAGACATAACAACTGAAAAAATATATTGGGTCGCGTCGCAGTTTAGACCAAAGATTACGACTGTGTTCTCATACATGCAAAACTAATTCAACGCTAATGCAAGTCTGCAAAGCTCCAGTAGAGAATTGAAAGCCCATCTCCAAGCAAAATGTAATAGTTATTTATGTAGTGACTGCTGCCTTCTGTCTACCCATCACTTTCAACAACGTCCTGGATTCCCAATGTGCTTTGCATCTCCCTGCTGCTTGATGTAATGCAATCTCCATTTGCCAACACTACATATCCCATCATGCATTGCTTCCAGCAAGCAATGATAATGTTATGTTGTTCAGACATTGGGTTGTAGTTCAGAAGGCAGGCTCTGTGAGTTGTGACAGAGCTGAGTGAAATTGTGTCAGTGCATTGAAGAAGTACATCTTATGTGTATTTTCAATAAATAGGTTTACAAACTTCTAAATTGATGTGGTTATTAGGAGTGTGATAGAACTTATGTGAATTAAATATAGAAATACATATTTATATTCAATTTTTGACCATAGATAACCTTTAGGGCTCTTTCACAAGTGCGTTGAGAATTGCCCACACGATCAACGCTTATTAACGCACCTATAGCGTTAACAAGGCATTAGCCAGGCCTTTGCATGGTGTTAGGGATTCGTCGAAAACGCTTGGAAAATGCCCTTCCCCAAGAACTAATGATAAGTTGATAAAATAATGATAAAAAATTTAAAAGAAAAGGTAAACAGACGAAAAAAAACCAAAACAGTGTGGGGTCCACTTCCCGATCCATACCAGACCCTTTACGTCTGGTCAGAAAGTTAGGAGGGACCCCCCCGAGTAAAAAAAGAAAGGCGTGGGGTTCACCCTGAATGTCATACCAGGCCTTTTAGGTCTGGTAGGAATTTTTAAGGGGGAACCCCACCCCAAAAAATGGGAAAAAAGAATGTGGGATCCCCTTTAAAATTTCCTCCAGACCCTTGATCTAAGCACAAGCCTGGCAGGGCAGGAAAGGGGGGGGGGGAGTGAGCGAGCGCCCCCCCCCACCTATCTGCACCATACCAGGCCACATGCCCTCAGCACTGGGAGCATGCTTTTCCAGGGTCCTCCTGGAAAAGCACATTGTCCCCATGCTGATGGGGACAAGGGCCTCTTCCCCACAAGCCCTGGGGCGTTGGTTGTGCGGGTCTGCAGGCAAGGGGGCTTATTTGCAACGGGGTACCGCTTCAATTAAAGGGCATCCAGATGCAGCCCTCCCCTTGTGAATAAGTAAGGGGTACTTTTACTTGTACTCATTCACTAAAGGGTTCAGAGTAAGATGTAAATAAATACACCACACGTTTGAAAAGTCCTTTAATTAAACAAAAAAACACAACCCAAGTCCTTTAATTCTAAACAAAACCCCAAAAAGTAAAACATTTTTTTTTTACTTAATTGGAAGTAATCCAATGGCCAATCACGGCATCCAGCGTTGTCAACAACGACGATGACAGCAGCCGGCCAATGCCAACATATAGATGGAGGTTGGAGTTGACGTCACGGCTGGCTCCGCCCATTTGTTTCGATTTGGCCGTGGGCCTTCTCAGGTCACGGCCCCTGGCCCAAGGTCCCTGGAGTCTACTTTTTTTCTTTTCACTGTCCCATCACAGGTTGGGGTGGGGAGAAGAGCTGAAAGTGAATGCGAAACATCTTCTAAGAAAAGGTCAGGCCCCCTTCCCTGCTAGACTGAGTGGTGGGGCAGAGCTGCTACTGCAGGCGATTTCTGCTTATGTACAAGTGATCTGGCATTTGTATGCTGCGCTGCTGGGTGCCCCCCTTTACCGCTGCCGGCTTACTCGGGCTCCACTGTCCCCTCTGCGGGCCTAGGACCGGCACAACGGGTCTCCGCGCATCAATCACTGGACCCGGAAGTGTTGTGTATTACATCACTTGCAGTATCACTGTTTACATTCTCTGGCTCTTACAGCCAGGAGAAACAACTGGTGAAGCAGATCTCTGCTTCCTCAGCTTCTTTAGGGTCTGTAGGTGACATTAGGGGTCTGAAAGACCTCTAATCTCTCCATAAAGAGGACCTGTCACATCCTATTTGCTATTACAAAAGGGTGCTTATTAGCCCCCTATGTAAAAGCAATACGGTTGAGTGTAACAAAAAAATAAGTAAAATAAAAAAATGACAGTAACATTAAAAAAAAAGAAAAAAATGCAAAAAGTCCCCGCCCCCCCACATGCATGCACGTTGGATGCGCCTATCTGCAAAAATGAAAATTGCGCCACAATGTTACATATCGCCACGATCGCCTAGTAAGCTAGCAGTAAAAGCTTTTGAAGCGTCGCCTATGGGAAATTTTGGCTATTGTAGTTTATTGTGGTTTCACGGGCGAACGCAATTTTAAGGCTTGACATATTGGTATCAATTTACCCAGCATGACCCTGCCTTTTATATTTTACCAAAACATTGGGTATTATATTCAATTTCTGTGCACTATATTTCATTTGAGGGTATTTTATCTAAAAAATACTGGTTTGATAAACATTTGTGCAAATACTGTGCAACGTAAAAAAAAGTTCCAACTAGCCTTTTTTTCAGAAAATACAGGTGAAACTCGAATAATTAGAATATCGTGCAAAAGTAATTGCAGTAATTGCTGCAAAAGGGGCCCAAACCAAGTACTGAGTACATATGCATGCTTGTACTTTTCAGAGGTCTGATATTGATCTATTTACAATCCTTGTTTTATCGATTGCATGTAATAATCTACTTTTTTGAGGTTGTGGATTTGGGGTTTTCATGAGCTGTAAGCCATAATCATCACAATTATGACAAATCACGGCTTGAACTATCTTGCTTTGCATGTAATGAGTCTATCTCATATATTAGTTTCACCTTTTAAGTTGCATTAGTGAAATAGATGAACTTTGCACGATATTCTAAATATTCGAGTTTCACCTGTATATAATTGTAGGGGATTATAAGCTGTTTTCTAGACAAAAGTCAGATTTTATCATGTGTGTGCAAATACTAAGAAATTGCTCTGGACGGTAAGTGATTCAACGTTAACTTAAAAACATCCCAACAGCATAGAGTCCCCTCCCCAATTCATACCTGTCCCTTTAGGTCTGGGACCCCAACACCAATAAAGCAAAACAAAAACAAAAAAGTGTGGGGTCCCCCCTAAAATCTCTTACCAGACCCTTGATCCGAGCAGCAGCCTGGCAGAGCAGGAAAGGGAGGGGGATGATCGTGGGGTCCCCTCTGCCGCACCATACAGGCCACATGTCCTCAACATGGGGAAAGTGCTTTGCCAGGGGGGACCCAATACTTAGAGCCAGTGTGGGACACTGCAACTGTCTCATGCCAGCTCCATAGATTGAGAGCTGTTTGATGGTGTGACCGATGATCGCTCATTCTCCTCTCTGTGGAGAGCAGTGACTGTCAATCCCACAGGGATTCCCCCCTCCCCTCTCTGTTCTTCCAGAGCTCAATGGAGGAACAGACAGGGAAGAGGGTGGCCACAACTGGCTCTAGAGAGCCAACTGTCAATCAGGTAGCTGGGTGAATCCCAATAATATTGTCTGAATCCCTTCCAGCTGCAGCGTGGCTCTGTGCTGTGAGCATATAGCCGCCAGTAGCCCACTATATGCTGAGTTTGTGCCACAGGAGTACATTAATAAATCAACTCCTGTGGCCCGAAAGAGAACTAAAAGCAAAAAAAAAAAAAGGTTTGGCCAGGGGCGTAACTAGAAATCACAGGGCCCCATAGCAAAATTTTGTATGGGGCCCCGTAATTGCTAGTTATGCCACTTGCAGAGCCCCAGCAGAGAGTGACCCTGCAGAGCCCACCATAGACTCTCTATAGTGGGCTCTGCAGGGTCTGAGATCTCTTACCTGTCAGCGCCTCTGCATAAAAATGTATTAGTGATCTTATAAATAGATATACTACACTAAACCTTCTATCGAACCTCTGAATTATTACATTTATTATTTAAAAAGGAGTAAATATGTAAAAAAAAGAAACAGTAGTGGTAAAAAAAAATCACATGTGAATGTAACCGACCATGTTTTGCTTTTAATTCTTTATGGTTCACACAACTGGGGACATGGAAGGGGTCCTTTCCCTGCATAGTTTGTGGTTAAAGATGTACTCCTATCTTATTATCATCAGAAAGTTGAGAGTTATGAAATAATATCCTAATGGGCTTTGGGGTTGGTTCTTAATCTATGGATCCAATTTGTAGTCCAGTAAAAAATCGCATGTGATATATAAGAGCCTCTCTTTTATTACATATTTTAAGTCTCCTTTTTTATCTGAATTTTCTTTCTTGTTGTTCTCATATTTGTAGTTCTGACACTGAATGGCAATGGCAGCAGCCTTTTGAACAGATTTGTTGTAATTCAGAACTCAAGCATGAGCTCTTCTGCACACTGGTAGCTGCCAACTTTCAGTTAGTTGGAAGTTGCAAAATTGATATATTGAAAAGTCAGAAACAGTGGCTCATTTTGACTTTTGCCTGGAAATTCTCTTCAACCTGGTTATACAAAACAGTTATGTGACTTATAGCTATTAACTGAAAATGATGTAAACCAAGCAACAGTTATACCCTACCAAAATATTGCCCTAGTGTTAGTTTCAGTTATTCTTTAAATGAAATGTTGATTCAACTTTCCTATCCTGATTAAGCCAATCTGTCTCTCTACGGCGAGACAGGCGGGGACGCACAGTGACTCATAGCAACGTTATAAAAAAGGTGTTAATAAATGTGCAAAACCAAAAAGCTTTAAATAAACTAAGAGCAATAACAATGTAGGTTTTTCCAAATATGCTTTGTGGATGTAAATTTATTTTTTTGTCAGAAAATAAGAACAAAAATACTTTCTTTAATTTGTCACATTACAAAATAAGCAGTTTATCTTTTTGTTTGTATATTATTAGTTTTATTTCAATTATTATTATTATACAGGATTTATATAGCGCCAACAGTTTGCACAGCGCTTTATAATATAAGGAAGACATTACAATCACAATACAATTCAAGACAAGATGGTAAGGAGGGCCCTGCCCGTTAGGGCTTACAATCTAAAAGCAAGGGGCAAGTGATACATGAGGAGGTAGCTGTGTGGGGATGAATTGTTCGAGAATGTGATGGTTGAGCGGTTAGTTTGATGTGGGATAGGCTTCCCTGAAGCGATGAGTCTTAAGGGATCAAAGAAGATAGCACTGCGCTTCACAAACTCAAAAAAATGTGAGAAAAATTTTATAATTTGGGAAATTGTCACAAAGTGATAAAACAATTGTGTGTTATCCAGAACACTTGTGTTGCACAATGCCTGTGCTAATGATACTTCAAAAAAAACTCTTGGTCTAATGGTTTAGACACTATAAGCCATAATAAACATTGAAGAAAAAAAATGTGAATAACAAAAAACATATACTTGTGCTAGTACATCTCATAGAATGAGTACATATAGAAACTCCTGTATTAAATCTCACAAGTGATGTACAACTCCCACTTAATCTCCATATCCATATGTGAAGTCCATTACTTCTTAATACAATAAAGTCCTTGAAATATGTGAATATATATCTTCCAACTTTTATAATCCACACCACGTCCGTGAATGCATAAACAATTAGTGAATCAGTGCTCTCCACCGTGCTCAAAGATAAGATCTGGCCGCACTCACCAATTAAGGCAATTGCACATGGATTGTGTCCACTGGAGTTCCTGTCTCTATGGTCGTAATGCTCGCATGGATCCTCCCACTTGATGCCTTTCATCACAATTGACTGAGGTGACCTCTGAGGTGACGGTCTGCATACCGTCGGAATAGGAATAGTATTATACGGTTTTGGAAAGATAAGCCAGAGTTGGTAGGAATATACCCCAATTTATTGAAGTATTATTAGCACAGGCATTGTGCAGCACAGGTGTTGTGGATAACACACAATTGTTTTATAACTTTGTGACAATTTCACAATTTATAACATTTTTCTCACATTTTAGGAATACATTTTTTGAGTTTGTGAAGCGCAGTGCTATTTTTTTTTTCCTATTTTGGGTGTACTCACCTATTAAGCACAGCTGCTTTTAGAGTGTTATTTGATTCCTAGGGCAGTTTTTTTTCTATCTAACAGTTTTAAGGGATCGCCTAAAGGCAGTCAGAGTAGGAGATAACCGGCAGAGTTGTGGATGGCTTTGTAAGTCGTTGTTAATATTTAGAATTTTATCCTTTGGGCTATTGGAAGCCAGTGCAGGGATTGGCAGAGGCGGGTTGCAGATACTGAGCGGTTGGTTAGGTGTATGAGTCTAGCAGCTGCATTCCTGATAGACTGATTTTTCCTGGGGTTAAAAGGGGGGTTAAAGGTTGTGAAGACAAAGGAAACATTGAAAAAGTCTGTGCATGTAAAGAAAACACAAATCCAGTATTGCAACACTAGTTGTAGATTTCCATTGAAACTGACCCTGTACCCCTGTTTAGTCTCCACTCTAGAAGAGCTGACATCAGACTCAGAGGAGGAGCCTTTGGAATTGTCATTACTAGTCATAGACCCCCATTTCTTTCTCAGTGAGCAGCATTGGTTTAGCTGTCCTAGCAATGTAAATGGAAAACCTTTAGGTCTGGTTCACACCCAGGAGCTCCCTTTTTGAGCAGCTCAAAAAGCGCTTTTAAATGCCCAACACAATAAATCCCATGATTTTCAATGGCCCTGGTTCACATCTGAGCAGATAAACGCCAGCAGGAAAATGCCAAATGCCAAAAAAGATGATGAGCTTCTTTTACATAAGCTTCTTTGGGCAGATAAAAGCACCCTTTTGCCCCTTAGACTTCATTGGAAATGCTCCAAAACGCGTGGCAGAAACAGGTTGCACATTTTTGCGCGTTTCAACACATGTTCTTCCATTGCCCAAATTTTTTTCTGAGCTGCCAGTCAAAATGTGCGTCTTGATGTACACGCGTTAAAACGCGCATTAAAAATGTGCACAATGCGTTTAAGCGTATAAATAACAGCATGCTGCTAACGCGTGTAGAACTGTGCAAAAAATGTGCTGCCTAGGTGTGAATCAGACCTTAGAGCTTCTTCTACAGTCCCCACCCAGCTCTAAAATTATCCATGTATGCTTAATACTACATTCCACAGGCAAAGTGTGTTTCCTCAGTTAAAAACTGATAAAAACAGTTAAAAACTGATAAGACAGTAACGTTTTGGAGGTTTGCAAGAAAGCCAAGAAGTTTGTATTTATGTTATTGAGTATGTAATGAGTACACCCTTAGCCTCACCCTGCACAGAGATTAAAATATTTTAATGGACACATGCACTGTAAAAGCAATTCTGACCTTAAAGATATGTCTGCAACACTCAAATGTCACACCAG
This sequence comes from Nanorana parkeri, assembly GCF_000935625.1. Classification (NCBI taxonomy): domain Eukaryota; kingdom Metazoa; phylum Chordata; class Amphibia; order Anura; family Dicroglossidae; genus Nanorana; species Nanorana parkeri. Next base: position 1,653,813 of record NW_017306485.1, read on the forward strand.
ACAGGAATGAAACAGAGTTTAAATATCTTCAAGAGATAACAATTCTATAAATTATATAATTTAGAGCATTTAGAGATGAAGCTGAATGATTTTTAAATATCTTTAAAAAAAATTTTGGTTCTGACAGAGTCCAACCCACTATCAAATCGGACAAATTAGGGTCATCGGCTCTCATGAATTGCCTTTAGCAATACGGCATGGCTTCAATTAAAAATTGTGGACCCTGTATAGGAGCCAATCCTCATATAATCAAGATAGCTCAGGTGAGAGGTAGGAGTGCTGAAGTGTTTGATTACACTACAGAGGACACTCCTTTAATGTCACTTTTCTAGCCATATCAATATTTTCAGATGACGTGGTTTTACAATCTGACAACCAATATATTATTGAATAGATTTAGAATTAAATTACTATTTGAAAAATACTAAACACTCGCCGCTGCTCTCCCGCACCGAAGGTAAGTGGAAAAAATGAAAAAAAAAAAAGCATAGTGCAAACATCGGGGCATTTTGACAAGTACAAATACTTGTCAAAATGCCCTGTTTTTTCCGCCCTCACCCTGCAGCGCCGTAAGGCGGCCACCTGACTTGCCTTGCGGTAGCGCCGGGCCTGATGCTATACATTGGATATATATATCTTTTCAGACAATTAATGTGACTAGTTTGACTGCTATACTTCAAAGCCCAGGCATGTTTGATATGGAATGAATCGTGACTCACTTATACATTCAGGTAGATGCTTGTTATGAATGTAATTTTACTTTAACTGCTCTGCTAAAGTATTTACAACATGCATTAAGATCTATTGAGGGTTCTACTAGATATTTTACGATATCTACGCAATTTTAGGACAGTGAATTAGCCATTTATGACATGATTCCATTCGGCAGATCATGGGTTAAGCAGGATTCATGATTCTGTTAGATGTTTTCTTTATTCAACTTGGAGCTGGGGGTGCTCTAAAGTGGGGGACCTCATTATTGTCACAACTAATCCACCTTATTCAAAGCTTTTTTTTTTTGCTGTGGAGGGGGGAAGGAGTGGGGAATTAAGGTTACACATGTATTCCCTGCACTGCTGCTCTCCTCTTCTTTGACAACTTATATCCATAGTACTGGTCTCTAGTAGTATACTAACAATATTGACAGCTATCCTGCCACCTGTCCTTTATTTAAGCATACTTTGTTAGGATCAATGTCAGTATTGTCACAGTTGAAGATAACCTAGAAATTAAATTGGTATGGTCAAGACTTTGCTTTTAGAATTATTTTTCATATATAAGACCCAATGCCCATGATCAACCAAAAAAGCTGACTGTGACACAGAAGGGAAAATAACTCAGCATTAAATATTTCCATTGCATCACATGTTTCCATTCAAAGTAGTATTTACCTTTAGTTAATTTACAGGTACTTGCTAATTCATTAAACCATAGTGTGTCTTTGGAAGGGATCATTTGGTAGCCTGCTACAGAGAGCTAGCTTTACCTACCGTAGTTGGTTAAGATAAATGGGTCATTCAACGGTTGGCAGTACAAAAAGGAAACTGGGACAAGACACACATTTTGTGCACAGTACATCTAAGCTTGGTAAAAAGTAGGTAAAACCCCATTACACAAAGAAATAACACTTTGATATATACAGTAAATGTATTTATATGCTTGCTTATCCTTTGCTTTGAAGGTTTGCTTAAATGGTATTTTTTTGGGACTTGCCACTATTGTGCTGCGTGTCATATAAAGAGTTACTGTGTTTTGCTGTTTTTTTAATGAGTTGGCAAAAGCACAAAAGAGCCTAAAAACCAATCATTTAGGCTGCAGCAACTTGCATTACCCCTGTATCCTTGCCTGTGTGGTTTTCAACACTATTAAGAGTATCCCTTTTCTTTTCCCTATGGTTGCTAATCATTCATCACATAAAGTCTGGGTAAGAGACAGAAAAAAAAATACTTGTCACTTGTTTTCCTGCTAAGTCAAATTTCACATTTCACAAGGTGCGGTTGGTGCAGTCACTATTGTACCAGTTGGGAGATTTGATTGCCCTATTACCTCCTGGATTTTCCACCTGACTTACCAATTGGGCATTCCGGACAGCAAAAATGGAAACCCACTAGTGCTAAACTACATTTGGTAAATCTCACACTTGCTCCCTTCATGGCTCATTACAAAAATAGCATACTTCATTAGATTCACCATTGAGTTGATTTGAAGTCCAAATGCAAGAGATTAATACCTTTATTCTTGCCTTGTGGAAAGTACTGGACATACCAACTACTACATTTAAAGTGACACTAAACTCAGGAGTTAATAGTTAAGGTACTTGAATTAATTTTTAAGATTTTACAAAAATGTATCTCAATTGTGTATCACTGAGTTGTAGAGCTTCAAATAATCTCTGAATTGGTGCCGACACTGTCCTTCCTTCTGAAGGGTGACTACTTTTATTCCCCATGGTCCCTGTGTGTGTTGTAAAGTAGCCAAGATTGCTCTGTGATGGACTACAATCTCAATACAAATTAGCTAACTAAATATGAGATTGCAATCCATCAGGGGAGCAAGCTTGGAGCTGTGGCTACTTTACAACACACAAGGGCCATGGGGAACAAAAAGTAGCGACCCTCCAGGAGGAAAGACAGTGTCAACACCAATTCAAAGATGATTTAAGGATTTACAGCTGAATGATGCACACATAAGATACATTTTGTTAATAGTTAAGGTACTTGAATGCATTTTTAAGATTTAACTCCTGATTTTATTGTCACTTTAAGCTAGTCATACACCGGTCATGTTTCAGCAAAGTCCTGCTAACTCGACTGAAATTCAACTAGTGTGTGGCCCTGTCGGTGTTCCCAGGTCAGCAGTGCCAATTTTCAATCAAACTTTTGTCAAAGAAGCCAGTCCAAAAAATCTTGACCGAACAATGGCTGCAGCTTAGTGTCACTTAAAGCCTATGGATAGACATATGGATAGATATGTGAAGGTGCACTAGGTCACTAGCAGGCGAATATTGATGTCATATATCTATTACAGAAGAGACTTACTGTACACAGTCTCTTCTGCCACAAAAAAAGCCTACCTGTCTGCATTCTTCAAAATTTAGACTTCATGTCCACTTTAAAAGCACACACGTATCTTTATGCTGCTTTTTTTCTGGAAAACATAATGAAATATTGAACTTATAATAGTTTATACTGTGAAAATGATGCCCAATCAAATATATGATAAAGCTTTAAATAGTAATTGAACTTTAACACATATTTACATTTATAAGTGTTTAGTTAATATTCATGACAGGAAGGATGTTTCCATGTTTTTTTTTTAAAGTGATGATAAATCCATTGTGGGTAACCACAATATCTAAAGGAAAACAGGAGCTCCAGGCGCAGTAAGCCACAAAATCTGATGTGGTGATACTCTCTTCAGGGTTTTATTAAGTACATGTGTGTGTGTGTGTGTGTGTGTGTTTCAGAGGGGGCTTGGATTACATGTAAAAGAGGATTGCAGCGTGTTAACACACGTCTTTTTCTTTTTTAATTTATTACGTCTACTCAAGTCATTATGGTAAAATTGATATCGCTGCATAGTTACCATCATTGAGCTGCTTTGGAGGAAATTTGCTTAAAGCAGAACGCTGGGCAACATTTTTATTAACCCTTGCAGTGGGGCTACCCCCACACTGCAAAGGTAACTGCTCGTTTGTGTCTAGGGACTAAAATTAAAAGTAATACTCGCCTCAACCATCTGAGCTGACCGGCTGTCACAGCGCTCCCTCCAGCCTCTCTCCTCCTATGCTGTGGCGGTAATATGTCCCTTGGACATGATGACTTGAGGATACTTAGACCACTGGAGCAGAGGGGGAGAGGGGCTGAAAGCACCAGCCAAAGATCATGCCAGCTCTGAGGATCAGGTGAGTATAACCTTTTTATGTTAGCTCCTAGACCAAGTCCCGTGATGAACTACAATTTCTACAAAAATTAGTAAACTAAACATGATATTGTAGTCCAACGCAGGGGCTACTTTACAACACACACAAGGACCATGGGGAACAAGAGTAGCCACCCTCCAGAAGGAAGGACAGCATCAGCATGAATTCAAAGATGATTTAAGGACCTACAGATGAGTGATACACAAAACTTCATTTTTGTTAAGGTAATTAAAGGAGAACTATGGGGTAGGTGTTTTCCCCCATAGTTCTCTAGCGTCCTCCCGTGACTCAAAGCTCAGTATATTGTGGGCTATTGCCCGCGATATACTGTGAGCACCGCAGCCGGGGCGGATCCCGACATTGCTGTCGAGATCCACCCAGCTGCATGAGTGACAGCTGGCTCTGCCTATCCAGAGGCAGAGCTAGCTGTGCCCACCCCCTCCCTCGCTTGTTCCTCCACTCAGTGCTGGAGGATCGGAGAGGGAAATCCCTGCGGGGAGCGTTGACTGACCATCACCGTTCACTGCAGGGAGTGAGCAGATCAGTGGATGTTTCTGCTCACTTACCGATCAATAGAGCCGACCTGTGACAGTTTCTTTGTCACAGGTTGGCTCTAACTATGAGGATGAGTGGAAATCACTCACCTCATAGATCTCCTTTAAATGCATTTTTAAGATTTAACTCCTGTGTTTAGTGTCACTTTAAGCAGAGATTTTTTCAGCTGTATAGTTGTCTTTGAACAGCACTCAATACTTGAATACTTCCCAAGCACTGCAATATAGTAACACCCAATATACATGGTGCATATAGCTATCCTGCTTAACTGTTTGTATGTTTACCATAGTATTTTAATCAGTATATTGTGTAATAAACAATAATTTTAAGAGACACAGTTCTACTCACCATTTATGATACTTTTTGGTCAGTAAAGTTTCTCTTGGATGTGGTATATTGAGGAGTGGTCTTGTTGAAGTCTTCTATGCAGGTTCTATGGGATTAAAAGTGTGCGTGTATTATACCAGAGACTCCAGACCCAGGTAGATGTTAGTAGGCTCTGATTTATTTTTTCCGTTCACATACTGTATACCTTAAAGCTCATTTAATTAATTATAAAATGTATCAGTGACATAGCCCACATGCAAGCTGTTGACAAGAATGTAGATGGGGTGGTCATAGCCAAACTGTTAGGTGCACTACCATTCTGCTCTATAATTGTACTTATCTAGAAAACAGTTCTTTAATGCACTGGGGTTCAAGTGATAGCACTTGAGTCTGTAATAGAAGAAAGAGTCCATGAACCTATCTCACTCCTGACCGCTTTTTCCATATAGATTAAGTGAGTGTATCGGTGATCAACGAATGGATAGCAACCGTTGTCATGCACAAATAGAAATGTGGACACCAGCACCCCAGATGCAGTGCAAAAGCGTCTATTTATTGACTCATATGTCACATGTCCTGTCTGATTTAGGGGATCCTGCGAGACCCCAAAACGTTGCATCTAGTAATATATATGCTGCATTTGCGTCAATAAATAGACGCTTTTGTACTGAATCTGGAGTGCCGGTGTCCACATTGGAGTAGAAGAAAGTCACATTGAACTGATGAAGCAGTGTACAGGATTCAGTATGGATAAAATATATTTTGGACTATCAAATATATTAGAAAAGGTCACTCAGGGTTTCGGGTCTAGTAGATATGCACGTGTGCTGTTTACTTTCTCTTTCTGATACATGTTATCTGTAATTACTAGATTTACTTGGTGATGAGTAATGCGTAAGATATTATGTTGTTGTTTCTGGCATGATTTCCATTTTGTAGCAATTTTCATACTGAGTACAACTTAACTCTCCCTTTTTCACTTCAGTTTTTGGGCCTAATTTTAAACGGTTTCAGTTTTACGTTTGTATCAATCTCACTTCATTAGCACACATTGAAAAGACTCCTTGCTGAAACCTATCTCTCTGCAGCAGGCTGGACAGACTTAAAGCTCTTTTGGAAGTTAAGACCATTTACAAATGCGTATTGCAACTGTGTTTTCAGCTGTTTGCATGGGAGTTCAGTTTTATATAGTATATCTAAACCTCAAACCTTTCTTTTTGTTTACGATAGAGTAGGGAATGGATGAAGTTTAATCTGCTTACATTTTGCTTTCCCTGGTTCCTCCTTTCCATTTTCATTGTATACCTTATTTTAGAACCAATTATGTCATTTCTGGGCTTCCGTGCCTGCAGTACAGAAAGATCATTGCTGGTGGGAAGGGCTGGCAGGGTGCTGAGCATAGCTTCTTGATCACAGCACCCTGCCTAAGTACAATACTCCCATCAAGCACCCTCAGCTCTGATGCAAGTGGTTGGCTGGCTATTGGGAGGGGTTATGCAAATATCAAAATGTCCTTATAGGTGGGTGTTTGTCCTAACACCCACAGGTGATGCTGAGTCTCGATGGTTGAAAAAAACTGAAATGCAATCATTGAAAGGGGTGGGTCAGGGATAGTAAATCTTGGGAAGGAAAGGCTCAATGATGCTGGATGTCCCCCAGGCAGGAAATGAGATGGGCTCTATCTGACTTGATACAGCTTCAAATGCACACTGAAAGTAGCTCACAGTGTGCAGTGAAATCAAAGTAAAAAACTTCAGTACAAGAGAGCAGCCAGTACAAGTGTGCAAAACTGAAGGGTAGGCTAGAATTCATCTCTAAATCCCATCACCTTTTATGCTTTCAGTGTTCCATTGGTGAAATTTCGCTTCACTTTTTGTCCTGGAGAGACAACAAGTAGTGAGAGAAAAGCTCTCCACAGTGAAAACATGCCCCACTTACACAGTTGTCACCAAAGCAGGTGCTCCCATTGGACAATTACCCTGTTTGCGTAACAACTGTAAAATTCGGGATTTTCTTTCGCTTTCTGATTTAATGTCAGTGGTTACAAAAAAAGAAGGTGTATCTACACGGATGGGGCACAGACAGCAATTAGAACTTAACAGGTGTTCTAACCCTTCCTTACTCTATCCATAACAGTTACTTACCTTCCTCATTCTTGCACTGGCATCTCCTCTATTTCCTGCGGACACTCCCTGGTTTTGCCCGAGGTATCACAGCTGTGTTATGTGACACATCACATGACTGGTAAAGACTGTTTATCCTGGAGTGGGGTGCACTGTCACTGTTCAAGCATTGCATCAGATGTTACTCTAACTCACTGTACCAGTGCAATCCCTCTATCAGTGAACTTTGTTACCAGTGTAACCTTGTTACCAGAGCAGCCATGTTACCAGTGAACCTTGATATTGGTGCAACCTTGACACCTGCAAACTTCGCTACCAGTACTCCCTGCAACGAGTGCAACTTGCTACACACTACCCAGCACCTATCATAGTCTTGGGACCCTGCTTGCTGCACCCACAGCACCCCCTGATGCTTCTGCAGCTGCTGCCACAGTAGTTTCCAGTGCAACTACTTGATTCTTCACTGGGTCATCCCAGCACTCTTCACTCAGGAATCACCTCAGCTTCCAGGTGAACATTGACCTCTCTCATGTTCCAGCTCACTAGCACCTACACCCCCTCTCCATTCGTGAGTACCTGTTTATTGACGTAGGGCTAGCTTGCAGCTAAGCCCAAACACCTGTGAGGGGGTCCCTGGCTCTACACCATCTAACTCTTGGACTCCACTGTCAGGGAAAACAGATGGTTTAAGGAGAGGGAGCCGACAGTTAATAAAGTGTGGAAAATTGTGAAACTATTGTTTTTTTGATGAGATGCAGTTGGGTAAAATTTTGATTGATGCTTTCAAAGGTCATGGTTGAATTATTGCAGGGGAGAGATGGGTCTCTTGGAGATCGTTGTATCTTACAACAAGAGGAAGTAATGATACTACATTGAATGTGGGTTTGATAACAGTCAAAGAAGCACCATCAAGCAGTTGAAGTGCCCGGTTCCGGCACTCCATCAGATTTGTTAGAAGTGTATGTGGCCCAACACAAGCTGACAAATTCAAAACAACACCGGAATAGCAATTATATACCTGGTGCAGATGTTCTTTAGAATGAGATTAATTTTCAGTGTGCAAACCGTGTGAGGCATGGTTTCCTTTGAATGACCTTTCAATGTCATTTTAGATCTGTTGCCATACAGACTAATGTACTAATCAATGACAGGCTTAAAGTCATAGTTAACCCATGCTGTTAACATGATGTAGATAAAGAACAGAAGGTGAGAACCGTATCACTGTTTTCCCCTGTGATTGCAGAGATGTGTTCTTAGACAAAATTATCCAGTTTGAAGCCTTCGCCAAGCTCAGGTCATGTCTCACTCCATCTCAACAGGTGGTTTTACTCCATGATGAAGGACTTGCTAATACCTTTTTTAGTGTTATTGGAGCTCTTAGAATATATTTGAGCTTGATGGTCACTAGTTGTTCAGGAGAGCAAATATTCAGCAAACTGGCAGTGACAAAAATTTACCAAAGAACCACAATGACCCATGAAAGTGTCCTGTGCCTTATGGATGTAGAGAGCAGTGTTCTAAAGATGATGCAGTTTGAGGAGTTTATTAAAGATTTTTCAAATGCTAAGTGTATTTTGTAGATATTGTAGAGTGATGCATGTAGCTGTAAGTTGGCAAATGCTTATCTTTCCAATAAGATAGATTTTAATAAAAGGTATTCCTTGCAAATGCATTAGGAAGATATGAAAAGGGGAGGCCTAACTGAGGAAGTAGGACCAGTCAGAATTATTGTATAGTATAATATGGTATAGTATCTTAGAGTATTGTTGAGGAACTACTCCAAGTGCGGGTGGCAAGCTGCCACAACAGCTTACTGGCAGGTAGGCGTAGCAAAACAAAGGTGGCCTGTATTATTGCTGAAGCCATCATTTTACCATTCACTTCACGTGGGCAAATTGCTAGAATTATGCCTAGCAACATTCAGCTATCTTCTGTTTTTCTGCAGAGCCTTAATTGGTAGCTTCTGATGTTCAATGATTGCTTTGCATGTAAAGCAGACAATACGCTGCCTAATAAAGCAGAATGGCAAAGAGTTTTTATTACATTCAATTTCTAGCTTTTAATAATTGTATGCTTTGAGTGCATTGCATGTGGTAGAATTCTCAGTGAATACTGATGTTTTTCCTGGAAGTGGCAGATGTGCTTTTCTAGTGATCCTAAAGGACTATTTAATAGTTTACCATTGATATTGTGTTAGTGAGCTCTCCAACTTAGAAAATTGGCAACATAAATATTCTTCTAGTGAAGAGAGTATTTTTTTTTTTGTTTCATTGTAGGCCAGAAAAAGTTACATTTGTAAAGCATATGGGCACAATCAACATGCCCTTGCTCTTTTATTATATACACATGCAAATTAAGCATATTTACAAAAATAACCTTTTAACTTTAATTTTTGTTTGCTGTCAGTTGAAACGTCTATAGGAATCAAGGACCTTGCCAAGACAAATTACCTTCTATTGCCCAAAAAAGCTATCTACTGCTACTTTTGAGCTAGCTTCATATGACATTTTATGAACAACATCCCTTTAGATGTGGAGGCTTCCCAAGCTAGTTCACAACTAGGCTCTATGGATGAACAAGGGATACAAGCATCTAAAGTGCCTTCCTTCATAGGAAAGAAACATTTCCCGTCTCTCTCTTCTCTTCCTACCATCAGCAAATATCCTTTTTCCATGCCTGCGGAGGTGCTGTGGAGAAATTATGATTAAGGCTGCCAGATATGAGGAACAGAATATGTTTTTATACACATGTACCCTTACTGGAATAGGCGCTACTAATTTCTGATTCTGGCTGAAAAGCAAGCACAAGGGTCGATAACACTACAAATAACCCTGTGTCATATTTGCATTGCATGTTGTGAGAAGAAATACATAGAAATAGGTCATACTAATTTGTTTATAATTCAGGAAATGAGTCATGATTCTTAACAAGCAAAAGCTGTACTTTCTTTACCGTGAAAATGCAACACCATTGCAAAATGTCCTGGAAAGGACACCTTTTGAAATAAAAATGACACACTAAAGTGAAACTCTAGCCAAACAGCCAAGTACAAGGATACCATATAGAAAACATGGTTTATTGTATTGACTTTATAGAGCCACAATATGACAACATTATTCAAAGATGTTTATTGTGTAATGTACTTTTACTTACCTGACCCCTGCGCCCCCAACAGTCGGCACTCACCTCTCTCCCCTATGCTCCCACTTGTGAATTCAAAACACAAAAAATCCCCAGCTCACCTGCCAGCTAGCCTGCAACAAAACAAATTACCCTGTCAACAGTATGCGTTAAAAACAGAGGTTTTAGTTGCACAAACTTTTGGCCAAAAATATGTGGAAGCCACACTGCCGCGCCAAGGCACCTCTGCAAAGTGTGGTCCTAACTCTTATCTATACGAGTCTCCAAGTGTGAGCATATAAATGCAGTCGATAAATTGCATGCAGGTGTACCAGGAGGAAGCCTAATCCTCCTTATAAGGTGCAGGGACGCACTGGAGGCCCAGCATGTTTTTCTAGTCCCCATTGTGAATTGTCACTTCGGGGCCTCACAAATAATGCTGGGCTGTGGACCCAGCGTTAGATATGATGATGTCGCAGGTCTCTGGCCGCCAGAGTGCTGGGTAGAAGAGGCTGCAGGCACCATTCTCGAAGCTTGTGGGAGTAGGGTTTAGGTAAGTAAAAGTAATTTACACAATACCCCTAGACAAAAACAGGCAATTAACCCTTGCAGTGTAGGGGTAGCCCCAGGGCCAGATTTCCCACAAGGCCCTATGGGGGCGCATTGAGGAACCTGGCCTTGGGGCAGCAGAGAGAGTAAATGCGGCCCTGGGTAGCTGCACTAGAAGGGTAGATTTGTTTTTCCTGGAGATAGGCTTTCAACATGCTAGAATGACAATAAATGAAAGAAACAGCACCTTCTCATGTGATACCATATATTAAAACAAAAATTTATCAATCAGACGTCCATTGTACTCGCATGCTTAGTCCAAATAACATTAGCAAATGATTCCGTAGTCAAATACACAAGTATGGAACAGAAAAGAGGAAAAGGCCCTTCAGCATGTGATGGCGGAAAATAGCTGAATGCTAGAATGACTGCATTCTGTAATAAAATCTGATTGGCAGTCCAACTCCTTACTTCTGGTGTGTGGGGGATTATTGTAAATTAAAATAAAGATACAGTAGATTTTAGGTATTTGTAATAGCAGAATTAAATCTAATTTTTGTATGAAAACATAATTGGATTGCCTTAAGTTCTTCTTTGATCTTCTATTGAACATTTTTCTTAAAGCATATCTAAACCCCAAAATAAACATTTAATGTAATGCTTATTTTTGTTCCCATTAGAGAGATCCATCGTCCCTATTTTTACTGTAGACTAAAGCTGATGGGAACATCCAATATTTTGAGTTGTCACCAGAACAGGAAGAGAGGGGAAATGTGTTCCATCAACAACTGTTTATGATGGATTTCCATTACATTGGAGATATTTTCCTCACTTTAAGTTGTACCTGCAGGGCAGATAATGAAGGATTTTTTAACCACTTACTACTCTATAAAAAAAGTTTGGATTTTAGATATACTTTACAACAGTGTGAGAGTACAAATACTTTCTGTTGAGGTTAACAGTAGAAGCTGCATACTCCTTAGTGAGCTAGGCACTTCCAGAACTAGGAATTGTAAAATGCTTCTGTTTAAAAAGACTTCTTTAATTTTTGCACTATGGTAATAATTCTGGTTTACCATACCTCCACACTGTCTGCCACAATCTGGGATCAGGCTCAGAGTCCAGTAGCTGAAACAGCAGGCACATTTGTGGTATAACAGGTGGGGTTTGGTACACAAGCAGACGGTAGTAGTATAGGAGCAGACAGAAGCGTAGTCAGCGAACAAACCGAGGTCAGTAGCCAAAGGTATCTGGTATGAAGCAGAAGACGATGAGTAGTCGGTGAATGAACAGCCAAACGTTGGTACACAGGTAGCAGGATGAGCAGATTGTATCACAGGGGGAGCAGGAAGCAAGATATTGGCAGGAGCACAATCATCTGGCAAACGGAAAGTGCAGTGGCATGGCTAAAATAGGAAGTTCAGGGGAGGAGTTCAGAGTTCAGCAGAAACTATGTTTACCTGAGGATTACACATGAGAGCAGGCAAGGAGCTATCCAAGGTTTCAGAGTGGCAACGCAGGTAGAGCCACCACCAGACACAGCAAAGGCCCTGGGTTCAGATCAGGATCCTGAAACTATCCCTCATTTGGAACCAAATGCCTCTGTCCCTCTTTCCTCCTCAGTTGTCCCTTTTTTGGTCTGATGTACAGATGTCTTTGAAAAGGTTCTATTTAACTACCATGTTATTCTGCATATTCTGCTAAATATATTTTAATATTTCAAAAAAACTGTATAAGGCCCCTTTCACACTGTCTGATCAGGAAATGATCTGTGGACAGATCTCCTCCTGATCAGAGCAGTATGAAATGGATGTTACCACTGTGACATATGTGTCGTCTGTTTTTTTCCTCCATCTTGTGATGTGGGAGAAAACTGAAATGATCGGATGCAATGTTGGTTTATGGGGAATCATCCGTTTACATTAGATCACCCCCGATCCAGCATGGTCAGGTCCAGCGAAACGGAACACTGCTCTCTTGGTTTTTCCGGACCTAACCAGAGCCGGGGCAACCAGATGTCAATGGACACCCATCCGTTTAGATTAGGCTGCCCATTGACTTACGTTGGGCATCTAATCGGGTCCATCTGGAAAAGCTGACAGGCGGACCTGATCAGACCATCCATCTGAAAGGGGCCTAAAGGAAAAGTAACCGTTGAAAAACAATTCTGGTTTAATGGTTTGCTTAACTTGGTGTGTGGCAGCAGTGTGTCCATTGCCTTAATACATTGTATTGGAAGGTCTCCCTCTTTCTCATCTCAGAAAGTTGGAAGGTGTGGTGCACTAGTAATAGTGTAATGCATGTACTGAGACACCCAACCAGCTGCTCACTAACCACATGTGGATTTTAGGTGCCTTCATGCTGTTCACAAAAGCCTCAGGGCAGGCATGTGCATGAAGCCAAATCTAGTTTCTTTGATGTATGTTTTGTCAAAAAAGTTTGTTAACTGAGTTTTCAACTCTAGTTTCCATTTGCAGTGTGTTCCACACAACTCTTGAGCTGGCCATTTCAGCAAATTTCAGCCGGCTCTTGGTGAACAGGCTGAAATTCACTCAGTGGGTGGCCCTATCAGCAGCCTCCCGCCCAACAACCTTTGCCCAGAAAATTGAAGGAGACGGGCTGAAAATTCTCGGCCAAACAGTGACTGCGCACAATCAGCAACAGTCACTTTTTGGGTATTCTGACAGTGGCAAACCCACTGCACACCCAAAATATCTAACAGTGTATAGCCAACTTTACAGTTTACTGCATGGATTTCAGGGTGTCTAGTAAAAAGATAAAAACAATATATGTATATATGTGTAAATAGATATACTGTATATACAGTTCAATGCACTAGTGTAATAGACTCAGGACTCTGTAACACAATAAGCCCTCGTTCACACTAGACGCAGTACGTTCCGGCCAGATTCTGGCTGGAACGCACTGCATCACATTGCGGCCGGCTCACTATGTTGTGGGGCAGGAGGGGGCGTGGTGGTCCATTGAAGTAAATGCTGCAAGCACTATTTTGTTTGGACTGGACCGGACCACAGGCATTGATGTGCCTTGTATTCCCGTGCGGCCGAAAGCATTGCGGCCACTGGGCATGGCTACAGTGCCATTCACTTCAATGGACCGCCACGCCCCCTCCTGCCCCTCATGTACTGGTACATTTGTTCTGAACTACTTGTTAAATCATACCCTAAGATTTAAATTAATAATCTTATTGTATGATTTATCAAGTAGTATAGAACAAATGTACCAATACATGGTTATATTAGTAAAATCGGTATTGCATTTACATTGCATGTCCCTGAACACTAGCTGCATGGAGCATTACATTTGTCTATATATATATATATATATGAATATATATACTGTATATGTATATATAACATACGTAGAAGTGTGCAGGGGGCATGCAATGTAAATGCAGTACCGATTTTACCAATATAGCCATGTATTGGTACAACTGTTCTATACTACTTGATAAATCATAATATAAGACTTTTCATTGAAATCTTATGGTGGGATTTACATGTAGAACAGAACATGGATATATTACTAAAATCTGTATTGCAATTACACAGCATATCTCCAAACACATGGACTGAATACACTTTGCAGGAAGTGTTTAGTCAAATGCCTGTAAATGCAACACAATCCAGATTGTTCCTCGTCAGTTCTGCTCCCAGACAGTACATTGACAGTACATGTGTGCAAGTGCTAAAATGTACTGTCCATGTTCAGCCAGGGCCGGATTTCCCACAAGGCCAACCAAGGCCGGCCTTGGGGAAGCAGGGAGTAGAGGGGCAGCAGGGGTGTGGAATTCCTATCTCCCGATGCCTGGGCAGGTAGTTGTTTTCTACATTTAGCCCTGCTTTGGGCAAGCAGAGCTAAATGTACAGCAGGGAAGCCACCGCTTGTTTTGTACAAGTGATCTCAGCGACATTGTATGCAGCCTGCAGGTCTGCCATTCTCCATGGGGGCTGGCGGGCAGGGGGGCGCATTGGGGAACCTGGTCTTGGGGCAGCAGAGAGAGTAAATCCGGTCCTGTGTACAGCTAAAGACAGATACGTGCAAATAAATATAATTAATGATGTTAACTGTTTTTTTTTCTTTTCAGATTTACCTCTTAAATTGCGCTGTCTGGCTGTACCCTCCCCCCTCCTTCTCCTCCGTGCCGACTGGATCTCTGTGATACACACACACACACACACACACACACAGAGGCTGGCTGCTACAGAGGATGGTCGGCCGTTCTGTCTCCCCACCGGCGCTGCTGCAGCTCTTTCTCTGTCTGTCGCTGTGGGCGAAAAAGGACAGCTCTTGCGGGCCCCTGTAAATTATGGGGTCCAGAGCAGCTGCCCCTTTTGCCCCCTGGTAAAGATGGCCCTGCACATATATATTTAATGAGTACAGTTGCCCTATGGGGGTTTCCAGAATACCACCATTCCAGCCTATTAAACATTCTAAATAAAAGAATGTGTACCCGTATTACATAATATGCAATAACCACTAATGATACACAGGCTAGCTTATAAATATCAAACACAGCAAAAACGAGAAAGTGAAGTTTTCAAGTATTTAAGTAAAATTACCACTATCAGCTTTAAAAATGAATCACTATATTAGTCATTATACTGAACAAATGTAGTCATATCATTTGGAGAGATGAGCAAGAGTCTTAAAATTCACTGACAATTCACTGGTCTTGACCCTCCACTTGCATTACACTGGGAAAATTTTGCAAATTTTCCCTTGTTATTCTTTTCTGTTTAGTCTGATTATTTTATGAGGTCTGGTCTGCATTGGGATAGTACCAGCAGCCTCTAGTTTGGCCGTACAGTATAATTCAAGTTCATTTTATTTACTGTCATATAAAGGAGAGCAATGCTTACAGCCAGATCTAATTTAGGAGCATATTTACTGGTTGGGTGTATAATTCAATACATTGAATCATTTATTAAACTCTAAAGCAATACATTATGCAGGAATATCATCCATGTATCCAAACCTTATATATTATATAATCATGTCTACATAGAAAACTAATTTTTATTTCAGAAAAAAATGATCTCTGAAAAACCCAGAAGAGTTCTGCATAAGGTATTCTGCATATTAATAATGTTGTTATCATATAGACATATGTCCCAATTGAAGGCACACTGACCATCTGTACCATAAACATAACAATTGTATTTTTCACAGTGATGCTTCTCCTTTCACTGTCCAGTCACAGATTGGGGTAGGTCCAGGATTACCTGGACTCAGAGGAAGTGGGTTGAATGATGCTGCCCATCAGATTGAGCACATTGAGCTGTAGAAACAAATTTGAATATTGCAACAAAAGCTGATTTTGATATTTTATCTTTTGATGGGTTATTGATAGATCATATTTTTGGCCATGTTCTGTTTTAGTACTGCAGTGTTGACTACATGTCCTACATGCTATAAAATGTTCCCTGTCTGCAACAAACATCCCCAAGGAATATCACAGAGAATTCACATGCAATAATTGATACATACTGTATGTCATGTCACACAGTTTGTATGGTTAAACATCTATTTTATGTTTAACGACACAATTCCCTTGTTAGGTTTACAGTTTATGACCAATAAATCCAAGCAACCAGATTTACTTATTGTAGTCTCAACAGGTCACCGGCACACACACAGATGTATTGAAAATCTCCTATTTATTACAAAATGTCACGACTTGTCATTAGAAGCTTTTTCCAAGAACCTCCCGCACTCCTTACGGTCTGCAACCTCCCAATGGTGGTGGTGCTCTGGTGATCATACGGATGGCGCTGTGCAAACCTCAGAATAGTGTTAACAGGTCACAGGCACACACACAGATGAATTCAATATCTCTTAGATATGTTTATTGAAAAATGTCACGACATGTCATTTGAAGCTACTTTACAGATTTACTTATTGAGCGCTCCCACACAAATTGTAACCAATAGGTCCATGCAGCAAACTTTGAAATGCAAGAGGTGCTCAGGCTTATATATGATGATATAGATGTTAATATTATTTAACTTAAAGCTAAACTCCAGTAAAATTAAAGGTCTTAAGGCCTCTCTTCCCCCCCCCCTGCAAGAGTTGAAGGTAAGTTAAACAGTCTTTTCTGTTCTGTTCAAAAATAAGTAGGAACCCTTTTTGTGCGGGGAGAGCCCCACTGACAGTTTACTTTTTATTTGACCTTTATTTCAGCCTTAAAGAAGGGGAGGAAGGTTTTGAACAAAAACTTTATCTCCTCAATATGTGTTTGATAAACAATACTGTTTAAAAGTATAAACCAGGGGACCTCAAACTACGGACACGGCCCTCCAAGGTCATTTATCTGGCCTACCCATCATGCAGAGCAGAAACGAGGGTCCGGTAAGTGACCTGGCCGCACTATACCAAATCTGCACCAAATCAGTGACCACCTCCCCCCCCTCCTATCCACTGGACTTTTACACCTTTGCAGGAGAGGAGAAAAGGGAGGAGTCAGCAGGGATAATTTAGTGTCTGTGTTCAAGGAATACAATTTGCGTCGACACTACGAAACTCAACAAGATAAATATGATTGTTTGGTCAGACAAGTGAGAAAAGATAAAATATTAAAACTGAAAAATGGATTGACAACTCGGCAAAATACTTTTGTGAAGCAGAAGCAGCTAAATATTTCATCACTGCGAACAAGTTTTCAAGTTGCCAAGCTAATAGCGTGCACTGGCAGACCATTCGTAGAGGGTGAATTTGTTAAAGAATGCCTTCTATCTGTTACCAAAGAGATGTGTCCAGAGAAGGCTGACTTATTTAGTACTTTCAGGACCTACAATGACACAACGCATTTAAGAAATGGGGGACAATTTGCATCAGCAAATGTCAAAAAAACTTTGCTATTTTTCGTTGGCACTCGACAAAAACAATGATGTTCGTGATTCTGCACAACTTCTAATTTTCATTCTGGGACAAATCAATATTTTGAAGTCACAGAGGAGCTTGCTGCACTAAAAAGCATCAAATGAACAACAAACGGAGAGGATATCTATGAAAAGGTTTGTTAAACTGTGAATGATTTGGAGCTAGACTGGGCTAAACTAGCCAGTGTGACAACTGATGGTGCTCCTAACATGATGGAGTCTTTGAAAAGGAGTGGTTGCACGCATTAACCAAGAGATGGACAAACACAACCATTCACATCCAATAGCTATACTAGAGCCATAGTTAGCTCCTTTTGCACCCGAGGCAAGAACAGAAAATTGTGCCCCCCAACAGACGTGTGCGGTATGTGACATCATGCGCCCCGCCTCCAGGATGGAGAAGCGCATGAGCATAATGCACTGAAGGCCAAATCCATAATAGCATAAAAATGTGTTTCATTTGACGAAACTAAAGAAAACATTGTTAGTTTCGGTTTATTTCGAGCAACATTTTTTTTAGTCTTTACACATGTCTAGTTGTGTTTTTTTAATTTTTTACTGTGGGGGGGGGGGGGCTTCGGGGAAAAATCAGAGTCCTCTGCCCATAAAGGTGGGGGAGAGCAGCAGGGATCCGAGGAGAAGCTGGAGCATGTGACGCTCCTCTTTTCCCTGCTGAGCCACGGCTGTGTTGGCCGCCTGGCACCCCTGTTGTCAATGGCGCCCTGTACTCGTCCATGGCAACAGGTGCGAGGGGGCGCAGCCAGGCCTCTCAGCTGCACCTGAGGCGAGTGCCTCACCCGCCCCATGGTGGCTACAGCCCTGAGCCATACACTGCCTCATCCACCAACAAGCGCTATGTTGTAAATCACTGAAGTGGGACTCTGTCATAAAAACTGTGGTATGTTGTGTTAACTTCATTGGAGTTCATGCACTAAACCAAAGACAGTTTCAGGAATTTCTGTCTGAGCTAAATGTTGCCTATGAAGATATTCTGTACCACACAGAAGTCCGTTGGCTGAGTCAAAGGAGAGTTTTGAAACAATTTTATGACTGCTTTTCTGCTTTCAGAAAACAAAGAAGTACCAGTTTTTAAAGAGGCAGAATGGAAATGGCACTTTGCCTTTCTGACAGGTGTAACAGAGCTACTCAATAGTTTAAATGTGCTACTTCAGGGAAAGGGGAAGCTCATCTGTGAAATGCATTCACATGTGAAAGCATTTGAAGTAAAATTAGACTGCCTCATTAAAGAAGTGAAGGAAGAAAACTTCTGCCATCTCTCCACAACGCAAAACCTATTGGCGGAAAAACCAGCAGTTGCATTCCCAAACAAAACATGTGTGGATTCACTGCAAATGTTGCAAAAGGAGTTTCAAATTAGATTTAAAGAGCTTCATCTCCATGAACAGGACATACAGCTTTTCAGGAACTCATTTTCTGTTGACATTGAAATTGTAGATCTGATTTACCAAATGGAACTGGCCGAACTACAGAATTGCGATTCTCTGAAAGACGTATTCAAGTCAAGTGGCCTTACTAATTTCTATGCATGTCTCCCCTCTGAAACATATCTAAATCTCAGGAACCATGCACTCAAAATGACAACCATCTTTGGCAGCACCTATGTCTATGAACAGACTTTTTCCAGAATGAACAATAGAAATCACCAGCACTTCGTAAATTAAATTCAAAAAAAGTCAATTTATTTGGACTAAACGTCACACATCGCATAATCCAACGTTTCGGGACCACGCAGGGTCCCTTCATCAGGGCAGAGAAGTCACATCTTAAGTTGCAAAAAAATGTTTAAAGTTACACATGAAAAAGAATTAAAAAAAACTAATTTTTTAAAAAAGTCCCCACCCATACATACACGCATGCAAACATGCATCGCGTGCGAAAACGCCGATTGTGCCCATTACGCCGCACATGTTACATATCGCCACAGTCACTGATAACACTAAACTGATGAGCGCTAAAAGCGTTTAAAGTGTCGCCTATGGTCAATTTTGGGTATATTAGTTTTTTTGCGATTTCACGGGTACGCGCATTTTTATAGCTTGACATGTTTGGTGTCTATTTACCCGACGTGACCCCGTCTTTTATATTTTACCAAAAAATTGTTTCCTAGCATAATGACAAAAAAACTTTTTTCCCCAAAAAATTTTCAGTAATTTTTCCTTAATCTAGTAAAAAATAAAACCCGCAATGGTGATTAAATACCACCAAAAGAAAGCTCTGTCTGTCCCCAAAAAATGGTATAAAATTCATTTCAGTACAGCATTGCATGACAAAAAAAATGTCAGTCAAAGAACTGTAGCACTAAATACTGAAAAATGGCCTGGCCAGGAAGGGGGTGTAAACGCCTGGCTAGCAAGTGTTTAAAATTGTTCTTCATTTTAAATACTGTATTGTTTTCTCCTGTTTTTTTGCACTATAGATAAAATATGTGTAGTGTGCTTAGGAATTCGTTCACATTTTTTTCAAACTATAGTCCGGCCCCCCAACAGTCTGAGGGACAGTGAACCGGCCCCCTGTTTAAAATGTTTGAGGACCCCTGGTATAAACAGAGCAATAGTTATCCCTAGAATAAATATTAGAAAGCTGCAATAAATTATATATAAACTCAGATATCCAAATGTGTAATTTAGTGCTCATTCACACGTATGGCAGACAGTGTGCATCCAAGTGCGGGTAAGTGTGGGCATCCAGGCCTGTCCTTTTGATTGTTATTACTGAAAGTGAAAACAAATACTACATTTTGGGTTGCCTTTAGAACAGGAATAGATGAGAACTCTTCCAACGGGGACAATAGTTCTGGTGACCCTGCTGACCACCAGGGATCTCCCTATCTTTGGAAGGATTTCCCAATAGCTTCTTGCTGTGACTATCAGAAAGGAAGTAAAGGAAAATCTCAGTGATGAGGCACAGATGGCAAATAAAAAGCTTAAAAGCTGGCAGGAGTTACAATCCTCCCTTACTTAATCCAAAAATAAAAAAACATTTTGCCTTCAGTTCTGTTTTAAGTTACATTTTTAGGTACAAGCCCTTAGTTAGAACAAGACAGTTGTTGTGTTATGTGTAAAATTAAATGCGTATGATTATGAGTATATCCCATTAGATCTCTAAGCCTTCATAGCACAGTCTGCACATTTACAGGTCATCTAATGCAAACACTACATATAAAACTGCGGTTTCCATGACTGGTTCAAGTGTTTGGAGCTCAGGCTTGCTGAAACATCTCCAAAATTTTCATTTGGGAAGACAAGGATTGGGTGCTAAAAGCAGGGCACTACACAAATGCCACAGTACAGGTTGACGCGTGTCATTGAGGAACCACACTTCCACAGTGGGGTGTGGCCCGCAAAATACATCAAGCTGTAGCTTTGTGTGTATACAGGGCTTTGCTTTTGGCACACGTTCAACATATCCGATATGGATATCTGTGAGATCTTTCAGCTTGACAGCACTTTAAAGCAGAACTAAACTTTCCTTTGTTAATGTAATCTCTGCAACATATTTGCAAATACATTTCTCCTTTGCTTTATTTGACGGTTGAGAATATGCTGAGCAGGAGGATATAGTAATTTTTTTGGTTGCTGGGTTGATCTTGTAGGTAGATCCCAGAGGTCATCGAATGTCCCCCTTTTCTTCCTCAATTTGCCAATGTGCCAAAGCCATTTCACATGTTAAGAAGGAGGAGTGTAATTTGTAGTACAGTCAATTGTTGGCTCCTCCCAAAATGGTGAGTGTTTTTTAAAAAAAACAGCCAGGTTTAAGAAAAAAATGCAGGCATGCATGCATGAACCATACATTTTTCCATAAATGTATCTCTTTTACAGGGATTGCATGAACACATATGAACAGTTTAGTTCTGCTTTAAGGACTTGACTGGTTGCACTCTCTATATATTTAAATATACACAGTGTAGTGCATATTTAAATATACACAGTGTAGTGTGTGTATGTATATATATATATATATATATATATATATACATACAGGAGGGGGGGATAGCGGATTGCTGGTTTATGCAGGCTACAATTCACCGGCTAAATGTTTTCCATCCCTAAGGCTTATCAGAATATGTCTTAGCTTACACACACATAATTGTAAGTATTAGCGAGGGGAAAAAGAGTGGTTAGCCACATTGTACTCAGGGTAGGATGTGGAGGGGAAAGATAGGCAAAAAAAAAGTATTTGTTGGATATTCTTAGTTGAGGATAAATGAACAATTCCTACATGAGTTCCATTTAACTAACTGGTACGGCAGCAACTGTACCACCAACAGCCTGGACTCATGAGGTTTTTTGTTGCGAGAACAAGTTGAAGACTGGGTGTGTATTTCTGTTCATTCAGCTGCTTGCCTTGTCACTAGCAGTAGCACATGCAACCTACCTGCTTGCATTTTAGTTTTGGTTGGAGACTGATCACTTGCTTGATTGTTATACAGTATGTCTCTGGGAACACTAATGAGAGTTCTAACCAACGTGATTGACTCCAACAAGATACTGCTCAGTCCCTCTCAAGGTCTGCTCTGCTCTGCTCTATGTTTCACCACAAACAGGTTTAACCTTTAAGATTAAGCTGGTCTGTGGTGAAACTTGTTAGGGCAGACCTTGAGATGGACTGAGCGGTATCTTGTTGGAGTCAATAAAGTCGTTTTTATTGGCGGTATGGCATCAGATTGCGGCTCTTAGGAATTTATGGACTAATAAGGGTTCACCTAAGTATTCTGTGTTTCTGACTCCTGCCCCAGTCATTTGATTATTGTAGATTATGAAGACTTTGCTATACAAGTGTGTCACCATTTTTGTTTTACAAACAACAGGAAACTTTGCTAGAGATATCTCACCACTGCAAAAAGTTAATAAAAGCCATATTTTACTTGAATTTGCTAGCAAACACCCATACATGCAATATCAATAGATTTTAGAGAAGGATTCTGGTCAAAATTTTTTTTTTTCTCATTTTTATTGATAGTGCTGTTTAGATTTCTAAAAATCACATATGAAAAATTGTGTATCTGTTTCAAGAGCCGAAAATACTGTCAATAGGCCATCTAGTGATCGGTAATGAACATTCAATCGCTGCAGATTGACCTGATTTGCAATGAATTTGTGTTTTGTAAAAATAACTTGCTGGGCAAACCCTGGTAAGGATGTCTTGCCTATGGAGTTTCAAGTTAACAATAAGAGAATGGTGATTCAGCACAGCAAAATCCACATGAAACTGAAATCTCACTTTGTGCAGGTCTGGCCTTTAGAAACTATACATAGAAGCAAACCGTAACACATTATTTGGTTATATTACTCACACCTAGCTAACCACATTGACATATGAATAACTGGATTAGAAAGAAAGCTGAATTAGTTCAAGTGTAAGTGGTTTTGTTTTTAGAAAATACACTGGCAAAACCTTATATATTACATTTTTTATATATTGAATATGGCCAAGCATGTAGATTAGATATAGTCAGTGGAGTTGTGTGACCCTTGCATATGTATAAAAACATAACCCATGTGTAAGTTTACAAAACCGATAATCCTTTTTAAAAGAAAGTAAGTAAACTAAAATTCTTGCTAATCGATTGAGCTCCTTCCTACCCTCCTATATTCATAATGATCAAGTGGGCTTCATTAGGGGTAGGCAAGGCCCCGATCAAATTAGAAGGGCCATTGATATTATCACTTTGTTGCAGTCAGGGTGGGATGGAGGGCAATCACAATCTGGGGTTCTGTTGTCCATAGACTTACAAAAAGCCTTTGATTCAGTGTCTTGGCAATACCATTTCCAGCTGCTTGAGAGATGGGGTTTTGGCCCCCTCTTTCTGAGCACGTTGCGGGCCTTATACACCACTCCGTCAGCACAAATTAGGCTACAGGGCCACATCTCTGATTCCATAGCTATCTCTAAAGGCACACGTCAAGGTTCTCCACTTTCCCCACTGCTTTTTGCATTAGCGATAGAACCCCTAGCGATTGCGATCCGTGCTAATGTTAATATTAAGGGAGTGGGCTGTGGTAGGCAGGAGCATAAGTGTGCTTTATTTGCGGATGACTTGCTCCTGTTTGTTACTTCCCCCTTGACCACACTTCCTAATGTCCTGTCATTGTTGACTCAATTTCCTGGGGTATCTGGATTGCGGGTCAATGGATCCAAATCATTGGCTCTTAATATCAATATGCCCCAG
Source organism: Nanorana parkeri (assembly GCF_000935625.1). NCBI lineage: Eukaryota > Metazoa > Chordata > Amphibia > Anura > Dicroglossidae > Nanorana > Nanorana parkeri. The sequence goes on from NW_017306485.1 coordinate 1,677,501, forward strand.
GAATTGTGGTCTCGGCTGTCGGAACATTTTGATTTTGCCTGGTCCACGGAGGCTTTGCAATATCTAGGGATTAAACTCACACCTGTCTTTTTACAACTATATAAGAAAAACTATATACCCCTGGGACTCCTGTAATTTGTCATGGCTGGGTCGCATTCATGCACTCAAAATGACGTTGCTCCCCAAGATCCTATATTACTTTCAGGCTCTACCCATAGCTAGCCAGATCTTTTGAAATTCCAATCCTTAATTATTAAATTTGTTTGGCATGGAAAACATCCTAGACTCTCAAAAAATGTACTGCATCGTTCTAAACGGACAGTCACCTCACACTCCTCTGGCTCCCGTCTTCCATAATCCTAATTTCCCCCCTGGGGCATCTCCTGGAGCATTCCATTGGTGGCAAGACAAAGGCCTGTTACGCATAGCACAATTCTTTAAAGGTCGTAAGCCACTTACTTTGACCTACTGTTGGGAGGTTTTGCACATGCCATCTTCGGAATACTTTCACTATAGGCAATTGTTACACTTTTTAGGTTCTTTGAAAACACCTAACCTGATGTCTCCCTTTAAAACAACCTACGAACATTGGTGTCTTGGAGCCAGGGGCCAGAGGGGGGGCGTCTTGCTGCTCTTTCCCCTCTTGGTAGACTCTGAAAGTAAATTACCCTATATGTTAGCTTGGGAACAAGACCTGGAAACGGTTATTCCACTGGATGTCTGAAATCAATGTTGTTCCCGTGTGTCATCTGGTTTACTTAATATTTCACTAATAGAAGCTAATTATAAGGTTTTATCTAGGTGGTATATGGTTCCTGCCAGATTAGCGAGAAAATACCCAGAGGTTTCTCCTCATTGTTTTCGGGGATGTGTTCACCCGGGCATAATGTATCACATATGGTGGGAATGCCCTAAATTGAGACCCTTTTGGAACTGGCTTTATGCTCTAATATTTAGGGTTACTGGGATGAGGATCCCACGAGATCCCCAATATGTGTTGCTGAATTGCCCAATTCCAGGACTGTCTAAAGCTTTGGATAAATTAATTATTCTCTTTTTGTTGGCAGCCAAAATAACCATAGCTAGGGCTTGGAAATCGCCAACAATTCCATTCCAATTGGTCAAACAAAAAATGTTGTGGATTATGGTCCATGAGAAACTTCACAGCATCCTCCAAGATACTAAAAAATGCTTTGAATTGACCTGGACCCCCTGGATGTTATATACAGGCGTGCTGGAAACCGGGTAATTCCCATTGTACAATTTTTCTGGTATTTTTTTTCTGGGTACTTTGTTTAATGTTTAAGTAGATGTTGGGCTATTTGGTCGGGGATAGATCTACTCTTTTCGGACTCTTAAGCTGTTCTGCTTCTTTTAGTATCTATTTCCTTTTCCTCTTCTTTTTGTCTGTTTCTTCCTTCTTTAGGCTCGCACACGTGAGCTGTTTAGTACATTGATGTTGGACAGAATGTCTTCTATCTATATAGATATGGAGGAGATCATAACAAATGTTTACTTCAGACACATCCCTATGCCTGATAGTCCTCTCAGACTGTCTTGATTTTGTTTTTGCTGATGGGGGATAATTTGGCAAGAGTAGGTGGATAGATATGTTCTGTTTCACAGAATTATTATGCATTGTGTGTATGGTTTCTAGTGATCCCCTCTTACTACTTGACTATGCTAATGTGGAAGACTCTGAAATGCAATTGTATGCTATACTGTTTGTGCATCATGTGCTATCCTGTTTTATTCTATTCTGGAAAAATTAATAAAATACTTTGAAAGATAAAAGAAATTAAGTATGACATTTCTTCAAATGTCCCCTGCATTTCATAGCTGTCAGTGTTGAAAACATGCGCACACAATATGGCTCCCACTGGTTACCATTGCAGGGAACTAAACTAGCAGGACAGGCCCAGACCACAGTTTTCTTTAAAGGAGAACTATGAGGTGAGTGATTTTCACTCAGCCTCATAGTTTGAGCAGACGTGTAGTTGAGCAGCCTCATAGTTTGAGCGTCGGCTCAATAGATCGGGAAGAACGGACGGGGGAGGGTACAGCTGGCTCTGCCTCTAGATAGGCAGAGCCAGCTGTCACTCTCGCAGCTGGGTGGATATCCACAGTAATGTCGGGATCAGTCCCGAGCTTTGGGTCACAGGAGGACGCTAGTTTGTGTCCTCCAATGACCCTTGGGAGAACTATGGGGAAAAACACTTACCCCATAGTTCTCCTTTAAAAAAAATAATCTTAACTTTATATTAGTAGCCCTGGCTACTTAATAAACTGTCAAAGTTGTCCAGAGATTATATTCAGGGATTTGAATGGTTGTGTTGATTTTGATTAGTCTGGGATTCTTCTTTGATGGGGTTTTGAAGGGTAAGCCAGGCTGTTATCTGCTGGGGTTTTTAGTCTAATTATTTCCTCCTCATGCTTCAGTGCATGAGGTGCTGATCTCATGCTGATATATCATATATGAGGTGCTGATATATGGTTTCATATTACTCTGTAATTTGCTCTTTACTTTCAAGAGCTCATTAGTACATTACCTGGATAGTAGGTAGTTTGGTTGTTGTTGAGTTGTTGGAAAGTTTATATATCCAGGCTACAGTTATGGGTTGAATGGTTTGGGAAAATTGTGCCTAGTTATGTAGATGTGTGGTTTTAAAATGGGTATTGTTTTGAACCACCAGGGATGTAGTGAAAGTTCAGCTATAGCAAATTGATTTATGAGTTAAATCCATAATTTTTTTCAAATCCATCCTATCACCTATCCATTCATTTTAATGTTCCTCAGTCCTGAGACCTGCTGACTGGCCACTTACTCCACCTTTTCCTAGGCATTCCAAGGCATTCTCATGCCAGGTAAGAGATAAAACCTGTGTCTGCTCTGAGGCCTTCTCCCACTTTAACACCCATGTTTCCACATTCTCACCTAATTTCGTTTAGTGTTTATATACATCCAATAATTATAAGTAAGAATATGAATGCTTCCGTGCTATGAGGCAATACAATATAGCCATCTTGGGGTAGCCCAAAAGCAGGCACCTGTGTAAACAAGGGCAACAGAAGGTAATAGGGTATAATATACAGCAGTGGAAGGGTTGCCAGTAATGTGGAGTATGGGAGAGAGTATTTATTCCAAAATTTGTTACTGGAAGCAATGGATAACAAATATAAGAAACAATTATCATAATCTACCATCTATATCTCTATCCATTAATCCATCACAAAGCACATCTGGTGGTAAACAAGACAATGAGCAGTTATGGAAAGTCTATACCTAATCACTCTGTATTAATAAGAGAACATATTTAAACATTGTAGATTGCAAACACACTACTGTGCATCTGTCACCCCCCCTCCCCCCCAACTTATAGACTCTTTTTGCTGGTTCTGCAAAAAAGCAGAGATACGCAATAGGACTGGAGAATGTCATCAAAAAGTCACACCTGCTGTAGGGCCAGGGGAATGAGAGTGGATTCTATTACTGCCAGAGGGGGTATCTGCTATTGAGTACCTCTCATAGTGATTGTTGCAGTTTTTCCACTATGGTACAGTGCTTGCAAAAGTATTCACTACCCTTGGTGTTTTCCTGTTTTATTGCATTACAACCTCTAATTAAAATTGATTTTTGAGGGGTTTGTAGTATCATTTGATATACACAACATTGCTACCACTTTGTAGGTACAAAATAATTTTTATTGTAATACAAATAATAATTAAGGAAAAAAAACTGAAATCATAAAATATGATTTATTACAGAATATTTGTTGGAAGCTTAAGGTCTATAGTGACAAATACTAGGAAGAATTTGTTTAGCTAAATGTTATTTCTTGCTGTGGGTGTGTTTGGTTTTTCTTTATCTACTCGCCTCTTTTTTCTACTGTCTCCTTCCTTCTTCATTCCCTCCTCCGGGCAGCAGGTTAGAGATAGTATCTCAGAGTCTTAACAAAGGTAACTCCTTATATTAAAACTTTTAACTTTCCAGGAATTTAATTCCCCGCATAAAAGAAATCTTTTCTTTTTTTAAGGTCTAAACAAGCAGACATAACATGTCTGCAGGAAACGCATTGCTCTAAGACTTCCTGCCCTAAATATTTCTCCGCAATGTATCCCTAAACTTGTTTGGCAAACACAAGTACGAAACAGCAGGGAATCCTTGTAGGCTTTAATAAGGCTTTTGCTTTCTCATGTCACTTGGAACTGTCGGACCCTGATGGTTGCTATATACTAGGCAGGTATACTAGCCATGGCCCCTTTTTTACTCACTTAAACTTATTAACATACATTCTCAAGGGATCCTTCTTCTATGTGGAGATTCAAATACTGCTCTTCAGCCTACGTTGGATAAACGGATGCTTGTTCAGAGGGGGCACAATGACGTTTCAAACCCTTCATCGTGGATTTTATGTGATCATCTTCCCCAGCATTCCTTAGTAGATTCTTGGAGGGAATTGAACCTTTTAAACAGGATTACACATACTTTTCTCGTCTTCATGATAATTTATCTAGGATTGATCATGTATTTGTTTCAAATACTATGATCTCTCAAATCTCTAAATCTGACATACTACCAACACACTGGTCAGATCACGATTAGTGATGGGCCAAACAGGCCTGAGTTCGGTTCGAATTCGAACTTTAGAACATCCAAAAAGTTTGACTTCAAACTCAAACTCAATGCAAGTCTATGGGGGCAGAACTTTCAAAAACAATTGTCCCCTTTAAGAGGGCTTATATGCAAGTTATTGGCCATGAAAAGTTATGGGGATTTGGGTACTGCCCTGGGGGACATGAATCAATAAAAAAAAAACCTTTCACATAATACCGTTTTTAAAGGAGCAGGGATTTTAACATCACTTAAAGGGTAACAATAAAAATGAATAATTCCTTTAAATATCGTGCCTGGGGGTCCCCTTACCCTGCCTGTAAAGTGGCACATCTGTACAATGTAAAGAACTGGCCGCAGCAAAACTGACATTTCTAAAGAAAAAAAATGACTTTTTTTTTTTAAAGCGTGCAGTTCCCCCTCCCAAACAATACCAGACCCTTTAGGACTGATGGGAATGTTAGGAGGGACCAATTTTTTTTTTAAAGCGGGGGGTTCCCCCCAAAAGTCATACCAAACCCTTAAGGTCTGGTAGGAATATTTAGGAGGGACCCCTTGTAAAAAAAAACAAAAAAAAAACTGGTCAGGTGCAAGGCTTTAGCCAATCAGGGCGCAGTATTCACAGTGCATTGTGGGCGAACAGCCCGCCGAACACCTGACAGTTCATGTGTTCGATGAACACACAAACTGCCGATGTTTAAGTTGAACTCACGTTCGGCTCGAACATCAAGCCCAACCCTAATCACGATGTACTTTGCGGGTCGAATAGTGCTTTAACTACCCTGTTTCCCCGAAAATAAGACCTACCCCGAAAGTAGGGTAGTAAATCTGGAAGACTTTGCTGGTCATAAAATACATTTCCACGTATCATGTGTACGCAGTTTAACCACTTGCTGACAGACCCCCTTCCTGGCCTGGCCATTTTTCAGTATTCAGCGCTGCAGGACTTTGACTGACGTTTATTCCGTCATACAACGCTGTACTGAAATGAATTTTATACCATTTTTTTGGGACAGATAGAGCTTCCTTTTGGTGGTATTTAATCACCACTGGGGTTTTTATTTTTTACTATATTAGGAAAAATTACTGAAAATTTTGAAAAAAAAATGTTTTTTTTTTACATTATGTTAGGAAACATTTATTATTAGCCAATTTTTTGGTAAAATATAAAAGACGGGGTCACGTCGGGTAAATAGACACCAATCATGTAAAGCTTTAAAATTGCGCGCACCCACGAAATCGCAGAAAACTACCATACCCAAAATTGGCCATAGGCGACGCTTTAAAAGCTTTTACCGCTTATCAGTTTAGTGTTATCAGTGATTGGTGGCCCTAGAATGATTGCTCTCACTGTGACATTCGCGGCGATATGTAACATGTGGCGTGTTTTTGCACGTATGCGCCCCCAACAATGTTTGCATGCGTATATGTATGGTTGGGGACTTAAAACATTTTTTTTGTTTTTTTATTCTTTTTTATGTGTAACTTTAATTTTTTTTGGGGGGGGAACTTTATTTTTTTTTCCAATAAACTTTATTGCTATCACATATGGGGGCTAATAAAACCCCCCTACGCGATAGCAAAATATGTGACAGGTCCTCTTTATGGAGACATCAGGGGTCTCCAAGACCCCTAATGTCACCTAGGACCCCCAAAAAGAAGCTGATGAAGCACAGATCTGCTCCATCAGCTTCTTTCCAGCTTCTGAAGCTGGAGAGTGATACGAGAATGCGGAAGTGATGTAATCTACAACACTTCCGCATTCTTGCAGCGGAGGGGGGACCGGAGGGAGCTCGTGTACCGATCTGCCTCTGATCCCCTGTGACACAGGCACCATGCTGATCCCAGCCTCACACCGGGCACAGCGGAGCCCGGGACCAGCGGTACAACGGCGGGGGGGATGACCGTGGAGGGGGGACACACCGATCATTACCCCATACAAGCGATCCGCTGGCTCTATAGACGGCGGATCGCTTGTATGGTAACAGGCATCGCTGCCTGTTTTTAAATATCGGGCGTTTCCCGCTCGAGCGCGCCCAGCGGCGTGCGTGAGGGGGCGTGTCTGAGCGGACGTCTAAAGACGTCCGCTCAGATCTACAGAGCTCCCGGCCGGCCATTTTTTGTATAACGGCCGGCCGCGAGGTAGTTAAGATAATATACTGTATCTCCATCCATAATTACAGAACATTTAAGATTTAAACCCAGTCATATTCCTTTTAAATTATGTCTTTAAAACATATAGAATGATTGGTACCGTTAACTATAATCCGCATAATTTTTCCTCCTCAATCCAAGTAATATTATTGACTAGGGATGGGCAAACTAAGCAAAGTTCAGATTGCTGGAAGTTTGGCGAACACAGTGGGAAGTTCAGTGTCACGATGACCCACTGTCTGACAATTCTACCCCACCGCCACAACACTTTCCATTGCAAATAACAGATTCCAGGCCAGCTGCTATTTGTTAACAAACCAGGAACATTCCCCATGTTTCCCAGCTGGTTTGCTTAAAAACAGAAGCAGGGAGTTTTGCCAGGCAAACTGACCTAACATGTAAAACCCACCCAAAGCTCATCCCTAATTCTGACATATTTATTACAAATCCTTCTACAGACCCTTTTTGTGATATTCATTATAATGTTGTTGGTTCTTCTATCTGTACTACTATCCCATAGTCGCTTGCCTCTTCTTGGCAACCTATAAATAATAATTTCCCAGCTTCCCTCCTTTGGAACTAGACCGTGAACCGACATCATAGACCTCTCTTGGCACATAGGATCACTCATTGGTTCACACATGAAATAACCCTTTTTTCCCCAAATAGAATTTGATAGAATTCTTGGAATTATGTGTCCTTCTTCCCATATAGTGATATTAACCAGCTGAGGGCTTATACCCACTTGATAAGGTTGTTTCTTCCCATTTATACTACATAACATCATATGTTTTATACAGTTTACATTTTTTCTTTTATTATGCGTAGTAATGGAACTGTGCCTGTGCATGCGGAATAACGGGAACATGCAAGATTTATTACTAAATTATTTCAATACATCTATCATGTGTCTATACCACCAGGGGCGGATTTCCCACAAGGCCAACCGAGACCCGGCCTTGGGGCAGCAGGGAGTAGAGGGGCAGCAGGGATGTGGAATTCCAATCTCTCGACGCACGCGACATGCAATTCCGGGCATTGGGCCGGTAGTTGTTCTCTACATTTAGCCCTGCTTTGGCAAGCAGAGCTAAATGTACAGCAGGCAAGCCACCGCTTTTTCTGTACAAGTGATCCTGGCGATGCTGCTGAGATCAGTTGTGTGCAGCCTGCAGGTCTGCCATTCTCCATGGGGGGGTTGGTGGGTAGGGGGGCGCATTGAGGAACCTGGCCTTGAGGATAGAGTAAATCCGGACCTGTATACCACATATTATCAGTAAATGGATTACTATATATGCTTCTCTTTTGTGAGATTAATGTCATATTATTAAAATTATTTTATGCTTGTGGGTGGTACTTTTTTTATTACTTATTTGTTCACTCCGAAATGGCAGTTATAACTGCTTTAAATACTTTGTGTTTTTTTTTTGCTCTTTACAGTTATATGCAACTTCAAAATCAGCTTCTGTTCTTAGCATGATAAGCCTAAATACTGATGTAACGATAATGGATGTAGCAGAACCTTAATGATTGGGAAGCTACAGCACAAGTCTTATCAAGTTTGGTTTCAGGTCTCATTCTTCTGTAAACAAAAAAGAAAAAATAATTGATAGCATCTAAAGTGAAATTGTACATCAATATATAGTAACAGTTTGAAAAAATATATTATTGTAGGTGGGTAAAGCACCTGGGGAAAACATACTGATAAAAGAACATAAAACAGTTTATTAAAGTAGGGCAACCTCTAGTTTTGATGGCTGTTATTACAGTAAAACATTTAATGCTGATGCACATTTATATCTTAGATCATTATTTAGAGTTTAATTGTATACAGAGACAAACAACAGAGAATGGCACACCAAGAAAATCAGACAGGCACATTAAAAGTTCTGACTGGTTTCGTGTTAAGCTGTTCTGATACAGCAGATATACAGTAGATTGTACCATTAAATAGGACTCCATAGTGGGCTTACATCTTGTTTTACTGTCCTAACCTTTTCTTTAAAGCTGGTTAGGCATGTTGCGTTCTGAATGTAAAATATCTGCACAATCCACATTTGATTGATCATAACTCTGTAATGCGAGAACCAATCCATCCAATTATTAGGTCCCTTGATTCTGCTATATAGTTCATACATCCAACCTTTCTGAGATGAGAAACAGGGAATTCCTTTAGCACTATAGGTAAGACAAAGGACCTGTCACACACCCAGTTACACAGATCATAAAGAATTAGTATGCCAAAAATAATTGGTTAAACAAATGCATATTTTCACCACGACTTTTCCTTTATACTGGCTTTTCAAAATAACAAATGCAATAATTTAGAGGCTGGATAAAATATGTTGTATTTAGTGCTGTATAACAGTTTTGATAGTTAAATAGTACATGTTTATATAGGTCTATACATCAGACCAAAGAGAGGGACAGTTGAAGAGGGATCCAGGGGTTTGGTTTAATAAAACATTCTGGTACATTTGGGAGCTAATTGTTGTTAGATCTAAAGGGATTTGTGTAATCAGCCTGTAACACACCTGGTCAATTTAAAACTGGCTTGTTCCATCTTTTCCTTTTTGTTCTCAAAATGACTTACCAGTAATCTTCAGGTGTAGATTCATAACTAAAGAAGTAAGGGTACATTGGGACCTCCTTTATTTAAAGTGATTGCATTATTATTAGATTAATTGTGTTTTATAGATGAGTGTGGTTGATTTTGCAGCTGTTTTCAATGCCAAAAACATCCAAATTAAACAAATGCCCCTGACTTCTAGCATATCCTAGATTTTTGACCTAACGTAAAGAATTAGCACCCCAAAAGTATTGACCCTAACCCTTAAAAGTATTGTTTAAATCTTAACCTGCACCCTAATAGTTAACCCAAGCCTTGTTAAACCTTTGCATGACAAAGAATCAGGTTCACCTAAATGCCACCCTCCCCTGCATACTTTCACCTTCCCTTTTCCCGCTAAACCTCTGTTCACCAGGTTAGTAAAGATAAATACTCAGAATTCTCAGGTATAAGGGAGCATGTGAATCTCTTCTTTAAACTGCCAATTGACAGCAGTAAGTTATTTAAAAAAAAATATTTTAAAATTGTCCTATCACACTGATCATGTAAGCTGCTAGTGGGGGAGACAGAAGTAGTGTTTTTTCAGGATAGGCAAGTCTGAAACAACACATGCTGGTTACCAAAGTTGAAGGGAAGATTAGAGGAAGTAAAGCAGACTTCATTTCAAAGGATTGGTCTCCCGTAATAAATAAGCATAAATATACAGTAAATACAACTACCAAATTATGTAAGATCCGATACCTCCAATGCACCACATGTGGGTTATCAACTTTCCGTGTGTGCTTCCTAATGTGTAAGATAAACCCAGACTCAACAAAAAGACTACTCTCTGCTCACAGACTTTAAACGTTGTTTGGATGTAAAGGCCCCATTGAAATCTTCCAATTATTGCAGTGATCCAAGATTAGCTCTGTCAACTTTCAAGTTTATGGCATTGGAGATGGGAGAGGAAAACAGAAAGAGAGTGGCATAAGCAGATCCTACTTATGACAGGCGAGAAAAAAAGCAATTGGAACAGGTGCCCTAATCTGTCAGAAAGCGTAGATCTTTTATTTATCAACTCTTGGGGTGGAGTTTTACCTTATGGGTGTAGCGCACCCCCTAAGGAGCAGCATACAATAGTGTAAGGCAATGGGTCTCCCTGTGTTTCCTTTGTGATGAACCTCAATAATAAATACACAGCACACCAGCACACCTTGAGATTGAAAATGCCTCAGTCCTAGAGTCAGTTGTTATGGGTTACTGCAGCTCAGTAATCTTCGTATCTAGGGGTATTTAAATTCACATTACCCATTAGCACTTACCACCCTTCATGGTGACCGATAAAAGCGAGGTCCAGACTGTATATATGTTATCATCCAGGCTGATGTAGACTCCTTTAAGTGGCAGGGTGTAGTAACTGTCTTCATTCACAGCATGATGAGCACCTGGCACAGCAGGACATGAGGTAGAAGTCACCAGTCATCTTCACCTTTGTCACCAATAGTAACCACTGGGCCTCCAGACTCAGGACTCAGTGTCAGCACATGGCTAGTCCCCAGGCTCCAGGCCTAGCCATATCACACAGTTCATAGCAGCCTCCCCCCAGACAGGGCCCAGGGGAGGAAGAGAGAGCTCACATGGTCCACCCCAAGTATGTATCTCCTTCCCCAGCATTCACCACTAGCCTCACAGTGATTGGATGGGGAGACATACCTACTCATAGCACTCTCTCTATTGGTTGTTCTGCTCTGTGGCCATGGTATACCCAGCAGCAGACAAAGGCAAACAACGACAGACTGGTTAGGGGAAACCAAATGAACATAGACTACAAATCAGCATCAGACTGCCTACAATCTGACAATAACTAAATTTAATAGCACTCCTGCCTACAGGGTGCTACACGGGAATGGCAGCTAGATTGGTTGAATGTAAAAATCCTACTATGCTGTAATGAACTGCACAGCGGGAGGGGGAGAAATGGACACAGTAATAATGAACCTGAATTGAGATAACCTGCTCTTTTTAGCTACAGACTAGGCAAGCCTTTCTCAACCTTTTCATCAGGGAAACCCTGCTAAAAATTATTATATCTACAGATCATGATACATTAGCTGCAGAACATTTGTGGTCAATGATAGAAGGGATTCCTTGCATGGTGGTTAGTGCTGGTCTTGTTACACTGGTGGCCAGAGAACAAAATGTCCATTACATTGGTGGTCAGTGAGAAAAATTTCCATTTCAGTGGTGGTCAGTGTAGGGTCCCCATACATTGAGAAACAGTGGTAGGAATGCTCATTACATTGGTGCTTAGTGGGAAGAATCTTCCCCTTATATTATTATTATTATTATTATTATACAGGATTTATATAGCGCCAACAGTTTGCACAGCGCTTTACAATATAAGTAAGACATTACAATACAATTCAAGACAAGATGGCAAGGGGGGCCCTGCCCGTGAGGGCTTACAATCTAGGCAAATAATACAGTATGATCATTGGTGTCAGTGGTTACTCATCTGGGAAAAGAGAAGAGAAGACCCAGTGGTCCCATGCTGGTGGTATAGCTGAGTGAAGTTGGTGCCAGAACTATGTGGGCACCATCAGATGGGAAATAATCCATTAATGCCCACTGTGCAACAAACCAGTAGCAACCTCTAGTTGAATCCTAGGATTCCACGGACCCTGGTTGAGGAAACCATCCAATATGCAAACAGAAGTGTAAGAATGGCAGAAGTTAAACAATTTCCAAATGTCTAATTATTTATATATACTCATGTATTGACTGTTGTTTGAACCTGAGTGAAATACTTCAAGGATTATATGTTCTGAAATGATGTGTAAACAACTGACATGTGGCATAAGACAAACAGCACCATTATGTAATGTGTATGGGTGCAAACACTTTATTGCACATTTCGGTTCTGCAATGTTAATAAATGTTTTGCACACTACTGCTTTATTTATAATATAATTATTTTTTTTCGCAAATATTGCTTTTTTTACATGAGTCAAATTTTATTACACTGAATTATTAATGTGCATACAAATCTCTTTGCTTTGTGTTTATTTTATAGCGTTTTTACTAGAAATCGTATTTCCAAATAAGGGCGTATTCATATTCTTACATTTTTGTTTTGTTTTAGCCAGACTTCCGTTTTGGGAATTTTTAGTGAAGCACTAAGTGGAAGGAAACATTGTTCTGGGGTACAAGAAGATAATAGCACCAACATCATCTTCTGTAATAAAAACATGCAAATTTTTTTATGTATATACCTCCAGAGTTTCTTCTGTATGCTTTCACCTCACATTATTTATCTGGTATTTTACGCACTCCATTCTTCTTGTATCTCTTTCTGTAACAATTCCTGCCCCATCTTCACACAACATCTTTAATAGTGCTTGGAATAATAGGATATCCAGATGACTGGATATGGGATTAAAAGTTAACTTTACTCAAGACGGAAGTGCCTAAACCTCCAAACAGTTCAGACAAAATGAAAAAAACAAACAATAATTTAATTGTGCCGTTACTTTTTCACCCCTGCAGTGACTGTGACTAGTGGTATTTTAAGCTAGTTCTACAAACCGTGTTATGTGATATGACAGAATTCTGGCCGAGAGTGCACCTCCTTCTTCAACAGCCTCTTCTGTTACAGTTGTAACCATCCAGCTGTGCAATCTGCTGCTTATCACGTCTCCCTCCACAATGGAGCCACATTACCCAAACACAAGAGAACTGTGGGTTGCTATGTACTCCAAAAACAAATGAATCCTCCCCCATAAATGAGTCCTATTTATTTTTAGTTCAGTATCTGACATTGTGGAGCTTGGCGACAGGCCTGTGATGGATACAAGATGCAAATTATTATGACTATTTTCATCATGTGTTCTGTGAAGACACGCTTTGAAGGAGCATTGCTGTACAGTGCTACCTTCTTAATCACCTCATAACAAGAGGCCATTGAAACCTAAATGGCCATTTTTTTGCAGCTTTAGCATGCATTATTTTACTTGACAATAACTTGTATGCCATTACTTTGTATAATATTTCAATAATCTACTGATCCTTTTTACTATAATAAACAGATAAATGGGCAAAAATGTGTGAACAATTTTCTGGGTAAGTGTACACATAACAGTTTATAATGTATTTTACACATTCTATTAATATCTAACACTGTATGTTGGCATTTCATAATGCTCAGCTGAAGCTGCTGTGCAGAGAGCAGAGTATTTAGTGATCCCGTGTCTGAAGTGTTGGATTTTTATCATACTGTACATTGCATAATTGTGTTTTCCTGGCCCAGCAACACATTGAGACAAAAGCTTTTACATCAAACACAAACACAAACAAGTAAATCTGGGCTATGTAATCCTGTGTAGACAAGAATACAAATACTCACAATTTGACATTGTATACCTCTCAGGACAGAAAGAAGGAGGTTATCCCTGCAATACTGGTTGTTTGGCTGTTTTGCTGATTAACTGGCTTTAGCACTGTCTGAGTCTCTGACCTGGAAAAAGTATGGCGATCAGGAATTCCAACTTCACTTGTACCATGTTTGCCAGATATAGCCAGGCAACTAAAGTTATCAGAAGTAGCTCAGCAATGCAACCTGCATATTACTCTCACTACAGGCTTTTTCTTTAGGTTTAAAGCTGAAAATCCTTTTGAAGTGGACCTAGAGTTGAATAAAATTATTTTTCAACCACTGTGAGACAAGCAAAAGTTAATGATATAGGACTTACAGTATACGTTCTACACCTGCTCTTTTCCCTAGGATTACATATTCATCTATTCTATTGATATCAGTGCATGGACAAGCAGGAAGGGGAAAAACAAATATTCCTGTTTTAAATAGCCAACTGCAGATAAGAAGACAGCATCAGCTACTTTGGTTGTCAGCACTGTTTGCCAACTTGTTACCAACTCTTGCACTTTATTGCCCACCTACCATGGCATCTGTAGTAAAAAGTAGGAGGATAGAGGATGAGTGGGAGAAAGCAGTGACCACAAGTAGTCACTATTTGCATTACAGAGCACTTTGTTTATGTGTCAGCAAAGGAAGAGAGTCCAAGAGCCACAGGAGTGACAGAGAATGTTTCAGCTTTGAAGACACTATTGAATATCAATGCTCCTGCACCTTTCCCCAGAGCCTTCTAGAGCTCTTGGTTAGTCTTTGTAAGGGTGCCCACACACCTTGCGATAATAGTACGATAATCGCGGGAAATCCCGCAATCGTACGATTATCGTAAGGTGTGTGGAAGCCGTGCGACCTCTACTACTGTAAGGTCGCATGACTTTAAACTTACGAACATGCTTGAAAAGATTGCATCGTACGATGTTCGGCGGGTGTGTAGCATGTTCGTAAGATAAAAGCCGGACGGGCCGGTGTGCGCAAGCGCACACTGCCTGTTCGGCATTGCGGTCATCGGAAGCCCGCCCCTCAGGGGGGCGCGGCTTGCGATCATCGCAAGTACGATCTGCCTATGCAAGATAGGCAGATCGTACGTTTTTTTAAGTACCTTACAACCATCGCAAGACAAAAGTCTTGCGATGGTTGTAAGGTGTGTGCCCAGCATAAGGCACCATGATCTTGGATCTATGCCTTGAAGTTGCTGATGACATTTTGAAACAATATATAGTGGCCAGAGGCACCCCAACACACAGTTGTTAAGACTGGTGCAAGGAAAGATCTTAAAGTTATAAGAGAAGATGACTTTAGATGACTCTTTATTGCCAGCATTGTCTATACTTTAGCATGGCCATGTTGAAGAAGTAGGTCAGTGTAAGAGAATGTAATAATATTTAATCTTTGGTGGCTTACGCTTGTCTTTTGAAACTGACCTTGGCCTTCTCTTGCTGGCACAAAGCTGCATTCCAGAACCCGTCCTAGTCATTCTTTAAGTTGTGCCAGGTGGCCATAAAAGATGGATCTGGTTCAAGGCATTTGCACACCTATCTTGTCACCTGAAAGAACACAGTTGAATTAGGGGTACAGTTCTGACGTCCATATCTGATGCTCTGTCTACGATGCACAGTGGGGACAGTTCCAACATATTTCCCTGTACAGCAAGCGGCAAGGGAAAGCCTTATGAGCATCCTATGGCAGTAATTCAAAAAGACTCTAAGCCATAAAAATTGTCCACTTATAGTCATCTTTCTTACACTCTGGTGAAAGTTCTTATTAATTTTGTTTACGTTGCATAAATAATAGAGATGTTTGTGCATAAGGTTACAGGATATTAATATCGAGATACAGTATTTGCAAAACTAAGGTTTTGGAGATTAAGATTTTTGGTATGTTTTTTAACATCCATGTGCCATCTAGTGTCCTTGACAGGCTGAATGTGTTTCTGAATCTGCCTATACCACTGTCATTTTCTGGGTCTGACTTCAGTCACAATCACCACTCTAGTTAGTCTTTTTCTACAGCAATCCCCTTTATTTTGAACTTGAACCATCTATGAAAGTAGAAAGGTTGAGACAGGGATCAGAGTTCAAGAAGTGACTTCCAAACAACAACCCCAAAAACTATATGTGAAGACAGTGAAGAGTACACAGGATAAGTGAGGTAAGGGCAGACAAGTAAGAAGCAAGGTTCGGATAAGGTAAGTCAAACACATAAAAGCCAAAGAAAGGGCTGGAAACAGCATGGAGGCTAGGTAGGTTAGCATACAAAGAATTCACCATAAAGTGTACTGCTGTCAGAGCACAATGAAAACCAGACAAGCAAAAGGTGCTAGTTAAAATATTTATTAAGAACAGTGTCCACAGGAGTAAACAGGGTCAAACCGGAACAAGCCAGAGTCAGGAGCCGGAGTGGGTAGTCATCCAAGCCAGGTCAGGAACACAGAGATCAGCATCGTCAGGAACAAGCCAGGAGCAGGAGCCAGGAAATCAGCGGTCAGGAACAAGCCAGGGGCCAAGAAATCAGCATTGTCAGGAACAAGGCAGGAGCCAGAGGAGACCGTCAGCCAGGATCAGGTCATACACGGAATCAGGCTACTCAGAGCAGCAGGAAAGCACTAGCAGGAAGACCACACAAGGCCAAGGTCAGACTGGAACAAGTCAGGGTGGAACCCTGACAACTGCTAAATTAAAAACGAAACTATACCAGACACAGGAGACATGTCAGAGCAGCAATTTTAAGGAGTAGCTAAGCAAATACAAGCAATACAAAATTTTGCCATGGGGTCCTGTTATTTCTAGTTACGCACCTGCAGCCAATATACCATTCGTTGCGTGACTAGCTGCTAGAAGATGTACAATTTAACAGTGCTGTTACTGCTATTCACCTTTACAACATTTTATGGAACTAGATCCATACAACAAAAATTTTATTTATTGTAGCTTACCAGTCCTTAGATGTGGTGGCTGCGCTTGTTTTTATTTACCAGGCGAAGAACATTCTCAGCAAGTACAGAAAATAAATTTTGTTCATCCCAGAAATGTGGTGTCCTTCTCAGTTCCTGTGAGCTAAACAGATGGAGAAAAAAATCTTATGTTGTTTATTTGAGCTACTAATCCCATAAACCTCTACGCAATAGAGATTAAGAAAGGCAACCCTGCCTCCATCCAATGTTGTAAAGGAGTGAAAGTAGCCCCCCTAAACAGGAACAGTGGTGTATTTTGGTTTTGTGCTGCCCTAGGCAAGACTAAACGTCGGCACTCCCCTAATCTAAATTTGACCCACCCCTTCCTGATTAAGACATTTTGCGTAACCTGGTATCCAACTACTGGCAGGTTATTAATATTATACAGGATATATATATAGCGCCAACAGTTTGCACAGCGCTTTACAATATAAGGAAGACACTACAATCACAATACAATTCAAGACAAGATGGTAAGAAGGGCCCTGCCCCTGAGGGCCTACAATCTAAAAGTGAGGGCAAAGTGATACATAAGGAGGTAACTATTAGTGTAGTGTGGAAGCCCACTGGCCAATTTGGTTATCCGGTCAGAAGCTGGATACAGTGAGCACCTGTTTTAATAGTAACAGGCGCGCACTGAATCAATTCTACAAGCGTTGGAGAGAGGAGACTGAGCTTGTCGGTAGATTCAGGTAAGGATCATTTTTTTTCTTTTCTCTTAATGGCAGGTGAGGCTCTGCCGCATTGGTTTGGGGGCGGTGTTTTTTGCCATCCCCCTGGAAAGTACTGCCCAAGGCAAATACAGTACCTAGTTTGCCTTGTGGTAGATATGCCTCTAAACAGGCAGTGTGTTATTCGCAGGATCTCCAGGTGAAAATAAAGGAAAAATACTTGAAAATGAAAACTAATATAGCCACCACATCTAAGGATTGTAAATCTACAACAATTTTTATTTTTGGGTTTAGATACACTTTAAGATTTTAAGCTGGTTTTTTATGTTATGCACCCATATTAGTTATATCTCCATATATGTATATTTTAGCCATTTGGTACACATTAGACATGTGCATGGCAAAAAAAAATTGTTTTGGACAAAACAAATGGAAACTAAAAACATTTTCATTCGTGTCGTCAAAGGAAAATAATTTTAATGCTGTTTCGGATGCGCCGGATATTGCGCGCCTCTATTTTGGAGTTTATCTTGGCATACACCAAGATAGCGGTGCCCGCATGTTCAGGTGCCACCATATTGGTGTATACCAAAATATACTCCAAAATGGTTTAAAAAAAATACTCCCAATGTGGCTGCCACTCAACCAGCGTATGACGTCACCGTCTTGTGACATCATACGCTCCACCTCCAAGATGGCGGCAGGCATTCGCAGAACCCGCCAGCGGCCAATGTGGCCTCCGCGCATTCTGTGGATTAATTTATGTATGCCCGAATATTGTTTTCGTATATTTGGACATATAATAAATTCGTTATTTCAAATTCGGACGAACCGCCGAATCAACTGAATTTCGCCTATTTGCAGGATTGTCCGAAACCGAATGCACATGTCTAGTACACATCTCTGTATAGAAAATAAAATGAGAACTCATTTGGAGTTGTTCTCCTTGGCAGCCAATGATGATTTCTTTTATATATTGCATAAAATTAGACCTGACTGAACAACTCTACTCTTGTTCTTATCTTCTTCCTTCAGTTTTCATGACTCACCCTTAGGGGTTCCTATATTGTGTCAGGTGTACACCCACTGAACGTCCTGTCATATTTTTCCCCAGATAGTTTATGACTTTTAAATGTGGCAAGAAAAAAATTCCCGAACAATAAAACTATTTGGAGATCCAAAGTTTTATTTTTAGCCATACTCTAAATACATAAAATGAAACATCAGATTATTATTAGACTATCTTCACCCCTTCACCATTTTTTTAACTTTGACCTTTAAAATGCCTCAATTTTTAAATGGTTTTCACAGTGCCTGTAGTAATCAGGATTTCATCTTATTCATGGTCCTCCAACAGCTACCTTGACAAATCATTTACGAACTGCATATTCCTGTCGATTGGGTTTTTTCTAAAATTGCTTTTTTTCTACTAAGAGTTTTGCTTCCATACAGACAGACAACAACTGGTAAAGTGATTAACATATTCAAATAAAAAGATGAGCGCTTAGATACCAAACAGATGCAGCAAACAGCAATGACTTTCTGTATTGTATAAACCAAAACATTTGTTGCACTGCTTAGAGCAAAAGTACCTACAATTAAAACATTGCTTGGCAAAGATCAAACTATATTATATTTCAGCAATCGTTGTATACAGTTCTGTACCAATATTAGCTACTTGACGACTGTAGTAAAATATAATGCAATATTACCAGCAAAAGAGGCTGTATAATATTTAACACAAAGAAATACACTTAGCAAAAGCATATGGCTGTATCTAACAGGATTACCCGTGTGTCTGTTTTATAGTTCTTTCTGGCATTTTCTTCTTTCCTAACGCCCCTGACACTGAAATGGTTTTTAGATGGTTAGACATGCAGCGCCCCCCTGACCCCCGAAGGCCTGAGGTGGACCCCAAAGGCAGGGAGGGCTGACATTTCACTCTCAGGGGTGGATCCTTAGCCAGGTTGTGGCATGTAAACAGTAAATTGGGCACCAGTCATTTTAAGGACTTTTAGATGCTTTATTATAGAGCAGCCAAACTGGGGGAGAGGGTATGTGGCTTCAGACATCCATAGCAAAAATAGACTGCGGGCTCAACAATCCCTTCCAGCTTCCACAGTGTAGAAATATTTTAGTTGTGCAGAGGATGACACTGTGTAGTAGAGCAACAGCTGAATAGGGGATACGCATGAGATCTGTCCTGGGAAAGACACCAGACTTGTTCCTGAGGTTCATGCTATTTTGGGTTTCCTGGCACCTACAGCAGTCAAAGGGCTCCTCTGGTTCTCCTTCCCAAATATTTCCAGACCAAACCTGAGTCAACATCTGGCCTCCCGGAAGCTTGAAGCCTAGTCAGCTTCTCCAACCTTGTGCATACCATCCCCAGGCCAGGCCCAGGGGTAAACTGCCCTGGCGCATATCAATTCCTGAGTATGTATGTACTTCTCCAGCATGCACCACTGGCCATGAAACTCCTAGTGATTGGCTGGAGAGGTATAGACACTCCTAATTTTCCTCTATTGGCTGCCTCACTCTGTGGCAGGGTCACACCCCACTACAGGTAGATGCAGATTACCTTGGAATGACCAAATGATACCAGACTACAAATCAGCCAGACTGATTACAGTGCTAGCAACACTACAATTAAAGAACCACTCGACTTAGGGTGAAAGGGGCTACAGAAAATATACCAGTCCTGCTGGCTTGTGGCTGGCAATCTAGCCAATTCCCTGATATCTGGTGTTTTTTTGTGCTAGAATTCATCTTGGTGTCTGGTGGTTTTTATGCCCTTATCCCTGAGGAGTCTAATTTTTTCAATGTACTGTATTTTTACATTTTCCGTTGTATATCTTGATTCATTTTTACCAGTAGTCTTCATGGTGTCTTTTTTTTTTGTTCTCTTATTTTTCATTGGCGTCTAGTGGCTTTTGTGCTCCTATTCACCTTGGAATCTAGTGGTTTTGTGCCTTCTCCCGTTTGCATTGTGGTATAGTCATTCTCCCTGGAATCTTATGTATCTATGCCATTCTTCTTAATGGCATTCAGTGGTGTTTATGTACTTTTCCACTCAGAAATCTAGTGTTTGTACGCCCCTATACAGTACTTTTTCTGCCAGTATTTTCCTTGGCAAGTGGCCATTTTTGTGTGTATTCATTTCCACATACAGGACTGGACGTTTTGCTTAAACTACTGCAAAAGTGGTGGTTTCACCAGCAATCCAATCTTAGGGGAGCCTATGAGTTCAGCTATGGAAGAGAATCTACTGTGGATGAACCAGGTATGTATGGGGTGCTCAACTGTTCAGGTGTGTTGGCGTCATCGCAGAAAGTTATAGTGTTAGTTTTGTATTGCAACAACGATGGGCAATAAAGCAGGTGACCTCTGTTGCCTCATGCACCTACTGCATTTGCATCAGGTCTCTTATAGTGTGGAGATTCCTTGTTACTGCCAGCTACTTTGAGGAAGCGACATTGCTTTTCATACTGTGTAGACTATGGATATGAAAGGGGATTTCTAAAAGTATATACTACATATTTTGCTTTAAACCTTATTTGTGTATCAATAAATAAATAATAAAGTGCTTAATGTGCAGCGCTAAAAGGTGATAATTAAGTAAAAGTCTTTAATATCACAACAAGTAATGTAATTATAAGGTGTTATAGTGCAAAAAATCAACTAAAACAGCAGTGTTCAGACAATAGTGATGGTGCTATTAAATAGCTATTAAATGGCCTCAGTGTGAACAATTCACTCTTTTATCACCCTGCTGGTGATAATTTCAAACAGTGTATAAATAGAGATCAAAAAACTATAAATCGCTGTTTGCCAGCCAAAACAATAGAATTTTTTTTTTTTTAAACAGTCCCAAGTGGTGATCCATTTAACATAAAAACAAGTGTAATATTAGTGATATACTTCAAAGTGAGTCCGAAAAAAACTTCAAATGAATGTTTCAAGATGTTGGATAAATTCTTCCCACACCACTGTGCTTCAAGTGGTCCAAAAAATGCCCCCTATGGGGTGCGCACTCACCCCACTGCTGAGGTGATAAAGCAGTAATAACAGATCAGAGGGTCCACATCCCAGGACCCTCCGCTCCAAGCTCACTCTCTCACTATAATCTCATGTTTAGTTTACCAATTTGTATTGCGATTGTAGTTCATCACAGGAGTGATCCTGGAGAGGTGGCACACGCACGGACCATAGGGAACAAAAGTAGCCACCCTCCAGAAGGAAAAACAGTGTCAGTACCAATTCAGAGATTATTTGATTATTTACAGCTGATGCAGAAATAAAATGCATTTATGTTAATAGTTAAGGTACTTGAAAGCATTTTTAAGGTTTAACTCCTGAGTTTAGTGTCACTAAGTAAATGACTTGCTTGGTCTTCTGGGGTTTAGCATTTTCTTAAATGTTTCTATTCCTCACCTCTATCACACCTGTTTTGATCTTCCTTCTCATTCCCCTTTTATTCCTGACAGTGTCCAGATTATTCATGCTGTCCAAAAAATTCATGCTGTGAGTATTCAAACTATGAGAGTTAAACTGGAGAGTTCTGAAATCTGAGGATTTTTGTTATAATCTTTGTTCAGTGGCACTCCACACTGGGTTTTTCACCTGACTGGATAGTCACAAGTGGCTATCCAGCAACCAGTGACATCATTAAGTTGGGCAGAACGCCAGAAAGAGCAGCTGACAATGAGGTCCGGTGTCCTCTGCTGCCCGCACAACCGCCTCCCCTGCACAAGTGTTCCCTATCAGCACCCCCAGTCCTCCCCCCCCCAAAACAACCACCTCAGGCAGCAAAAACCATGGGGGACAGCCATGGGTAGAAGGCTCTTCTATTTATCTCTATAGACAAAGAGACATGCTTGTGCTCTGTAGCAGAGTCACCAGCTGAAGACTGCATGTAAACACCACCCAGTGTGGTGGTAGGCGGGCAATGGGCAGCAGGTCTGTGCTGTATCTGAGGTCTGTGTACAGCATGGACCCTTAAAGTATATCTAAACCCAGTCACTAAAATCTCAAAGTTTTAAAATTTTCATATAATCATAAGTAATTTTCAAATCTGCAAATTTCACTAAAATAGTACCTGATAATCCTGCCATGAAGGTCTTAGTACTGACATTTTCTGTTATTGGTTGATAATGCTCTGTCCTGTCTCACAGTTGTGCTCCTGCATTGTCACCCTGTCAAATGGGCTTCGGATGGAGACTACAATTGGCTGTTTGAACACACTTTGCACATTCATGTGCCACTGTTGTCACATCAGGAGAAGAGCCCTGAGAAATTCCATGCAGCCATCACAAAGAGGCTGTATGAGATCAACACAGCAGCTATGAGATGCAGTAGAGTATGAAGACACAAGTATTATACTTAAAAAATGATAATTGTTTTTGAAAGACTGTGTTTTGCCAAGCAAAATTATTTTTTTTGTGTGTTTACATCTACTTTAATGAAGTGTGAGGACTGGCCGGAACATTGATTGAACCGTGTTGCTTGTTCTTCTAGTAGTTTAAGGAAATGCAGAAAACCATCAATTTAATACAAAATGTTCTATATTGCAGCTTGTTACATCATGCCCAGTATAAAATAATGCGCATTTAATTAAATACATGTGTGCTAATCTATTATTTACCAGCATATGAGCCTATTTTAGCTTGGCAAATTACTAGAATATATTCCTACATATCGGATGTCTGATTGTAGCACCATTCATGCCAGACAGCTTTTTTGAAGCAAAAAGTTCAATACGTTTTTTGAGTATTTTGCCAATTCTCATAAAACATTTTTTTTTCCAGGAACAACACAGATAATTGTTTATGCTACCCTGAAATATGTATATAATTAAAGTCTGAAGAATAAACGGATACCATAGTAATATTTCAACCATTTCCTGTTTACATGCACTCCCTTCAGCATCATACCTCTCATCTATCCCTTATTTGGAACCAAATCCCTCTGTCCCTCTTTCCTCCTCAGTTGTCCCTTTTTTAGGTCTGATGTACAGATATCTATGAAAAGCCTCTATTTAACTATCAACATGTTTTTTTTCTACACTAAAACCTTTATCTTATCTCTTAATTAATTTGTTTTCTGTTTCAAAGACCCAGGAAAATTGGAGGTAAAGGAAAAACAATAACAATGGTTTTAATCATTTTTGGCATACTGTATACATTTTTAATGGTCCACATAACTGGGGACATAGCAGGAGTTTGTCCACTAAGTAAATACATTGTATCCCTCTTTCTCATCTCAGAAATTTGGGAGGTAAGCAACATCGACTGCACATAGTTTCACACACATGCTACACACATTGTGGTAATGCACATTTCGTGTGATGGTGCACTTTGGTGGGGCCGGTTCACACCAGCAAGAGCATGTTATGTGTATGCCTGCATCATTATCAAAAAAGTAGAATTCATTTTGTTGCTGTTTCACAGATGCACGCAATTTTTACCCTGGGCATGTGGAGTATCTATTTACTCATTGTAACCTAACCTTTTATATTTTACAAACAATTGGGTATTGTATTGTGTTTTGGGACACTAAAGTGCATTTTGTAACAAAATGTTTGGGTTTGATAAAGAGTTATCTTTATATTATTGTGCAACATTAAAAATTGCAACTGCCACTATTTTATTCTATAGGGTCTATGCTTTCAGAAAATATACTGTGTGTGCCAAGCCTGTAGCCTGGGCTCAGAGATGCCTCACTCGGATTGGATCTGTACAGTAAGCCATGTGCTTGCGCCAGCTTCCCCAGTCCGCATAGAGAAAGTCAGCCAAGTGCCACTGGCTGGATGGGCTGCCACCGATACCTGAGCCACCGGGCTCACTAGACGCCTCCTGTTTTTTATGGGGGTCTTGAGGAATTGGCAGATGTGTAACTAGAACTTTCAGGGCTCCGGTGCAAGAAACTATGAAGGGCCCTAACCCCCACCTGCCATTGAAAGCTCCGCCTCCTGCCGGACAAAGCCTCCCCAACCGTCCCCAAGCTAGTGTAAAGGAGGAAGGAGGAGACAGGGAGGAGCCTCCCTGTCCCTCACTTGCTCCTCACCGCTGAGTCTCCGTGACAAGTTACACAGCTGGGACGATTTCCCTGCTGTGTAACCTGTTAGATGCTGATCTGAATGGAGAAAAAGCTGTCAGCTTCAGACATGAAGCTGACAGCTCTTTGCTCCATAATTCTAGATGAGACTCTGCCTCACCTGCCTCCCCTGACCGCACGTCCCTGCTATAAACAGGCACTGTGTGGGTACAGGAAGGCTGCCAAGGTCCCCAGCAAGCGAGGGACTTCAGGCAGCCGCTTCAGTTTAAAAATGTAGTGTCGGTATTCTGTCGAGATGACGACCCAGTATATGCGCTTGCGCACAGATGGGATTAACGAGGAAAGAGGAATTTATTTACAAAGTATTTGTTTGTAATTGTTAATAATGACCATTAATAATATGCCATCTATGGCAGCAAATGATGGATGGCATATTATTAATGGTCACAATTAATGATTTAGGCTAAATACTTTGTCAATAAATGCCTGTTTCCTCGATAATACTGGTCTGTGCGCAAGCGCAGATGCTGAGGTCCTGTCAGGAATGTAGAACTAATGCCCATAGCATAAGGAGGGCTCGAGGAACTACACGCACTATTGCATGCAGAAACGTGCATAGTGACAGACGAGCAGTAACTGTGCATGTGCGTGTGCAGCGTGCGCATAATCGCGTGCAACGTGCACGCGTGCGCATGCGCGCCCAGTGCACGAATTGGCGCCAATCGGCCTATTTAAACCCCAAGCAGCAACTGATAGTTGCTGGAAGATCTCAGCTGTACCTGTGTTCCTGTATCTGAATCCTGTGACTGACCCAGCTTGCTCCTGTTTCCTGCTGTCTGCTGCCAGCCTTCTGACCTCGGCTTGTCTGACTTTTCTCCTGCCTCCTGATTCGGCTCCGATCTGTCTGTTTGGTTCTGACCCTGCTTCTACTGACCACGTCTACCATCCGGATTCTCCTGGCCTGCCAGCCACTGACCCAGTCCGCCTGAATCTGGCTTCCTGCATCCGGCTTCCTGCATCCTGCATCTGGCTGCCTGAATCCTGCATCTGGCTGCCTGAATCCTGCACCTGGCTGCCTGAATCCTGAATCCTGCATCAGGCTTCCTGCATCCGGCTTCCTGCATCCTGCATCTGGCTGCCTGAATCCTGCATCTGGCTGCCTGAATCCTGCACCTGGCTGCCTGAATCCTGAATCCTGCATCTGGCTCATCCACAGGCACTGGTGTCTCTCTACGTCCGTGCGCTACACCAGCAGGTGATCAGCATCCACAGGCACTGGTGTCTCTCTACGTCCGTGCGCTACCTGTGCCATCTCCAGGGGTGCTCTGACGAGAGTTACAAAAGGAGCCTCCCTCATCATTCAGACCATACCAGGTACGTGACAGGTCCGCAAATTCGACTAGGTCAGCGTTCTCACCAGAACATCGGTATCTGCGCTTAGTATCGGGGCATTTTCACGAGCATGAGTACCCGTGAAGATGCCCGGTATTGGCACTGGTGTATCCCTACTTAATAATCATTATACAGCAATGCAGAATACCACAATCTATGCAGGACTACAAGTCCCAGCAATGCATTATAATGAAAATCATCAATGCCATCCCCCCCCTCAGTCCAGCCGACTTACTTTACCTCTCCTGCAGCACCTTCTTCCGTGTCTCGGCGGCCAGGGGACGGGACTAAGCAGAAAGGGTCCTCTCCCACACAGCAGAATGTGCTGCCTGGTGGTGCCCGCGGCAAATTCTGGTTGACAGGTGACAGATCCTCTCCATCCCCACTGCACAGCCGCCCGTACATGTCCGGCTTCTACTGCTGCGGGTGGCAGAGTGGCAGGGAAGGAGCAGCACTATCGTGGGGTGGGCTCTCTTCTTCCTCTCTGGGCCCCCCCAAACAGGCGGAACGCTAGGGCCCGGTCGCAATTGCGACCGCTGTGACCCTGGTAGTTCTGCCAGTGGGCATTGGGGTCCTTCGGTATAAGGGGAGTGTTATGGGGGTCATGAGGTATCAGAGGTGTGTTATGGGAATCCTGAGGACTAAAGGGTGTGTTATGGGAATGCTTAGGCATGAGGGACATTTATGGGGGGTACTTAAATATGAGGGGAGTGTTACTGGGGTCCTTAGGTATGAGGGAACTATTATTGGGGTCCTACAGTATAAAGGGGGTGTTCTGGGAGTCCTTTAGTATGCGGGTTTGTTATGGGTGTTTTATGGAGTTCCTGAAGTATGGGGTGTGTTATGGCAGTCCTGAGGTAATGGGAGTGATATGTGGCAGTTTTTAAGCACTGGGTCAGCAGGGGTTATTTCAGTGGGGATGGGGTGGATTTGTTGGTCTGTTACCCTCAGCAGGGCTGTTGGGGTGTGTGATGGGGGATAGGGGAATGTCATTTTTGGGGTATGTGATGGCGTGAATGTTGCAGCATTGGTAAACGGGCCGCTGTTGGGGGTCAGCGGGTGATAGCGGCTGGGGGTAAATTGTGGTCAGTGTGTGACAACAGCGGTGGAGCGAGCGGACACTTAATTAGAGAGCCTCAGCTGCATCTTGTCTGACTGGCCAACTGTGCTGATTGCTAAGGGGGAGGTCCATAATGCTCTTAATCCGACCCTGGGCGCAGCCTCGACAAGCGGCTTCCTCATGCCACACATTTTACATATCGTCGCGAGCGTCGGAGTGAGAGCAATAATTCTAGGCCCATGATGAACAGTAAAAGCAGTTAAAGCATCGCCTATGGGAAATTTTGGTTATTGTAGTTTTTTTGTGGTTTCATGGTTGCACGCAATTTTAAGGCTTGACGTGTTTGGCATCAATTTACCCAGAGTGACCCCATCTTTTATATTTGGGGAAGGATAGGACACGTACTGAGGCTATACCATAGGTGACTAGCAGGTGGATTTCTGGTTCCACTTTGCTTAGGTGGAATCGATTGATTGTTTGCTGCAAGACGATTTTATTCTGGCTATCTTGTAAGTGTGTTTTATTGTTGCAATAAATTCCGTCTTTTTAATGTACTTGACCATTTGGCGCATTTATTCCTCTTCTATATTGGATTTCTCCCCTTGCTGAGTGAGCGGCACCTGCCGTGAAATACGAAAAGGAGGATTTGTTTTATCAGAAGAGTGAATATCCCATCAATGAAAGACACTCACCACAATTATGTTTATTGACCATTGAAATATATGGTCATGGATCTCTGGTGAGTGTGTTCTCAGTTACTTTAAAGTGACATTAAACCCTCAGATTTTGCGCCTTACTGTGCCTTACTGTAATCCATGGTAGTTTCCCTCCTCTTTGCTGCTCTTCCTTTTATATCCTCATGTCTTCTCATGCTGGGGGAGAACTTCCCTTTGCAGCTGAGTGCCTCTTCCTGTAGTGCTGGCTCAGGTTGTGAACCTGCACACAGACACCATGTATCCATTTCAGAGACAAGGCAGTCTGCTGCAAAACAGAAGTTCTGCCCAGCATGAGAAGAGATACGGATTTAAAAGGAAGAGCAGCAAAGAGAAGGGAACCAACCATGGATTACAGTAAGGCGCACATTACAGTATTGTTTTATGTTAAAAAATCTGAGGTTTTAATGTCACTTGATCAGGGGTTTGGAGCACTTTATTTCAGAGGATCATTGTCACATTGTGGCTTTTGCACAAAAGCACTTTATACCGATTTACTAAGGACTATTAGTGAATATTGTCATACTGATATTATTATGTTTGAAAATTTATGTTTATGAAAATGTACACATTGTTTGGAAGTTTATACACGTATATGAGCAGTAGCGCAGTGCACACAATTTATCAATTTACTTATTTATAGCACAGCAGCTGACACTGTTTAGTGTAATCATTGGATTTACTTTAGGGGAATATTTAGCGCAACACATTTATATATATATATATATACCAGAAAATTGGGTATGATATTCTGTTTCTGTGCACTAAATTTAATTTGAGTGCATTTTATCCTAAAAATACTTGTTTGATAAACTATTGCGCAAATACTGTGCGACATGTAAAATTGCAACTAGCATCTTTTTATTCTACAGGGCTTCTGCTTTCAGAAAATATATAATTGTTTGGGGCTCTGAAGCTGTTTTTTAGCCAAAAATTCAGATTTGTATAGTGTGTGTGCAAATGTAAGAAATTGCTCCAGGCAGCAAGTGGTTAAATATGCAATTTTTGTGTTCCTCAAAACTGAGCACAAAAAACAACCTCTTTTTGGATATGACGACTCATTTATATTGTGAACTTATTTCTATTTATAGAATATTATTTATAGCTACTCCCAAATTAGATACAGCTGAAACTAGTGAGCTTTTAATAAGTGGGTCTGATTTAAATTAACTTTGCTTATTAGTCTAAACAGTTCTTTTTGAACTGTTATTGTGCCAAAAGCAGAAATGCAGTACCCTAAAAAAGCTACATCCTAGCATACACTATTACATTTTTTTAACCAAATGCCTGCAGAATCTCAATAAGAAAGCAGTTATTTAACCACGTGAAGATTAGGTGTTTACACCCCCTTCCTGGCCAGGCCATTTTTCAGTATTCAGCACTGCGGCACTTTGACTGACATGTATTCGCTATACTAAAATTAATGTTATACTATATTTTGGGGACAGATAGAGCTTTCTTTTGGTGGTATTTAATCACCACTATGGGTTTTTATTTTTTACTATATCAAGGAAAAATTACTGAAAAGTTTTTAAAAAAAAGTTTTTGTTTTTTTTACATTATGTTATAATACAATTATTATTACCCAATTTCTTGGTAAAATATAAAAGACGTGGTCACGTTGGGTAAATAGACACCAAACATGTCAACCTTTAAAATTGCGTGCACCCGCGAAATCGCAAAAAACTACCATACCCAAAATTGACCATAGGCGACGCTTTAAAAGCTTTTACCGCTCATCAGTTTTGTGTTATCAGTGATTGATGGCCCTAAAATTATTGCCCTCACTGCGACGTTTGCGGCAATATGTAACATGTGCGGCGTAATGGGCGCAATTGTCGCTTTCGCACGTATGCGCACCACAACGTATGTTTGCATGCGTGTATGTATGGGTGGGGACATTTTTTGTTTTTTTTCATTCTCTTTCATGTGTGACTTAAACATTTTTTTTTGCAACTTACATTTTTTTTCTTATTTTTTTCCCACTTAACTTTATTGTTATCACATGGGGGGTAAGAAACCCCCCTATATGATAGCAAAGAGGATGTGACAGGTCCTCTTTATTGAGACATCAGGGGTTTCCAAGACCCCTAATGTCACCTAGGGACCCACAAAGAAGCTGATGACAAGTATGCGGAAGTGATGTAACATACATCACTTCCGCATTCTGACACCGGAGAGGGGACCGGAGGGATCTCCCTCTGATCCCCTGTCACAGAGCCACCATGCTGGTCCTGGGCTTGCATCGGGCACAGCGAAGCTCGGGACCAGCTGGAGTAGGAGCCACAAGGGGGGGGCGCACATACCGGCACGTCATACAAGCGATCTATCGGCTCTATAGCCGGCGGATCGCTTGTATATATACAGGCATCGCTGCCTGTTTATACATTTTGGCGGTTTCTCAAGTGGGCGTGGCTGACGGGATGTTTAAATAATCCAGGATGCTCCCGGCCGGCCGTATTTTTACAACGGCTGGCCAGGTGGTGGTTAAAGCATCCAGCAAGCATGATTTCACATGGACCCATAATTACGATGGCACCAAACCAGGGTAGAACACTGCGGATACCAGAAAACAGGATTTCTTTGAATGTTTGAAATATGTCACATTAAGGCCTGGTTCACACCTGCATAAGCGCGTCACACGCGCGGTTTCTTCCCGGAGTTTGGTGCGTTTTCATGTGCGTTTTTATTGCGTTTTTTAAATTAGAAACGCGCGTTTTGAAGGGTTTTGGGGCGACAACAGAGGTATCCAATGAAAGAATTCCTGTTTTTCCACAAGCGTCCAATGAAAAAGACTTCCTGAGACGCAGCATTTCCCTTTCCTGTAAAAGACCTTTGTTGTGTGTGTTTTGGATTTTTATGCAGAGAGCAGTTTGGAATTATTTTAGACATTATGGAGCTGACCATACGACGAAGGACTGCATCAGTCGTTGCAGCACTGCGTCTGATAGCGTTGTGGAGAAGGAGGGATAGTAGGCGAAGATTCTGTATACATCCGATAATAGCCAAACGTGAGGAGAGAGGGCAATTTTGGGCTATGTTTCATACACTACGTGGACATGAGGATAAGTTCTTCAACTACACCCGCATGTCGATAAAGAGGTTAGTACATAAACAATTTTTGCTTATTGTTGTTCTGTCCCATTCCTTGTAATGGAATACATGTATATGTTCTTTATGTATTCATATAGCTAATTACTAGTATTGACCACAAACCTTTATATACATTTTCAGTTTTGATGAGTTACTGGGATTGCTGTCTGACAAGTTGCAGCGTCAGGACACCTTCATGCGGGACAGCATTCCACCTCCGGAACGATTGGTGATCACTTTGCGGTAAGTTATGTATATGACTCCTTTGTTAAATTTATAAACGAATTAATGTTGGCGTATAGAAGCAGAAATAAAGTTTATGTGTGCTCTCTGTAATTAGTAGCGGGTATAGGTATGAAATTAATTATTTATGTGTACTAATTTATGAATATAAATCAGTACATATCAATCACCAATTACATATATACACTGCCAGCTGTCGATTTGCTCATGCAGCGAGCTGTGATCGACAATCTGGGAGCTACACCGGTTTGTGGAACTACAAATAAGAGATCATAAATTGAATACTATTTGTGTTAAACCCCATAAAAAACCACACAAACTCATTGTTAAATTCTCTTAAAATTTTATAAAAACATAAACAGGCCATGTAAACATTCTCCTTCTCAACCGGATAGGAGAAGAAACTTAACACGGTGCCTTTACAAGAGCGTAGGACGCACTACAAAACGGTCAGGTGTGAACCAGCACTAAAAGCTCTTGACTTTACTTACCCCCCGAAGTATGATAATTATCTGAGCTTTTGCCGAAACCTCACCTGCCAGCACTATGATATACTGTACACTTGGGCAAATTAATCTTTGCAAAAACATTTATCAGCTAAAATAGTACCTGTATGCCTTCTTAAGCTTAAACAGTACTTCTATCGTTTTATTAGATTCTTAACCATTAGTGACGAGCCTGGGCTTGGTGTGAACCCAGTTCATCTGAGATTGCCCAAGACTGCTTAAAACTGTGACTGCTTTCTTGGATCATTACTTCATGTGCACGAACAATGGAAAACAGAATATGTTTCAAATTATTGAAGTTTCCTATACTCCCTGCACTACCTCATGTTTATCTTTTTGGGCACTACAAGCACTTTGCTGAAATTTTCATCTGGGATTATGGATGCATGGATCAATGTGTTGCTTGTCAATGGAACAGATAAAGCTCTGATGTAGCACGGGCGTTTGCTCTGGCGGCGCCTCAAGACGCTCAGAGTTTTGGAATGCATTCAATTTAGTACGTCCCTGCATGTATTAAAAACGAACATTGATTCATGTTGAAGCTGTGAACTCTTGCAGTATACTGTGTCTGTGGTTGGATATACAGATTACAAGAAATACAAAAAAGTATACATTAAGTAGATACATATGGACACAAATCCAAAAAACAAATCCAGTGTTCTAGGATACAGCTGAATACTTAATTACAAGCTCTTAATCTCTATCTCTGCTGAGTGGTCTGAGCCATGAATAACAAAAAAAACAAGTGTTTATACCAACTATTTGTGTGTATACATATACATAGTATAGGTCTGCAGGCTTTATTTGTGCTGTTTGATACATTTATTTATTTGTTTTTTTATGGTGCTATTTATTGTTGGTGAAGTAGATATTTATAGAAATAAAATTATTTGATACTATCAGGGTTATTCACAGAAGGGTGAAGAGTCTGGAGAAGACAGTAGAAGTGAACAATCTAGGCCAAAACAGCTGCTTTTGAAAAATTCTCCAATTCAGCTCACTTTCCAGTTCAGCTATGTTGTCCTAGATTGTTCAATTCTCCTGCCTTCTCCAAACTCTTCACCCTTTTGCGAATAACCCTGTAAGTATTTTCTCACTGTCTTTAGTGCTTTCCAAGGGGAAATTTCTTCTATATATTAAGTTACTTACTACTAGATATAGAAGAAAGTTATAAGGCTAACACAATGTAAAAAAGTGACTCGAGCTTCACCTGCTGGCCGGATAGAAGAGTACATAATATCAATATGTAACATTTTAGATGTATCTGACTAAATCAATATTTTATTCGAATGTTTTTAACTCCTGACCGTAATACACAAAAAATTAGAGGTGCACCAAAATGAAATATTAGGGGTCTAAACAGACCCCTGATTTTTCCCTTTTAAAATAGAAAAAGAGATTAAGAACAAAGAGTCCTCAATCTTTTTTTCTGCAGCTCCTGTAATAAATGAAAAGGAATCCTCTATACTGAGTGTTCCTGTTCATTCATAACATGAGGACAGAGTATGTTTACTATATCCACAATCACGAATGAAGAGGAGGTGATGTAGATCACTTCCCATTCATTCATAATTGACAATATAGTAACCATACTATGTCCACAATTGGTTACAAACACTCAGTGATCACTGATCGCTGAATGTTTGTACCTCGCTCTGCTTCCTGACATGCTGTCACAGGAGGCTGAGCAAGCGGTGCAGTGAGGAGAGCTCCATCTGACAGCTGACTCCTCCCCCGCACTGCCTTCTGTGACAGTCGCCTTCTGTGGCTGTCTTTGCCCCCACACACCGCTCTCCTCTGATCTGTGACAGGAGGCTGAGCGGTGCAGGGAGGAAAAACACCAGCCGCTCACAGCGCTTGCCTCCCACAGCAAACGGCCACCTGTGACAGTTTCTCTCCTCCCCGCTGGGACACAGAGCAGCGCCCAGCGAAGAGGAGAGAAAGCAGGGATGCACCGCTATATCGGCAGAAAAATGGCACTTTCGGCATCTAGCCAAAAGTGCTATTTTTGGACGATATGCTTTGGCGGACGATATATCGGAGCATCCCTACAAAAA
Organism: Nanorana parkeri; assembly: GCF_000935625.1. NCBI lineage: Eukaryota > Metazoa > Chordata > Amphibia > Anura > Dicroglossidae > Nanorana > Nanorana parkeri. Next base: position 1,710,979 of record NW_017306485.1, read on the forward strand.
ATATACAAAACCACATACTTTTCTTTTAACAGAAATGTAACATTGGTAATGTTTATAATATTCATATATTAAAATAGCTGAATTGTTTGCACATATACTTGTATATCTGTAGCCTCATTACTCACACACACATATTGTTTAAAGTATACTGAGATGTACAAATACATTGGGAATGATGGGACAACAAGCAATTATATTTGCTGTGAATTGTATAATTTATTATTCTGTTGGGGAAAGTCCCTGTTTAATAAACAGTTGCGAGGTTCATCAACCACCTTCTTTGTGGGGACTTTCTTTGGAAAACACAAATGACTGTTATCCTGAAATGAAATAACCTGAAAAGAAGGTCAACATTTCATTTGTTTATGAAAATAATCATGTGAGGACCAAAACAATTGTTTGTTACTGTCGGTAGTTAGAACTCATTAACACTGTCAAAGAGGTCTTATCTGAATCCTAGTATATGTGCAATTCCAGTAACCTGCTTGCCCGTTAAAAAAATAAATAAAGCCAAACCTTTTTTTGGCTTTACTTTTCTTTTGGGTCAGAGGAATACATTCAGATCCTTCAGAAAGCATTCAAACAATATTCTCCGGATCCACCCGGCTGCCTGATTGACAGCTGGCTCTGCCTCTCTAGAGCCAGAGCTAACTGTGCCCACTTCCTCCCCTGTCTGTCCCTGCAATGAGCCCTGGAGGAACAGAGAGGGGAAATCCCTGTGGGGGGCGGTGACTGACAGTCACTACTCTCTGCAGGGAGGAGACTGATCAGCGGTTTCATGAGCAATCAGTGTCTTACATGATCACTAAGCTCTCAGAGATGCGTGCGACAGCTAGAGTGCTCGATGCCCGCCGTAAGTAGTGGCAAGAGTATATTTTACTCTCCCAATACTTCTTCTTTAACCCTATGAGCTGAAATAAACCCTATGAGATGAACTTAAAAGAGAACTATGGGGTATCCTTTTTTCCCCCCATAGTACTCTTTATACATATATATATGTCCTCCTGTGACCAAAAACTCAGTATATAGTGGACTATTGCGAATGCCATAGCTGAGAATGCCATAGCTGGGATGGATCACTGCAATACTGTCGAGATCCACCCCACTGGCTAATTGACAGCGAGCTTTGCCTATCCAGAGGCAGAGCCAGCTATGCATGCCCCCTCCGTGGAGAGGGGAATCCCTGCAGCCAGTCACCGCTCTATGCAGGGAGATAATCGTAAAGTAAGAAAGCAGCGGTATGTGTTCGCTCAATTCCTGATCAATAGAGCCGACGTGTGACAGTTTCAGTGTCACACGTCGGCTCTAACTATGGGGATGAGTGTTCTCCTTTAAAGTTTGCAGAAAGAGCAAGCAGCAGTAGAACTGTATACTACTAGTGTTGTAGATAAAAGTTGTAAGGCAATAGGGGGAAGGTGGGGGCCAGCAGTGTATTGAATGCACTTTCAAATTGTATTTTCCAGTTAGCTACTCTATCCTTAATATCTCACCGAAGAATATGGAATATACCAGGAGCACCAAGCCAAAAGATAAAGGGGGGTAATTTACTAAAGGCAAATAGGCTGTTTACTTTGCAAGGAAATAGTTTAGTGAAAGAGGTGAATCTCTGTTGACTTGCATCACCAAATCCTTTACAAGCAAAAATACTGTTTTTACATTGCATGTGATTGGGTATTGTTTGCAAAGTCAATTTTCACATTTCCCATTTATGAAGCTAAGGGAAAATTTCCCCTGCAAAGTGCAAATTCTAGGGATGTCCCGATACCATATTTTTAAGAACAAGTACTTTCCCTCAGGTAATTGCTGATACCAATTACCGATAATTTTTCTTAAAGGGACATGTGACATTTTTTCTAAAACAATACAGACTAATGATTTTAGGGCAGTTTCTTTATAATTATGAAAAACTGTAACTCAATACATGATTATTCAGCAATGGAGAATGGCAACCAGCAAGAGAGGACTACATATCTCATCAATCCATGATTATACAGTAATGGAGAATGGCAACTGGTTATAGAGGGGTACTAATCTCAGCAATCCATGATTATTCAGCAATGGAGAATGGCAACCAGCAATAGAGGACTACATATCGCATCAATCCATGATTATACAGCAATGGAGATTGGCAACCGGCTATAGAGGGCTACTAATCTCAGCAATCCATGATTATTCAGCAATGGAGAATGGCAACCAGCAATCATGGATGCATTTCTGCAGCATTGGCTGCAGAAAAAGAGATTGAGGACTGTCCTCACTCTGTTTTTCTATTTTAAAAGGCCCCCAATATTTCCCCAAAACTTCTAAAAGTAAGATAAAAAATAAAAATATTTAATAAAATTGAATAAATAAATAAACATTAAATATAAAAATGAAAAAGTTTATAATAAAATAAATACAAATAAAATATTTGAAAAAAAATGAAAAAGTTAGAATAATAAAATTAATTAAAACATTTTCGGTTTCGGCCTGACATTTTGTTTTAATTTTCATTTTGTTTCGGTTTTGAAATTTTCATTTTGGTGCACCTCTAAGATAAATCTTTTATTGTAGCACTAGCCTTAGTAGTTTGCAGAGCAAATCTCCTCTTAGTGTCATGTGACTACATCACATGTTACAAACCTGAGCCTTTGCAGTGATCTCTCTTCCTTGGCTACATCTTTTGAAACAGGAAGCATAACAGCATGAACATATGATCTATTTTTGTAGATAAATGTATGGTTTTTAAAAATTCATTCTTGTATAAATTAATGTATTCAATGAATTTAGGCTAGTGCTGCAAGGCCAGTTTTACTCTCTTGCTGCTGGGAACATTAATCACATTCTAGCCTAGTCTCTAGATGCAGCATTTGATTGCTTAACAGATGGAATACATTGCTTCTTATGGAGTAAGCTACACAAGTATCATGTAGAAACATCTTGTAACAATCAATCTTACCTAACTGGAGCATTGTCCGACTGTGCGAGACTGATCACTATTGCATGCAACTACTGCTACTTGTGTAATCCCTAAGGGGATTCTACTCCCAGGCTGTATATGAGACTTTGTCTTCTGCTCAAAATGAAGTTAAACACCCCCTCCCGGCACTAAGCCTGGCCCCTGACAGTTTATTGTCAAATGCCAGAATTTAATTGGAAATGAAACATTCTGGCATTTGACAGATAAATGAAAGGGATAAAGTTATCACTAGGAATTGAAGAGAAATCATGGCCCCATGTACAGGACAGAAATCAGAATCGGATCCAGAAATCGCAGCCGATGTCCAGCTGTTTTCAGCCAATGTACGGCTGGAATCAGCCGTACAGAGCCAAAGTGAATAGTGGCTCACTTCACTTTGGCTTGACAGCTGAGTGAATAACCTCCTAAGTTTTATTCGAGCTGGGCTTCTGTACCTTTCAGGAGTGTTTTTGGCAGCATCTGCAGTCTCTGTTCATTCCTAATACTCACATTTGACTTCAGCTGCTTAGTAATCAAGGTTCTAGTGTTGTCCTAACTGTAATTTCCTAAGGTAGGATAGCTAAGAAGGTTCTTTTATGTACTTATGTACATCAACCACTAAGCTGAGGGCACCTGCAAATGCTTCCTCAAAGCGAGTGCAAATGCTTTTTTTTTTATTTAGGTTTTGGTCCCCCCTAAAATTCCTACTAGGCCTAAACCCACAACAAAACAAAAAACAAACAAACTCATGAAAAAACAACATGAATTCTTAAGATGACTATTATTATTTTGTTTTTCATTCCCCCATTTGGAACCATGACACACTGTTACTATACTAAGGCCCCTTTCACACCAGGGTGGTTCGGGCGCGCGGATTTGGCCATGCGGATGCGCGGACATGAACGATCCCATACATTGCTATGGGGACCGTTTATGCGACTGCGTGTCTCTGCGTGATCCGAACTGCCTAATGCCCGAATTACACCCTGAGCTTTTTTTTGCTGTGCTGATTGGCGCGGTTTCCATCCTGCTTTCAATGGACAGGGACTGAATGGGCAGTATATAAAGTGCTGTGTAAATGGTTTGTGCTATATAAATACCAATAATAAAAAACTAAAAAATACGCCGATCAGCTTCCAATTACCCCCTTTGCACTGTCTCTTTATGTGTTCAGTTCCCCAGTATTTTGTAAATATTTCTGCCCTGCCGCAAGTGTTTAGAAATGCAGTGATCTTTAAAACCCCGTTGATGTTGTAGATACGTTCCCTAATTCTGGTTCCTAACTTCCGAGTGGTACGTCCTATATATTGGAAATTGCACGTACACTGTAATGCATATATAACTCATTCAGTGTCACAGGAGACAACATTTTTGATCTTGACCATGACAGTTTTTAACAGTTACCTGAAAATTCTTTCTTCTTTTCATATTTGTTGTAGTATGTTTAAAAGCATAGCATCTATTACAAGCATAAAAATCTTTTAGATCAAAACATTTTACTCTTACATCATTCTTTTTTGGGGGGGGCGGGGGGGGCACTACACCTTTTGCTATTCTGTTTTTTAAATTTCTAGTTTTCCTTTATACTTTGGTAGGCCTTTTAGGGAGGACAATCCGAGCTATAAGACATTCCAGTGTAATTTGATAATGTGTCCTATATCCCTATATAGGGTGTTATAATCCAGCACCAGGGCAATATTAAAACCATTGTGGTCCTTAATATCAGGCAACCATCCCTTAGCTGTGACAATGGAATGTCTTCCTATTTTAGTAATCCTTTTCTATTTCCCCATCTACAAAATCACCCTTGTATCCCTTCTGCAAAAAAGGGAAGAGTGTCTAAAGTCTCGTTTGTGAATTTCTTTTCATCCTCAAGAATTGTCCCCAAAGGATGTTGTACAGTTATGAGGGATGATGGCAGCTGAAGGTGGGGATGTACCCATTTCTATCTGTGTCTTTAAACAATGATTTACTCTGCTACTGAGGGAGGTGGATCCTACCTAAGATGGCGGAGGGCCGCGAGTAGCAGCAACCCCGACAATCACCCTCCATGCCGGACTGACTAAAAACAAAAGAGTATACCCAGAAAAACTGACCTGATCCTGCTCCGGCGCCCCACTCCAGTGCAGTCGCTATGGGGGGAAGGAGAACGCAGAAGAAGTCGGCCACCAAGACATCCCGGACAGGGACGATTAGGCGTCTCTGGGCCCCGGAACCATCTGAGCACGGACACCAAGGACGGGACGGAAGAGAGAGTGCACAGTCTGATGACATAGTCCCACTGTCAGAGCACGAAGGAGATCAGATGGGGAACACCACGGACGGACGAGCCAGCTCACTGGAGATGTCGGGCACCTCAGAGGACTCTCATCAAGGTAACGTGATAACCTTGCATACCCTAGCACAATCTTTGCCCACGAAATTAGAACTGACAAGTTTGCTGGGGCATATGGAAGCATCAACAAAATCGGACCTGTCTACAATTAGGACTGAGCTATCGCAGATATTGAAGAGGGTAGAGGAGACTGAGGAACGCCTTGATGAGCACGCTAAGGCTATCCAGGAGCTACAGGATCAGAGTAGAATTAATGAGCATACAATAAGAGCAGTATCATATAAAATGGAAGACTATGAAAAGAGAAACAGACGAAATAACTTGAGACTGCGGGGGGTCCCAGAAGCTATAGGAGATCGGGAGTTACCAGATAAGATCAGAGAGACTTTTAATACTTTAATGCAAAGGTTACCATCTACAGAGATGATCTTCGACAGAGTGCATAGAGCAATTCCCGGCTTGTCTTACTGTAACGAGAGAAGGCAGAACAGCGACACTACGGTTTCCAGAGGACGTAGTAGACTTTTGTAAAAAAATTGGAATTACCCCCCCAACACCCCCAGGATGGCCGGAAACCATCTCAAAAGGAATGACAAAGCCGGTTTGGTTTATCATTGGCAAAAGACGTAGCCCAGAAGGGCAGGAGTTATATAGAAGGCTAACTGAATGTGTCAAGATTGAGTAAGGGGAAACAAAGGAAGGGGGAGGGGGTACCGAGGTCCGTTGTAAAAATGTCTGCTTTCTGGGCATACATGATATATTTACTTAAGAAGATGTAAATGGATGTATTACTGTTTTCTGTAACACTAAAAGACACCAGGTACTGTCTGAAATGAAGAGGTACGGGGCAGATGTGGTATTTTTACAAGAGACTCATTTTTCTCATATATCAACGACATATCTAGGTTCTAGAAATTATACCCAGTGGTACTACAGCCTGTCGAATAACAAGCGGTCTAAGGGGGTAGCAATAGGCTTTGGTAAGAACGTAGCAGTACAAGTCCACGCCCGAATGACAGATAAGGAGGGCAGGTATTTGTTCTTACATATCACAATGAATGGAATGGAATATACCCTGGTAAATATCTATGGCCCCAACCGGCTACAGGTCCCCTTTCTTTTGGGAGTCCTTAGGAGGCTGGGGGAATTTCGAAAGGGGGTGGTGATAATGGCAGGTAACTTCAACGTAAGCCTAGACCCACAGCTGGATACATCAAAGGGAAGGGCAAGAAATCCCAGCTCCCATTTAACACGTCTGAAAAGGGAGCTATTTAAAAGTCAACTAGTTGAAATAAGGCGAATCTTACATCCAGAGGAACGCGACTTTACATACTACTCCCAGTTACATGATACATACTCAAGACTGGATTGGATACTGATAGATCATGTGGCAATTGAGGAAGTAGGGTCAGTAAATATTCTGCCTATGACGATCTCAGACCACGCTCCTGTTGAGCTATCTATGAATATTAAGAATATGAGGGGAAAGCAATATAACTGGAAGCTAAATGACTGCTACATGATCCGTCGGTTATCCAAGAATTGGAAAAGGATTTGAAAAACTATTTCAGTGAGAACATAACAGAGGGCATGTCAGCGGTAAGTATCTGGGAGGCGCACAAACTAGTGATAAGGGGGAAGCTTGTGGCTATAGGGGCCCACCGCAAGAAAGGGAGAACCCGTGCCATACAGACCCTATTGGAATTAATCCATCAGTTGGAAACAACACATAAAACAACATTAGACCCAAAGACACTGAAGGAATTGACAGTAAAGCGAGAACAGCTTAAAACCATTATGGAGACAGATACTAAACGGGCATTCAATGTAACACAAAGGCAATATTACGAGATGGGGAACAAACCTAGCAGACTTATGGCGAAAGCACTTAAGGCCAAACAATCCATTACATACATTTCTAAAATTAAAAATAAAACTGGGACAGTAGTACATTCCATGACTAAAATCGCAGAGACATTTTACGATTTTTACCAAGGACTATATCACATAGAAAAACCCCCTAAACAGGGTGTATCAGGGTGTATCAAGGGACGAACTAGAGAAAGGAGATAAAATAACAACATACCTGACACAGGCCAGATTGCCGAGAGTACCTAAACGCACTGGAAAAAGACATTACCCTTGAGGAAGTTAAACGGGCAGTAGAGTCAACCCAGACAGGGAAGAGTCCTGGACCGGACGGATTTACTATACTGTATTATAAGAGATTTCAGGCCATCTTAGATAAGCAGTTCTGTGCGTATGCAAACACAATAGGAGAAGGAATTAAAATGCATTTAGAAGCCCAGAAGGCACACATAACAGTGATTGGAAAAGAGGGAAAGGATCCCAGTCTGTGCGCAAGCTATCGGCCAATTTCCCTCATGAATGTGGATACAAAAATATACGCTAAAATACTGGCACATAGACTACGCCACTATATCCCAACATGGATACACCTAGACCAAGTGGGATTTATTCCAGGAAGGGAGGCCAGCGAGAGTAAGAATCATTGGCACCTTATCGCGGGAAATAACACTATATAACGGAACAAGACAGGGATGCCCTCTCTCCCCTTTACTCTTCGCATTGACACTGGAACCCCTGTTGGCTACAATCCGCTTAAATCAAAGCATACAGGGAATAGAAACACAAGCGAGGGAGGTTAAAATAGCAGCATATGCCGATGATATTTTACTGTACATAAAACACCCCAGAACAACACTACCACAGGTGCTGAGAGAATTTCAGGAATACGGAGAACTCTCAAATTTTAAAATCAATCTAGATAAATCAGAGATTTTAAATTTGACAGTTACAGAAAGAGATAAGCAAGCCCTGTTGTCCTATTTCCCCTTTAAATGGAAGAGGAGGAGCCTTAAATATCTGGGAATTATTTTAACATCTAGCATGACAGGGTTATACCAAGCAAACTACATCCCGATATTAAATAAAATTAAATTAGATCTAGCTTCTTACGCTATACAGAAACTATCCTGGATGGGTAGAATCAACGCGATAAAAATGATGGTTCTCCCAAAGGTATTATTTGTGTTTCAGATGATACCTATTGAGGTCCCCAGGTCGTTTTTCCAAGTGATGCAGAAAATTATTGTTAAATATATATGGCAGAATAGGAAACCGAGACTGTCAGGGAATATGTTGAGCAGACCAAAACAGGAGGGGGGACTTGCCCTCCCTAACCGTAGGTTATACCATCAGGCAGCCCAAATGACTAGATTAGCGGATTGGACATATGGGAGGGGACAGAAAGGTTGGGTGGAGTTAGAAACTGGAACAAGCGAGACTTCTCTCGCAGAGACGATCTGGATACCACCATCAAAGAGACAACTGTCCATAAACACATTGCCCCTTACAATGTCAACATTAAAGACCTGGGATCGGCTGTGCAGGAAAAATGGATGGGGATATAACTCGGTCCTTATACCACTACTGGGGAACGAATACTTCCCACCAGGAAAGTACGACTCCGCTTACATAAAATGGAGTAAATCCCCGAACTTAAAAGTCAGAGATATTCTGAGGGGGACAGAAATTAGGCCGTTGGGGGAACTGAGAGAGGAATGGGGAGTATACCCCTTAGACTGGTGGAGATATCAACAACTACAGCATTTTATTTAAACCCTTCATAAACCCCTGAGAGTAGGAAGTGATATAACAGAGTTTGAGTCCATCCTGGGAGGGCAGGAGATACCACGACACTGCCTATCACTGATGTATAAAGCATTGTTATCTAAAGAAAATGTGAACCCACCCGTATACCTGGATAACTGGGAAAGGGAGTTTAGACAGACACTTACAAAAGAGGAGCAACGGAAAATAATAGCTCTAGCTATGACTACAACCATAGATATAAAAACTATGGAGATGAACTATAAAATCTTAGCTAGGTGGTATCAGGTCCCACAGAGACTGCACAAAATGTATAATTCAAATGAACCAGGCTGCTGGCGGGCATGTGGGGGGGAAGGAACCTTCTCACATATCTGGTGGGATTGTCCTGAGATACGTCCGTTTTGGGAACTAGTGAGGGGTATTATTAAGCAGATATGCGATGTGCAACTACCATTAGATCCGTGGAGGTTCTTGTTCCACCTCACAAATGAGAAGCGGTGAAGAGATATAAAAAGTCCCTGATACCACATTTGCTAAATCCAATTCAATTCCAATCAAATTCGGCTAAATCCTTGATCCCAAGGTATTGGGGGACAACTAAAACTCCATCAGTCTCTGAGTGGTTTATCAAGCTGGATTCAGTAAGATTGATGGAAGAAATGGAAAAGATGAAACAGGATAAATATGGGGAATATTCCCAGGTATGGGGAAAGTGGTTGGAGTTTAAAGAAACGGAGATATATTGTTCCTATATATGTTAGAAATATGCCTTAGGGGTAGAATCAGCAATACGGAAATGTTAAATATAAATAATATAGGAAAAGGAAGGAGATGAAATTGTAATACAATAAGAATTGGAAAATACTGGCACCACTGAGCCTGGAGGGAATGTTGTATGAAGTTGATAGGAACACAAATAATAATATAGAGATGGGGCTAAGGGGGACGAATAGAAGGAAGGGAATTCTAACAAACACTAACCACTTACAATATTAAGTAGGAGATTATACACCTATATAAATCATCTAAAGTTCACTAAATTGGATAGTAACATTATTTGGGGCAACGGGATAGCCCTCCGAAGGGAGGATAAAGGGGAGGGGAGGGAGGGACACATAGTATAGTTGAAGTTAGTTGAAGCACATAATAGTGGGACCCTCCGATGCATAATGGGCCCAGTGATGAGGTAGAGTTGTATAAAGAACAAAATTAAAAGGTAGAGGGAGTGTTAATGTATGGAATATGTATGCCAAGATGTTGAAATGTATGGTTGTGAAAATTTAATAAAGAATTAATAAACAAAAATAAAAAATGATTTACCAAAAATTATCCATTATCTGCAAAGACCTCAACATCCAAGAAGTTGATTCTCACTTGATGCATATGGAAAGTGAGGACCATATTTATATTATCATTTAACACTGCAATAAATAAATTTGTGCAGTTGATCTTTTCCCCCCTTTCACACCATAAAAATGTAATCAATAAATCTGTTGCAAATGACCAGCTCTTCCTATTGTTAAATTCAGTTTCACTCTCCCATTTGTACATAAAAGCATTTGCAACACTGGGAGCAAATTTGGCTCCCATAGCTACTCCTGTTTTTTGTCGTAACAGAAGCTTATCATAGCAGAAAGTTTTTTTTTCCAATCCAAATTTCAAGGCATCCAGTAAATCCTTCTGGCATTCCTGTAAATTATAAAACAAGAAAAACCTGCGCTTCTGGACCCAAACAAAAAACCGGAATAGCCAGAAGCTGCTATAACTTAGGCAGTGAGCCTCAAAGGAATAGTGAATCGTGTTAAAAGAGGTAAAAAGGAAGCTCCATAGTGTAGTAAATTAAAATCGTTTATTTCAATATTTAAAACAGCACTGAGCGGCTGATTATTAAGGCGTCAATAAGTAAAAAGATTTATGAATTAAAACGAGTACAAAAAAGGCGGCCGGTCAGTCAGATCACACAAGACTGAAAGTAGAACGTAAATGCAGGACCGCCCCCGACGCGTTTCGTCAGACAGACGTTCTCAAGGGATGGCAGATCTGTTTTTTTCAGCTTTTTTCAGCTGTTTTCACTCACTAAATTGTTAAATTATTTTTATGTGTTGGAGTATATGTATTTACTGACACATATTTATAAGAGTTATTTCACCTTACACATTTATTTGGTCTTATACACTTCAAAGCCTTTAGCGCTACACTATTAATTCACTATTGCTGTAAATTATTGTTCTTTTCTAAGAACCATTTTACTGAGGGGAGTGCCTCCAAATGATTTATGATGGTATAAAGAGGGCTCATATTGGCTGTAAGCAAATAACTATCAAGTTATAACTGTCAAATTGTAACCCCTCTACTAACTGTATAAAATGTTTTGTATGCCACAAGTACATGCTACTGTCTTGTATTAATGGCTGCAAAAATAAATCCACATATTCTTCCAATCTGTTGCTAACGGATGCAATACCATTTACAATAGGTCTTCCTGAGGGTTGTTTCGGATTCTTGTGGATCTTAAGGAGGTAGTATATTATGGGGATTTTGTATTCTGATGGTATAACATATTTCCCTTGCATTTTGTTCAAAATAACCACTTGTATTCCCTTTCCCACCAATCTCACTAGTTATTTTATACATATTAGTAGGATCCTTTTGTAATGTCTCATACTGTATGTCTGAGAGTATGTCTGTTTGCACATAAGATATTGTTTGGTAGTTAGGTGGTTAGTGTGGCACATGTAGCAATAAGATTTTTTTGATTTAGTGGTTACTAAGTTTAGTGCTCGCAGCAGGGTTGATTGGCGCAAGGTATTTATATATTTATTAGCTTTTTGTAAATAGTTTATAAATTATGTAGAATGAGTGAAGGTTTCAGCCATGGTTTACATACAATGTTTCCAATTTTTCTTGTTTGCTGAAGGCAAACTGCATGTGGCTTCCTATGTTGTCAAGGAGACTTTGGGGTCTATTCACAAAGTAGCCGAAGGGGCCCCAGGACCACTTCGGTTCAGTAGAACCGAAGGGGTGCTGTACGGGCTATTCACAATAGCCCGTAAGATCGGTCTTTCACTCGGCTGCCGGCAGCTTAGTGAATAGACCCCTTTGTCTACTGGAATAAAAGGTGATATCTATACAAACCCTTTGGATACAATAAGATTCACTGGTTCCTGCACTAAGGCTTCATTTACAGTGCAATGGTGTTCGCATTGCACCAACGCCCCTGAATGGTGCAAATGAGTTAAAAAAATTCCAGTGTTTAATGAATGCACCATCTCGGGGCGCTAGTACTGTATAAACCGCATACACCTGACTATAAGCCAGGTGGAAGTTATTTTTAAATGAAGCCTATTGTGTACATCAATATTGGATCTTGTAAGCATGTTTATCATATACATGGTTTATGTGGAACATTGGGGTTGATTGACTTTGCAAGGTAATTTTTGCTTTGCTAGGGAATTTTCCCTTAGCTTATTGAATGTGCTGAAAATTGACTTTGCAAAAAATACCCAATCATGTGCAAGGTAAAAACAGTATTTTTGCTTTTACATAATTCGGTACAATACAAGTCAACAAGTGAATAATCACTTGCAAAGATAACAGCCTATAACCCTCTATCTTTCACTCTCTTGGGATGAGCTAAATGTGCTTTAACAACTAGCAAGTAGCATAAAATACATTTATTTCAGTCATCAAATGCATACCAAGTAAAATCAGATGGTACCATCAAATAGACAGCATGTAAATCACTGTGGACAACAACAATTTTGATGAGAGTTGCATTTTAAATCCATTTTAGGAAATGTCTGGGTTTAACCTCCATATTTAGTGGATATTTATTTACACAAATATAAGATTCATCCAGTCCTTAAATTGATGTTGATGCATCAATGGACAAAAATACTGCAGGTTCATACAGGGCCTTGTTTCTAAATTTTACAAGTTTTCTGGGTTTTAACACTTCCGTTTTCTATATGTGTTTAGCTTTAACAGGTTTGGCATTTGTTGAAATGTGTTGTCATGGCTCCTCAAGTACTTTCCCTTATCATATTTTCATGTAGACACATTTCTAGACATGTCCTTACTTCAGAAAGGGTGGGGCATATAGGGGAAGTTGATGGTGTATTTTTTCACTGGTTTTCCAACACAACATAACCTATAAAAATGGGGAACTGAGTCACAGTGCAAAATGCATATGGGTTTTGAATGAGCATTTTATAGATGGAACAGATTTTTAGTTAGCCTAGTTGTAAACCATGTATATTAGCAATCAAAAGAATGAAACTGTCAACCAATAAATTAAAACTCTGTGAGATATATTAATAAAATTCACTTAGCATTGAAATGGAAGACCCATGTAGAAGAAGAGGAACATACAAATGTACACTCTGCGATCAGTGTAAATGTATAAAACAGGATGAAACTGTAGAAGTCCCCATGGGAAAAAGGAATTAAAATAGACATGCAGATTTGCTATACGATGTAGTCCTATTAGCCATGGAGGATTATTTCTTAACACCCCCTCTATTAAAATTAGCATAAAATTAAAGGAATACTTAAAGTGGACAGAAAAGAACAGAGACAGTGAAGAGTCTCTTAAAGGAGAACTATGAGATGAGTGATTTCCACTCAATGTTGCATGTATAATTAGGTTGCTAAGAGGAACTGTAAGGGATTTATAGCAATTCACATAATGCAATACACTGCATGCACATTAGGGATGGGCTGTATGTTCGACTCGAACATCGCTAGTTTGTGCGTTCGCTGAACGCACAAACTTTGTGGGATGTTCACGGTCTGTTCGATCGTGCAACATCCCATAAGGCAATGCGCCTTGTGAAGCTCTAATTGGGTAAAGGCTTTGCCCAATCAGGGCTCAGTACTCTGTTAGAGCCATGATTGGGCAAAGTCATGACGACTTTGCCCAATCATGGCTCACCTGTCAGATGACCTCTATCTATCTCCGCCCAATTGTATGTTTTGCCGGTATCTCTCAAAATGCCATTATGCGGCAGTAGTCCGCGGGGAGAGGACGGGACAGCGGTCGTCATTTAAACAAAAAAAATATTTCTATTTATTTTTTATTGTTTTATTTTTTATTTCAATGGGTCATCGTCATCGTGGACAACACTGTACGCTGTGATTGACCATGGATTCTGTCAGTGGATCAATTTTTTGGAAAATAAAAGACATGTCTTTTGTTTTTTTTTCAAATAAAGTCTGGACTTTAAAAAAAACAAACATTTTATCTAACCCTTTAGTGAATGGGTAGGGGTACAAGTACCCCTTACTCATTCACAGGGGGGGCGGTATCTGGGTGCCCCCTTAATTAAAGGGGTACACTGATGCAAATAAGCCACTGGGTCAGGGTGGTGGGGAAGAGGCCCCTGTCCTTAGCACAGGGACAAGGTGCTTTTCCAGGGGGTGACCCTGGAAAAGCACCCTCCCAGTGCTGAGGGCATGTGACCTGGTGTGGGAGGGATGGGTGGACCACTCGCTCGCCCCCCCCCCTTACCGGGCCCTGGCAGGCCTATGCTCGGATCAAGGGTCTGGTATGAAATTTTAGGAGGGGCCCCACGTTTCCTCCTTAAAATTCCTACCAGACCTTAAGGGCCTGGTAGGGACTTTAAGGGGGAACCCCACACACTATTGCAAAATGTCATCAGCAGATGCTGGAAAATGGGTGTCTTTAAGTACAGACACAAATATTTCCCAGCACACTTATTATCTAGTCTGCAAAAAAAGACATTACTTTGTCTAACAATTTACATTAAAAACAGAGGTTTTAGTCACAATGCCTCATCAGGGCTCCTCTGTGTAGTGTGGTCCTAACCCAGATCTTTGAGAGCCTCCATCTTGGAGCATATATGGTAATGAATGAATTGAATGTAGGTACATCCGGAGGTAGACTATTCTTCCTTAAAGGCACAGGAGCAGACCAGAAGCCCAGCACAGGACAATGGCAATTAAAGCCCCCCAGTGTTCCCTACACCAAATCCAGGACGCTAAACAAAAATGGCACAAATCAGTTTAAAACTAAAGTAAGGTGCACATGGAAGGGCGTACTACAGTATAAGCACAAGAATTTCCCAGGCAAAAACAGACCTATAACTTTAAAGCTAGGGATGCATAGATACCAAGTGCCGTACTTGGTATGAGTACTAGCACAGATACTTTCCCAGCTACTAGACTAAAGAAAACTCAAAAGTTAGGAAGCAGCTGTCATTTTTAAGGAGCATTGGCTACGGGCTCCTGGGATTTGTGCATCCTTGTTTTAATGTAGCCAGGGCCTAGTTGCAGCTGCAAACGCTGTGACCCTGGTAGTTCTTGCGAAAATACCAATTATCGGCATTGGTATCTGAACATCCCTAATTAAAGCTACCCTATTGTAATGCTCTGGACTACAAAGATGTGAAGCTTATCCCAAGAACAAGCCCAAATGTAAAGCTTGGCAAAACTTCAATTTCTATTTTGTTGTCTGTTCTTGCACTAAAGCTCAAGGAAACTGACTTCGTAGCATTTAAAGTACTTTACTTTACAGGAACAACAAACATAAACAAAACATACATACAGGCTGCTACAAACAAACTATCACTTGCACTACACTATCTATTACATGTAATGGTTTCTAAGAGCGGAAACACTAAAATAATACTTAGCTTAGAGGCTGCAGATTCCAATTAAGCGTTCGAAGGAAAATGGCTTCTCGTTGAAGTCTCTGGTGTCTAAGTCTTTTGAGGTCAGGACTCTGTGCAGGCCAGTCAAATCCTCCACCCCAAACTCGCTCATCCATGTCTTTATGGATCTTGCTTTGTGCGCTGGTGCGCATTCATGTTGGAACAGGAAGGGACCATCCCCAAACTGTTCCCAGAAAGTTGGGAGCATGAAATTGTCCAAAATGTCTTGCTATGCTTATGCCTTAAGATTTCCCCTCACTGGAACTATGGGGCCGAGTCCAACCCCCGAAAAACAACCACACACCATAATCCCACCTCCACCAAACTTTACACTTGGTACAATGCAGTCAGGCAAGTACCATTCTCCTGGCAACCGCCAAACCCAGGCACGTCCATCAGATTGCCAGACAGAGAAGCGTGAATCGTAACTCCAGAGAACACGTCTCCACTTCTCTAAAGTCTAGTGGCGGCGTGCTTTACACCACTGCATCCGACGCTTTGCATTGCACTTGGTGATGTAAGGCTTGGATGCAGCTGCTTGGCCATGGAAACCCATTCCATGAAGCTCTCTACACACTGTTGTTGTACCAATTTGAAGGCCAAGCGAAGTTTGGAGATCTGTAGCTAATGACGCTGCAAACAGTTGTCAACTTCTGTGCAATGTGCGCTTCAGCATGTGCTGACCCCGCTCTGTCATTTTGCATGGTCTACCACTTCGTGGCTGAGTTGCTGTTTTTCCCAGTTGCTTCCACTTTGTTATAATATCACTAAAATTAGTAGCAAGGAAATTTCATGGAACACCTGAATCCAATGATTTGGAGGGTTGTCCCAATACTTTTGGAATACAGGCAATAAAACAACAAGGACCAACTGGAAAGAATACAGCTGTAATAACATAGGAAAATGAATACACTGCGATGCACAGGTTAAGGCAAATATGTATAGTTTAGGGAGTAATGCAATTTAAAAATAAATTGCAGAGAGTGGTGATTGTGACTATAATGAGGTTTGAGCCTATTAATATTAAATATATCTAGCTAAAGCAAATGCAGTCTTTCATTGTAGGTGACCTTGACCTGACTCTTCTTCAGGTCTCTGACAGCTTTAGATAAACTCTGGAGGGCCTGATAAGGATAATGACCTAGGTCACACTCCAGACATAAAACTAGGTTCCAATATCAACTCAATTTCATAACTTGGAATTGGACACTGATATTGTAAAATTACATGCATCAATAGCTGTGCCTTGTCCAGACAGAAACAGACATACCAAAACATATAGATTAAAATCCC